>NW_006408628.1:3686780-3689401 GCF_000296735.1 Chrysochloris asiatica
CAACAACAACAGTTCTATAAATACACCATAAAGTGTCAGTGTAAAAAAACGAAAAATATATCCTTGTACCTACACACAACTTTGTATACTTATATTCCTAGAGGACAAGTACACCAGAATAAACCAAGATTTCACCATTGGGTATGTCTGAATTACCATTATCCTTAATGCTTCATCTCACCTATTTCTTCTCTGAATTGATATGGGCCATTCCTGAGTAATGAATCGAATCCATTCAAATGAGGTTATTGAGAGTGTCCTATCAGCTTTGAGCAACAGCAGGAAAGATTACATGTCACCACCCCCATCTTACTATGGCAAGCAGACTCTGTCTAAGATTTCCCTGCACTCTATTCACACCATTCAATCCACATACTTTCTTTTCCTAGATTCGACCTATCATTAGGGAAGGTAGTAATTCAGTGGGTATAATGTCTCTGGTGCTATTATCTGAAACCCTACAGTGGTGGAATTGGGAAGTGGTCCCCATGGGATAATGAAACTGAGGACAAGTATGGATGACTTACCAAGAATGCAAGGTATGGTGACCCTTTCATGTCTCCTTCTCTAATAGGAATTATACCATAGGTAATATTTAGATCTTAGTCACCATCACTAGCTACTGTGGCAATGGATGCATTAAAGACTAAGTGGATAAGAACAACAAACTCTCTTACTCAATCCCATAAACTGGACTAGACAAGTGGTACAAAACCAATATGTTTTGAGAATATTAAGCAATATTTATTTCTGACCACAAATCCAGTAAGAGTCATGGTGTGGCACTATAGGATCATCACTGGACTGTGAACCACAAGGTCGACAGCTCAAACCCACCAGCTGCTCCTAAGATACCCTATACAGGGTCACTATGAGTCAGAATTGACTTGACAGCACTTAACAATGACAACAACAAATCCAATAATAAGATGTACTTCTGATTCTAATGATGTCAAGATAGACCTGTACTTCAATGATCTGCAATGATAAGAGAAATTTTGTTTTTTTCCAGTTTTGTATTCCCATTTAATTTGTCAGTTACATTCATCTCTGTGTGCCTCTTCATGATAACAAAAAGAGCGGGAGGCCTGGTTTGATTGACAGCATCCTTTGTGCGGGGGTTTCCTCCTGACTATTAAATAGGCACTTCACTTATCACAGCACATAGTTTCTTAGGTCTCCAGGATACAGCAGAGTCAGAAAAGCAGAAGATAACTTTCATCATTAGTAAACTTGCTAGATGCTTTAGCAGAATATCACTGAGTGAAGGATCCGCTTCTATTGAATATAAATTTTTAGATGTGAAAATTTGAAATGTAATGTTGCTCACTAGACCACTTGTATCAGGGTACATGCCAGAAAATAGTGTAAGAATGAAATGCAATACCGCCATATTCGTCACAGTACCATTTACAAGAGTAAAGAGAAGTTTGAATGGATAAACTATGGTACATGCACACAGTGGAATACTACACAGTGTTAAAGACTAACAATAAACTGCAAAATACCTCATAACACAGTTGAACCTGGAGGACATTATGTTGAGTGACATTGGTCAATCATAGGAGGACAAATATTGTATAAGACCACTATTATAAAAAGTCAAGAAATGGTTTTCACACAAAAAGAAACATTCTTTGATGGTTACCAGGGGTGAGAGGGTAAATTACTAACTAAAAGGTTGGTGTTGTTAAGTGCTATCAAGTTAGTTCCGACTCATAGCCACCCTGTATAGGGTTTCTGAGGAGCAGCTGGTGGGTTTGAACTGCCTACCTGTGGTTCACAGTCCAGTGCTGATCTTACAACACCACACATGTTAATATGAGTGAAGGGGGAGGTCAAAACAAAATGATCAAGGCAAAGGAAGACACCAGAAGGAGCATAAGTGTCAAATGCAACAAATGTAAATACTATTACATAAATAATCTTGCAGTAACAGTAATAACAATAATCTACATGTAGATACATACAAAGACATCCAAGATGAACTGGTACAGGAAGACAAATGGAGCTATGCCCACAATTATATATATATATATGTTTGACAGAGGATATTTCTACGTATGCATTTGCATGTACTGAATATGTACCCACAAATATAATAGAGCATAAAGGGACAAAGTTATGAAAACTTGCTAGACATAAGCAAATGCCTTGAGGGAATGAGTCACTGTGCTTAGAAGCTCAGGATCATAGTCTCTGGGGACACTGAAGTCAATTGGCATAGCATAATCAACAAAAACAATGCTCTACATCATACTCTGATGAATATTGACTGGAATCTTAAATGCAATGATTGACCTCTCCCCATCCAGAGAAAATAAGAGTGAAGTACATCAAAGAAACACAGAAACAATTAGTCCATAACCTTGAGAAGAGAACTAGATGGTGCCCAGCTACCGCTGTGAACCACTCTGAAAGGAATCACATTAGGATAGATAAAGTAGGAGACCAATGTAGAAAAAAACTCCAAATCATAAAATAAACCAGGCTCACTGCTCAAATAGAGGCTGGTAGAACACCAAGACAATGGCCCTTAGTCATCTTTCAAGCCTAGAGTTGAACTCACCCCCAAGGCTCAACTTTCAGCCAAACAATAGACGGTCTATAAGGTGAATAAT
>NW_006408628.1:3691501-3692894 GCF_000296735.1 Chrysochloris asiatica
CTATGAGTAGGTACCAACTCGATGGCACCTAACAACAACAATAACAAAAGTCCCACATAAAGAAAATGTGAATCTCCCAATGCCTGTTTCTATTACCTGCTTTCAAAATCTAGCGAGTCCTATTTCCTTTCCAATATTGAAGAAGGTTTGACTTCCTCACACTGCTCACGTTCTTTGGTAGATAACACTCATTATACTTTATTATTCTCTCTTTTTTCTCTCAATAAAACAAAACTTGAGCATTTTTTAAGAATATTACTTTGATATTGTTCTTCATAGCTTTGGATATTAAAATGCTCATTCTTTATACAATCCTAGAGTAGATGATGGTGATTGTTCTCTTCTATCTATGCTGGATATAAATGGTTGTTGGTGGTTGTGCACCTTCAAGTCAGTTTCAACTATTTTGACCCTGTGTATGGTTTCTGAGACTGTATACCTTTACGGGAATAGAAAGCCTCACTCATCTTTCTCCCATAGAGTGGCTAGTAGATTCAAACTGCTGACTTTGCAGTTAACAGCCTAGCTCATAACCACTATGTGGTATATGAATTTCCCTCTCCCCTTCTTTTTTTTTGGAAGAAGGGGTGTCAAATTTTACCTCTAGGAAAATCCAGAATCCAGAATCTGTAAAACATGGCTCTGTAGTCTTTCTGACCCTTTCAGATTCATTAATTGTGGGGATTTGCCAACTTCTGTGATAATGTGGTCCTGTGTGAATCTCTGTCTAAATGACTACATGTTCTTGAAAGCACTAGCAGGTCACATCCATTCCCACACCCCCTGCACTGTTTAGCATGCACCATGACACCAGAGTGAATACTAGTTAGATCTAAGTTCTCATAACATATGATTGTGATCATTTTTGACAGAAGTATACTCTTGGCATCTTTAGCAGAATGTCTTATGAAGAAAAGTCAGAAAAGGTACCTTTCCCAGTTCCTCTGTTAACCACTGAAATTAGCTTTCAAGTTCTGTAGATGGCCATAAACAGATGCTGTTGCAAATGTGTAAAACCACCACAATGCTAAACTTGTGAAGAATACAGGTCAGCAGATGGTGGAGAGATCCGAAGTTCCTGAGGTACATTATTATTTAGTGTGAAAAAAGTCTAAATTCACCGAAATTTTATACACATAGTGCAATGAAATTTTCTGTAAATTCCAAATCCAATTGCTAACATGTTGTCAAATTTGCTTTACCCATGTCTGTGGGAGTATATGTGTATATTATATATGTATTTACATATGGACCACCACTTGTCTATCAGTTTGTCGTACTGTGGTGGCTTATGAGTTGCTGTGATTCTCAAAGCTATGCCACGGGTATTTTTAAAAACAGCAGGGTCACGCATGGTAAACAGGTTTCAGATGAACTTCCAGACGAAGACAGA
>NW_006408628.1:3693684-3694741 GCF_000296735.1 Chrysochloris asiatica
TCTTTAGACAGCATATAAGAGATGACTACACACATGAATCTTGTCAGATGGAATACATAGAAATCAAATTGACTACATCTGCAGAAAGAGACAATGGAAAAGCTCCATATCATCAGTCAAAACAAGGCCAGGGGCATACTGTGGAACAGACCATCAATTGCTCATACGCAAATTCAAACTGAAGCTGAAGAAAATGAAAACAAGTCCATGAGAGCCAAAATATGACCTTGAATATATATATCCCACCTGAATTTAGAGATCATCTAAAGAACAGATTTGATACATTAAACACTAAAGACCGAAGACCAGAAGAGTTGTGGGATGACATCAACAACATCATACATAAACAAAGCAAAAAGTCATTAAGAAGACAAGAAAGAAGGAAAAAATCAAAATGGATGTCAGAAGAGACACTGAAGCATGCTCTCCAGCACAGAGATGCTAAAGTAAATGGAAGAAATGAGGAGGTCCAAGAGCTAAACAGAAATTTTCAAAGGTCCTATAAGAAGACAAGATCAAATATTACAACAAAATATTCAAATATCTGGAGACAGAAAACCAAACAGGAAGAACACGTTCAGCATTTCTCAAGTTGGGGGAACTGAAGAAAAAATTCAATCCTCAACTTTTCTTATTGAAGTATTCTCTGGGCAAATAACTGAATGATGCAGAAAACATCAAAAGAGGATGGAAGGAATATATAGAGTGATTGTTCCAAAAGGAAATGGTTGATGTTCAACTGTTTCAAGAGGTAGCATATGATCAAGAGCCAATGACACTGAAGGAAGAAGTCCAATGTGCATTGAAGGAATCGGCAAAGAACAAGACACCAGGAATTGATGGAATAAAAATTGAAATCTTTCAAGAAAGTGAGGCAGCACTGGAGGCACTCATTCATTTGTGCCAAGAAATTTGGAAGACAGCTATCTGGCCAACTAATTGGAAGAGATCCATATTTGTGCCCATTCCAAAGAGAGGTGGCCCACCAGAGTGTGCAAATCATCGGACAATATCTTTGATATTCCATGAAAGTAAAGTTTTACTAAAGGTAATACAG
>NW_006408628.1:3709341-3710604 GCF_000296735.1 Chrysochloris asiatica
CTAGGACCATTAAGGGAGAAGAGCACAAGCAGAATGCAGGACCTTATCTAGAGAAGCAGTGACACCAGAGAGGGAGGCAGAGATGGGGACATGGAAATGGGGAGTAGCTGAGGACTCTGGATTCATGGGACAAGAAGGAATAAGAGCTGGTGGCCAGGAGAAAGACTTGCAGAATGTGCCCTTTGGAGGTGTAAATTATTATATATGCCTGAGTGGTTTTTTGTTTTTTCTTGTTTTGTTTTTAAAAGAGCTAAAGTGGATAGAGAGAAATACTGTTAACTGATGGTTCATGGAGGGGATTATAATCATTGTAATGAAACAAGGTGTATGATTTGTTGAATGTAAAACTCATGATCTGTCCTGTAAACTTTCACTCAATCCACAATAAAAACCTTAAAATAAAAAAATAAAAAATCACTCAGGGTTTTCAGTCATAACTGTATTGCACAATTATTATATACTGATGAGTGTTTGATATATTGGGCATAAAATCTTCAAAATAAACTATTTCTTTGGTGTGAAAAAAAGAAGAAGAAGAAGATGGAAGGAATACACAGAATCACTTTACCAAAAAGAAACGTTTGATGTTCACCCATTCCAAGAGATAGCATAGGATCAAAAATCAAAAGTAACGAAGGAAGAAGTCCAAACTGCACTGAGGCATTGGCTAAAAACCAAGCCCCAGGAATTGATGAATACAAATAGAGATGTTTCAACAAACTGATGCCATACTGGAGTTGCTCACTCATCTATGCCAAGGAATTTTGAAGGCAGCTACCTAGACAATCAATTGAAAGAGATTCATATTTTCATTCATTCCTAAGAGAAGTGATCCAACAGAATGCAGAAATCATCTAACAATTAGATGCTTTGCTAATTAATGATGATTGGAATGCAAAAGTGGGGACGGGGGGGCAAAGGAAGGATCAGTAGTCCAATCATTAATATTGCAAGTAAAAACTTTGCTGAAGATGATTCAAAAACTATTACAACAGTTTATCAACAGAGAGCAGTCAGAAATTCAAGCCAGTCAAGAATAGGATGTGGAATGAAGGATGTCATTGCTGATGTCAGATGGATCTTGGTTGAAAGTAGAGAATACCAGAAAAGTGTTTATTTGTACTTTATAGGCTATACAAAGTCTTTTGAGTTTGTACTTCATGACAAACTATGGATAACATTGCAAATAATGGATATTCCGGAATACTTGTGCTCTTGAGGAGACTGTACATAGCCCAAGAGGCAATTGTTAAATGAGAACAA
>NW_006408628.1:3711359-3714485 GCF_000296735.1 Chrysochloris asiatica
AAAGAGGAAGACTCCTAATGAGATGCATTTACACAATGACAACAGCAAAGGCTGAAACATAAGAATTATGAGGATGGTGCAGGACTAGTCAGTACTTCATTCTATAGGGTATAGGGTCTTCATTCTATAGGGTATAGGGTCTTCATTCTATAGGGTATAGGGTCTTCATTCTATAGGATATAGGGTCTCTATGAGTCAAGATACCTAACATATGTTGGGTTCTTCTCAGTTAACCAAATTAGAAGGAGCAGAAATGTTAATCCTATTAGAACTAACATGGGTTTGTTGTTGCTAAGTGACATTGACTTGGTTCTGACTCACAGCAGCAATGAAAAACTGATAGGCTTAAACTGCCAACTGGATGGTTAGCAGTCCAATGCTTACTCTACAGTGCCACACAGAGGACTCATTGGTTAAAATGGTATCTTCCAGTTCCTGGTACACTTTCATTCACATTTTTAATTCTGTAAGCATGACTTCAGTATAAGTATCTCTCCCTCGTACACAGGACAAAATTGAGTAGAAATGGTAAGAGTAGTGTGAATTAAAATGGTAAGTTTTACTTTACAAAGAGAGTTCTCTTGTCCACGACACTAAAGGTCATCTTATAAAATGTTAGAAAACTATGTGCTGTATAATAATACATAAAATTTTTTAACTCATAGTTATGCATTAAACTGTAAGTAACCTTTAGTAGAAGCTTCTCTCACTTCATATAATTATATCTAGGTGAGCAGACTCACTAAAACACTTGAAACTTACTCTTTCAGAAAAACAATAGAAAACTAATGAACATGTCCTGTTTCCAAGACTCCAAAGGTCTTGTAATGATGCCTCAGTGATCTTGTGATGGTCTTAGCAAGGTTCTGACTTTCTAGTCTCTATCAGGCTTGAGCTCATACTCCTCTCTTATAAGATTTTATGTATTCTGATATAATCGTCACCCAATGAAAAATATGAGGAAGCTTCAAAAATTCATGGAAGTATTCCATTATCCTTTAATTCTGGTTTTCCAGGAAAGCTTTGAAGCCCCTTCATATTTTGCTGAAATTTCCTGATAAAATTATATGTTACTATCCTAAAAATATTTTTAAATTTTTATTTCTCTTGTTGTTAGAATATACACAACAAAATAAACATGAATTCAAGTCTCTACTGTACAATTCATTGGCACTGATTACATCCCCAGTTCTTCACCATCCTCACAACTGTTACGTTCGAGAACATTATTGTAGTTGTGTGTCACTCCATCTCTTTGGAGATCTTCCTCTTTTCTACTGACTCTCCACTTTACCTACCATGAACTGTGTGCTTTTCCAGGAATTGATCCCTCCTTCAAACAAGTCCAAAGTGCAAGAGTCTCACCATCATCCCTTCTAAGGAGCATTCTGACTGTACTACTTCTAAGATGGATTTGTTTATTCTTCTGGCATTCCATGGTCCTTTCAATATTCTTCACCAACAGCATAATTCAAATGCATCAATCTTTCTCCAGTCTTCCTTATTCATTTTCCAGCTCTCCTATGCATATGAGGGGATTGAAAATATCATGGCTTGGGTCAGATGCACTTTACTCCTCGAAGTAGTATCTTTGCTTTTTATTAAAAACTTAAAGAGGTCTTTTGCAGATCCTTTGATTTCTTGACAGCTGCTTCCATGAGCATTGATTGTGAAAACCTCTTTCAAGGGTTAAGAGGTAAAGATGTAACTTTAGGACCAAAGTGCACCTGATTTAAGCCATGGTATTTTTAATCACCTCAAATTCATGTGAAACTGGATAATGATTAAGGAAGACCTAAGAAGTAGCGTAGTGATATGAATTGGACTGTTAACCTCATGGTCAGCAGTTCAAAACTACCAGCTGTTCCGCGGAGAAAGATGAGGCTTTCTGCTCCTGTAAAGATTTATAGCCTTAGAAACTCTGTACAGGGTCACTATGAGTCAGAACTGACTCCATGGCACATAATAACAACAAGAAGAATTTAGGACTTCATTAAAGAGGAGATAAGGATTAGGAAAAGAAAGGCAACAGGACATTCAAAGTATTTTTACACTTAAGGAAGTAACAAGTAATTATTGAGGGAGTGAAACTGATATCAGTTGTAAAGGTAAGAAATAGAAATTGTTAGTGAGGTCCTGGGTGTTGGCAATAGGAACCTGAGGAAGCCCTATACAGGGTTGCTCTACCAGCCATTCCATGGGAGAAAGATGAGGCTTTCTACTCCTGTAAAGATTTACAGCCTTGGAAAACCTATGCAGACTTGCTATGAGTCAGAACCGACTTCAAGGCACATAACCACCACCATGATTTGGAGCCAACTGAACAGCACTTAAAACATTAGCTGTCAGTTTGAGGACTAAAGTGCTCCTGACCCAAGCCATGATATTTTCAATAGCCTCATGTGCATGTGAAAGTGGGATAATGAATAAGGAAGAGCGTGTTGGAAAAGAGTTTTAACGGTACCATGAACTGTCAGGGAGTCCCAGCGTGACACTGCAGGACAAAGCACAGGGTCCAAGGTGGTTCAAATCCACCAGCTGCTCCTCAGAGATCCTATTCAGGGTCATTATGAGTCCAAACAGACTCAGGGCACGTAACAACAAAATTGGACTGCCAGATGAACAACAAATCAGTGTTAGAAGAAGTACAATCAGCATGCTCCTTAGAAGCCAAGATAGCCAGATTCCTTCTCTCATGCTTCAGACATATTATCAGGAGAAATCTGTACTTGGACCAAGAAGGAGTTGTTTGAACAGAGCATGGAAACACTGAATGTTTTTAAAATTGAGAAAGGTGTGCCACAAGGTTGTGTTCTTTCACCATACTTATTCAACCTGTATGCTGAACAAATAATACGAGAAGCTGGATTCTATGAAGAAAAGCATGGCATCAGGATTGGAGGAAAACTCATTACAATCTGCGATATGCGGATGATACAACTTTGCTTGCTGAAAGTGAAGAGGACTTGAAACATTTACTGATGAAGATCAAGGAACACAGCCTTCGGTATGGATTGCATCTCAATGTCAAGAAAACAAAAATCCTCACCAGTAGACCAATAAACAACATTCTTATCAATGGAGAAAAGATTGAAGTTGTCAAGGACTTCATTCTTGGATCAACTA
>NW_006408628.1:3714730-3725197 GCF_000296735.1 Chrysochloris asiatica
CAAAAGAACCAATAGATCTGTTTTGGAAGAAGTGCAGCCAGAGTGCTCCTTGGAGGCCAGGATGGCTAAGCTTCGTCTCTCATACTTTGGACATATTGTAAGGAGGGAACAGTCACTGGAAAAAAATTTCATACTGGATAAGATAGAGGGTCAGAGAAAAAGAGGAAGACCCCCAACGAGATGGATTGGCCAGGTGGCATCATTGATGGCATCGAGTGAGGCGACGGTAGTGAGGTTGGCCCAGGATAGGACATTGTTTCGCTCTGCTGTGCATGGGGTCACTATGAGTCCGTTCCGACTCGATGGCACCTAACAACAACAACAATTATCAGGAGAGACCAGTCCTTGGAGAAGAACATCATGTTTGGTAAAATGAATGGTCAGCAGAAAAAGTGGGAAACTCTCAACAAGGTGGATTGGCACAATGGCAGCAGCAATGGACTCAAACGTACGAGCAATTCTAAGGATGGTGCAGGACTGGTGGTGTTTCGTTCTGTTATACATAGGGTTGCTATGGGTCAAAACTGACTCAGCGATACCTAACAGCAACTCTGATCTACAAGGTAACATGAGACAGAATCAACTTGATGACAACGATGGGTAAGTTCCTCTTTGATTCAAAGAAAGGAGGTCTGTAGAGCATGATTTTGCTGTTGTAATCTACTGTCATGTTGACCTTACTGAAACATTGCTAGAACCTGTGTCATCCTCACAATCACCATCATGTTGGAGTTCTTCGTTGCGGCTGCTATGCCAATTCATCTCACACTTCACCAAACACTGTATCCTTCTTCAGTGATAACTCCCTCCTGATGACATATCCAAAATCAGTGAGACACACACTATTTCTACTGTGGTCCATGAGGTTTTCACTGACTAGTTTTCAGAGGTAGAATGCCAGATCTCTTCCTAATCTGTCTACGTCTGGAAGCTCTGCTGAAATCTATCCACCATGGGTGACCCTGCTGCCATTAGAAATGCTAGGGACATAGCTTCAAACAATATGACAAACTGATAGCATGTAACTAGATGACCTGCTTGTTGTTGTCGTGTGCCGTTGAACAGTTCCAACTCATAGCAACCCTGGATAGTGATTCCGAGGAGTGGCTGGTGAGTTGGACCCACCAATCTTGCAGTTCAAAGTGTTTGTCCTACAACACCACACCAGGACGAACTATACAAGTAAAACGGCCGCTTGCTAGTTACAAAACACTATGTTTTTTTAAGTTTACATTGAGTCAGCATGGTTAGTAATCAAACTACTTAATCCAAACTACAAGCTTAATACTTTTATGCTATAGTAATAGATCCATTACATTTCTCTCAGAAAATGATAGTCCCATCAGATTCATGTAAAGTCTAAATTAACAGGAATTTAGAATTGATCTGTCCCTGCAGGTGAAGGATCAATGATTCCTACCAGACTAATAGCCATTAATCACTCATTAACCTTTGACTTAATTTCTACGTCTCTTCATAGTGCATATGTCAGGGTGAGGTAACTGTTATTTCCTAAAAATCATAGTTTCTGGAGTCTCCCAGGTTTTGCTAAAAGCAGAACATTTACTTGTACGTAGAAAAGGAATTCCAGTTACAACATATCATTGTATGTCTATTCTGATACAACAACTTCAAAGAAAATAATAAGATCTCTGCTTAAATATATATTTTTAAAGTAGGGCAGGAATAGATGTCAAACACAGTCACAGTTATTACCTGCAGTTCAATTTGACTTTCACCCTAAAACCTGAACAAATTGTAACTTAAAATGTCTATTTAAGATAATATTAAAGAATTTGATGCCACTCTGTTTCTAAGAGTTCATATGCTGAGATGTTTTATCTATACTTGTTAAGTGCCATCTAGTTAGTTTTGACACAGAGATCCTGTTCAACAGAACGAAGCACTGCTTAGGCGTGCACCACCCTCACAAGCTTTCTTATGCTTGAGCCCATTGTGGCAGCCACTGCTTCCACGGGTATTGGTTGTAGATCCAAGAAAAATGAAATCTTTGACGACTTTAATCTTCTCTCCTTTAATCGTGATGATACTTCTCAGTCCAGTTGTGAAGATTTTTGTTCTCCTATGTTAATATGGTAATTCATACCGAAGGCTGTATTCTTTGATCTTCATTAGTAAGTCTTTTAGCCCTCTTATCATCTACATGTTATTAGTGAGCATTCCTCCAATTCTGACGCCATATAATCCAGCTTCTCAGATTATTTGCTCAGTATACAGACTGAATAAGTATGGTGAAAGGATACAAAGCTGACACACAACTGCCATGATTTTGAACCATGAAGCATCCCCTTGTTTTATTCTGTACTTGCAGATAATAAGGACACTTATCCAAAATGTGGAAATAAGGCCCCAGGATACTGTGTGCCCTTACAGATGAATGGAAAGCATTGTGTTATAGACTTTCTCAGGGGTTAGTACAGCTGGAGAAGAATGAATGCCACTTCGTGGGATTTACTCTTTTTATTCATAAGTGTCCAGATGCTGTGAAGTTAGATGTTAACTAGTAGATTTCTGTTAGCATAAAGATTAATCCAAATTGGTGCAACTTTATTGCTATGTAGTACAATAGCCAGTTTTATATGAAACTATGCAATATTGTTTGGGCATTCTGTCTTTTATTGACTATCAACACTCAAGTGCTTGAATTTTCCTTTTTATCAGGTTTATTAGGCTAATGAGCCTCCCATTAATGAGTTAAAAAAATTTTAATACACACTTACTATGTTTTATATGAGTCATGTTTTTAGCTTTTTGAAAAATTATACTTTTGTGTAATACCATACTGTTCTATGATTTCACTAAGATTGCATTTGTGATTCAGATACTAAATGAATATAAGCAAAGAAAACTCTTATGTACACATGTGCTATGGCGAATTTGAACTGCCAACCTTGTGGTTAGCACGAAGGCTCCTTAAAAAAATAAAAGAGAAGAAGAATATCAAAACAAAGGCAGAAAGGAGCTCCCACTGACCAAATCTCAGGGAATTTGAGCATTAATTTAAATAATGAGAGTATTACTAGCATATAACTAAGATAATTAAAATAAAAATTTAGAATGCAGAAGTTATAAGAGTATAGAAAAATTACTTTTTGTAACCACTACAGTGGTTACGAATCAGGCTGCTAATCTCACCGTTAGCAGTTGGAAACCACCAGCTGTTCTGCAGGAGAAAGATGAGGCTTTCTGCTCCCATAAAGATTTACAGCCTCGGAAACCCTGTACAGGGTCGCTATGAGTCGGAACTGACTCCACGGCACATAACAACAGCAACTACATATCAATAATGGATTTAGGTAAGACTCATCATTCGATAGTAAAGCTAATGGATGAAAGTGTCACAAGGAAAAGGATATTTACATAAACTCAAAGTATCTCCTTATATACTAGTTATAAAATTGTAAAAGGGAAAATGGAAAATTAATAGTTGAGAAACCTCTCATGCTGTTGCTATGCTATTAAATGCTATGGAGTAGGTTCTAACTCAAAGTGACCCTGTGTAGTGTTTCTCAGGAGCGGCTGTTGGGTTTGAACCACTGATCTTGTGGTTAGTTGCCCAGTACTTTTCCTACAGTACCACAGCAGGACTTCAAATTCTGTCATATGTTAAATAAGTGATAGAAGTTAGCATTACCAGTAAAAGACAAACAGACATAATGTGCCTTCTATGTTGTTATTGTTGCGTGATGTTGCTATTGTTGTGGTTAACTGCCAACATTGAGTCAATTCCAATTCACAGTGACCCTATAGAACACTGTAGAACTGACCCACAGTATTTTCTAGGCTGAAAACTTTACAGGAGCAAATCGCCAAATGTTATCTCCCTTGAAACAGTTGGTGGGTTCAAACCTTCAACCTTTCAGTCAGCAGCTGAACTTTTAACCTCTCTTTTGTGGTATTCCTCCCAAAATTCATGTCCTAAATCTAGTCACAAAGGAAATTACAAACTAATCCTAACTGAGGAACATGTACAAAGTAACTAGGCATGATGCTGAAGATAAGCACTGGACGGCAAGATTGATTTGAACTATAAGGTTGGTGGTTCAAACTCACTAGTTGGTCCTCAGAAACCCTATGCAGGGTGTCTATGAATCAGAACCAACTCGATGGCACTTAAAAACAACATTCTTCAAAACTATGCATTCATGTTCATTTATATAAAGAAAGACAGAACTTTTATTGCAGATTTAAGGAAACTAAAAGAGATACGAAAACTAAATGTAAAGTGTGATTTTGGATTGAGTCTTGTACTGAGGGAAAATCTACAAAATACATTATTGGAACAAGTAGAAATATAGTAACATTTAAAAATATTTTGTTGTATCAGTCTAAATTTCCTAATTTTGGTCATTATACTTTGGTCCCTGGTATGGCACTATAGGATAAGCATTAGACCACAAGGTCAATTTGAACCACAAGATCAGTGGTTCAAAACTCACCAGCCACTCCTTGAAAACCCTACACAGGGTCGCTATGAGTTGGAACCAACTAGACAGCATTTAACAACAATAAGAACAACATACAAGAGGAAGTCATTGTTAGAAAATGCACGTTGAAGATTTTGGGGAAAGGAACATGATGCGTGTAGAATAGTCTCAAACGGTTCAGGAGAAAAATAAACATATCTCTGTGTAAATATCTCTAGTTAGCTAGCTAGCTATATGTGTATGTTGTTGTTGTGAAGTGCCGTTGAGTCGGTTCCGACCCATAGCGACCCTGTATAGGGTTTACAAGGAGCAGCTGGTGAGCTTGAACTTCCAACCTTGAAGTTTCAATGCCTTTGCAGTCTGATGCATTAACCCAGAGTGCCACACCATATGAGTGTACATGCACACATGGGGATACTTTAAAATAATTCATGGAAAAGTGGAATTGAAAGATAATGATATTTTGGGTCTGGAGCAAGATGGCAAACTGAACAGACTCAATGACACCATCCTCTTCAACAAAGACATGGGAGACCTAGTAAAGCAGATACAAATGATGATACTAGAACCCTGAGCATAAGAGACTAGGACAGAGAGGTGGGCTGAGAGCCCACTAGAAGAGGAAGATCTACAGGAGCAGTGAGAGACAAGAAAACCAAGAGAATTGTAGGCCGGCAAGGTGCAACACGGAAAGGCCATCTTGAGATTTCACAATCAGTTTTTGATACAGTAGCCTGCAGGCACAGGATGCAACTGGAGGTTGGCAACAAGAGGGTAAATTCTTGTTCCCATGCTCCCTGATAGACGGAGGCACCACTAGTTCCCACACTCACCAACCCAGCAGCCAGTGGCACCCCGTTCTACACACTTAATGCTTTGCCTGGGGTCAGGAGCTTATCATAGCATACCTTCTTCTAGAAGCACATGAGCCCACCCTGAACTAAGCTACACAAACAGTGACTAGAGAACTGACCGCGTTCACACTTCTAGTATCTCCCGCATCCACTAAAGGACAAGTGGTGAGTGCCTAAGGATACCCCAATTTACAATCATCAACTAAATATAAATATGACACCACAATGTCTCAGAGAAAACAGACAATTTCAGCTTACACAAAGAAACAAAACAGAGTGCCTCAAAGAGGTCACCGATATACAGTCAGAAAACACAGAAATGGTATCAGAACTGCTTGATAAGGAATTTAAAAGAATGCTAATTAGACAACTTCTGCAGATTGAGGAAAGATTGAGAAAATACTATAGATGTAATCATATAGACAAAAGTATGGAAAAAAATAGGGGCACAAATTGATAAAATAATTGAAATTTATAAAAAGACTGAAAATATTTCAAAATAATTTTTTTTAAGTTGGACATTAGTGACTAAAATAAGAAACAAAAAATGAAGACTATATTTCCATAATGTATAATAAAATAAATGTTTTTAATCTAGTGGTAAGTATTAGAAAATATTGAACATCTGTGTTTGTGGGTATAAAAAAAGGCTTAAGCATTTAAATGATTAGTAATTGCTGAATAATTGTATCTTGAAAATATAAGTATATAATGGTTGAGAAGCAATCATTTATGCAAGAAATCTAATTTCTGGAGAAATTGAACGTAAGGTTGACCTAAATGATTTTGGAATATCAATTAGAATAAGAATCTAATTAGAAAACATTAAATTTGGAAGTCAGGACATTAAATTTTAGGAAAATAAACAAGTCTTTCAAATATTACATCTGCTTTAAAATATATTGTAAGCCTATTGGTATCTGAAAATTCTAAAACACTCAATGTTGAAGAAAATCAAATTTTCTCATTTAAAAGGAAATAATAATTGTCATTTTCAAGGCAAAAGAAGAATATTAAAAGAACTGTTGTTGCTGTTATGTGCCATCAAGACAGTTCCAACTCATAGCGACCCTCTATAGGATTACCAAGGAACAGCTGGTGGGTTTGAACTGCTGACGTTGTTGTTCAAACCAACCTTGGGGTCCAGTGCATTATCTTGCTGAACCACACCACGATTGAAAGACTAAAAGAATTGAAATATATTTTTTGGTTTTGGTTTATACACAGATTAGGAAAAAATACTTATTTTGAAGATGCTCTGGACACATTGACAGGTCTGACAAGATCCTGAATTATGATGGGAATTTGTTCATGAGTTCACCACAGCCCTGGGTTATCTTTGCAAGTTCTTAAAGAAATGAAACGTCACTATTAAGGGACTAAAAGAAAACAGATGTAATCGTGTCTTTTAAAAAGGTGATTGAAGCAATTAATATCAACAACATCACAAAAACAGCCTGAAAAATAGTGAAAACAATGGGGGAAAACTGCATATAAATGAATAATAGGCAACATGTGTCTACCAAGGAAAGTTCATGACTGAGAGGACAGATTATGTTTTTAAGCAAGAGACCATCAACTCCCCAATCCACGGTTTGTGTGCAAGGGCTGTGTCATACTCAACCACTATAAATATTAAGCAAATATACAGGAGTGAAGAAGGAAAGGAAAAGCAGAAACAAAGAAGGGAGAATGGATTAGTAGAAGAGAAAGAAAAAATTTTAAAAAATTAATATACCACAGCTTGATTTTTACAAAACATTCAACTTAATACCTAATAAAGTCTACCAATTTAATACCTAATAAAGTCTACCAATTTTAATTACCACTGTTCATCTGTTAGATTGTCATGCAGTGGTGGCTTGCATGTTGCTGGGATGCTAGAAGCTATGCCACTGGTATTTTAAATACCAGCAGGATCACCCATGGTGGGCAGATTTCAGCAGAGCTTCCAGCCTAAGACAGACTAGGAAAAAGGAGAAGAGGACTACTACTTAATACTGGCATGCCAAAAACTTTATGCAATGGAACATTTTCAGATACAGTGCCAGATGGTGAGACCTTAGTGTTGGAAGGCATCAAAATATGACTGAGGAAGGACTGCCTCCACAAAGTGAAGTTGACCATGATGATGCAAATGGAGTAAACTTTTCAGAACATTCATTAGCTGGTGGAGTACAGCTCAAAATGAGGAGTGACAGCTGCAAACATCCATTGCTAATTGGAAAATGGAATGTACAAAGTCTGAATCTAGGAAAATTGGAACTGTCAAAAATGAGATGGAACTTATAAAGACAGATATCCTAGGCATTAGTGAAATGAAATGGACTTGCATTGGTGACAACCCAGACTCCAGGAATTGACAGAATGCAAATTGAAATCTTCCAAGAAGCTGCTACAGCATTGGACACGTGCATTCATATATGCCAAGTATTTGGAAGACAGCTACCTGGCCTACTGATTGGAAGAGATACATATTTGTGCCTACTCTAAAGAGAGGTGACCCAGCAGGATGTAGAAATGGTCAAATAATAACTTTAATTTCACATGCAAGTAAAATTTTCCTGAAAATAATTTTTAAATGACTCCAAAAGTACACCAACAAGGAATTGTATATAGCCATCTTTTATGTTTAAAAAAGGTGTTTTCAATGAAAAAATCATTGGTCTTGCAAAAATTATATCGTGCAATCTCTAGCATCATTTCTATCACCAAGGCCATATCTTCCAACTACTGATCCTTCCTCTTTGTTTCCAACATTTGCATTACAATCACCATTAATTATCAATATATCTTGAGTGCATGTTTTATCAATTTCAGACTGAAGAATTTGGCAGAATTCTTCAGTTTCATCAAAACTGTTTTAGTGCTTGGTGTATACATTTGCATATTCTGCAACACTTAATTGTGCTCATGAGGAACATGTACAGTTATTTGAACAGAACCAGGGGACACTGAGTGGTTTAAAATCAAGAAAGATGTGTTCCAGAGTTGTATCCTTTCACCATACTTATTCAATCTTTACACTGAGCAAATAATTCTAGAAGTTGGATTATATGAAAAAGAACGTGGCATCAGGATTGGAGGAAGACTCATTAACAACCTGCAATTTATCCAGATGATACAACCTTGCTTGCTGGAAGTGAAAAGGAATTAAAATCTTGCTGATAAAGATTAAAGACCACAGCCTTTGGTTTGGGTTGCACCTCAATGTAAAGGAAGCAAAAATTCTCACCACTGGGGGAAAATATAACATCATGATAAATAAAGAAAGAAGTGAAATTGTCAAAGACTTCATTTTGCTTGCATCCACCACCACCAATCATGAAAATAGCAGTCGAGAAATCAATGTTATATTACATTAGGTGAATCTGCTGCACAAGAAATCTTTAAAGTATTTAAGAGCAAAGATGTCAATTTGAGGACTAAGGTAACCCAAGCCATGTTATTTTCAATAACCTCATATGCATTTGAAAGTTGGACGGTGACTAAAGAAGAAATGTAGATATGATCCATTTGAGTATGGTGTTGGAAAAGAATATTAGAAATATCATGAACTGCTGGAAAAACAAACAAATCTATGTTGGAAGAAATAAAACCAGAATGTTCCTTTGAAGCCAGGATGGCTAGACTTTGTCTCTCATACTTCAGACATATTGTCAGAAGTGACAAGTCCCTGGAGAAGGACATCATGCTTGGTAAAGTGGAAAGTTAGCGAAAAAGAGCAAGACCCCCAAAGAGATGGGTGTCAGAGTGGCAGTAGAAATGGGTTTAAGCTTAACAATGATTATGAGGGTGGAGCAGGACGAGGCAGAGTTTCATTCTGTTGTGCAGAGGGTTGATTCGAGTCCGAATCTACTCTAGAATTGCTTCGAGTCCATAATCTGTACCTAAAAACCACAACAAGAATACATTGACTAATAGTAGTATTAACTGGTCTTCCTTCTAGGGTTGTTTACAAGTCAGTTCTGACTCATAGAGAGCCTGTGTATGGTTTCCAAGGAACAGTTGGTGGGTTTTGAACTGCCAACCTTGTGGTTAGCAATCCAAGCCTATCCTACAGTACCACATCAGGACTCAGGTTTTGCTTGTAGGCATATAGATAGTATCCTATTACAGACAGCATTGTACTTCAAGATAGATCTTGAAATTATCTTTTTCATGATGAATGCAATAGCATTCCTCATGATTTTGTCATTCCTGACATAGTAAACCATATGATTATCAGATTCATAATGGCCAATACCAGTCCAATGCTGCTCACTAATGCCTGGGATATCTATTTTTGTGCATTCCATGTCATTTTTGACAACTTGCAATTTTCCTTAATTCATACTTTGTACATTCCATGTTCCTATTATTAATGGGTGTTTGCAGCTTTTTCTACTCATTCTGAGTTGTGCCACATCTGCAAATGAAAGTCCCAAAAGTATTACTCCATTTGTGTCACCACAGTCAACTCCACTTTGAAAACCCTAGTCACATTTTGAATCCCTTCAAGGGGCTCATCTTCTATATCTGACAATATTCTGGTGTTATTTATAATGTTTCAGTGTTCAACTATCTGGCACTATCTCACAGTGTTCCACTGCTATTCATAAGGTTTTCAGTGGCAAAACATTAGTAGTCCACCTCTCCTTCTACCTAGTATGTCTTAGTCAGAAAGTTCAGCAGAAACCTGTCCACCATGGGTGACTCTGCCATCACACAAGCTATCACATATAATAAACTGACAGATGAGTGAAGACTCAAACAAATAAGTACCTAATAAAAAGAACAGTGGGTATGCAAATTCACCTACTCTTCACTTATCGACTATCTACTTACTTGACATTTGGCATTTATGATAATAGTTAAAAATCTACAACCAGGTTATTTTGCAGATCAATGACATAATCTGGCAGTAATAAATGCTGAATAATACTAGTTGTGATGGTTATGGTTATGTGTTCATTTGACTGGACTATGATTCTTAGTGGTTTGGCAGTTACCTAACAGTGTAATTTGGCAGTTATGTGATGATGTAGTCATTTTCCATTTGTGATCTGATGTGGTCATTCTCCATTTGTGATCTGATGTGGTCATTCTCCATTTGTCATCTGATGTGGTCATTCTCCATTTGTCATCTGATGTGGTCATTCTCCATTTGTCATCTGATGTGGTCA
>NW_006408628.1:3725297-3735362 GCF_000296735.1 Chrysochloris asiatica
GTCATTCTCCATTTGTCATCTGATGTGGTCATTCTCCATTTGTCATCTGATGTGGTCATTCTCCATTTGTCATCTGATGTGGTCATTCTCCATTTTCACAGAATGCCAATTTTCACTTAACAACTTAGTTCTTGTGGAAAATTGCAGAGTGGGTATAGTCTCCCTTTGCCTTTCTTCTGTGGCTAAAAAAATATTCGAAGTCTAAAGAGCTAAACTACAACATTTTGAATTTAAAAGCTCACTTCAGGCATCATCTTCAAGTAATATTCATAAAGTCTCCACATATATAAAATGTGTTGTATTCCAAGTCCCTCTGTTTCAGCTGGTGAGCTTTAATTGCCGACCTCCCGACCTCGAAGTTCAAGCCAGAAAGTATGCACTCCATAGAACAGTCAATCAGTCGAGATCAAAGGACATCATTTACATAAGGACAAACTTCAAAAGGGTTGGAAAGAAGGATAAACGGAAACAAAAAATACAGAGAGGATGTTGCAATCAATGAGATGGAAAGATTTATAATGATTTGGTGAATGCAAAACTGATGATTTGCTCTGTAAACCTTCACTCAATTAATAATTAAAGTTTAAAAAAAAAATAGACTTACAACTTTGGCATTCAACTGATATGAAGTGAGGGGGAAATGCACAAGAACACTCAAACTTGAGAGGGTGATAAAGGCACAAAGTGACTGGCTTACAAGGTTTCAAGAGAGAGTTTAGTTTAAGAGTGTGCATGGGAAGACAGAGTCTCCACTGAATAGTTTTCATCTTGTCTAGATGGGTCTGGTAAAAAGAGATGGGGATAAGATTCTTATGATTCAATAATAAGTAATTGTTATCCTGACTAATTGTGACTGTCACAATTATAAAGGTAGAAGTTTTGTAACAAAACTGGGGAAGTAGTTAATCTTACATTCCTGGAAGAGAGGACCCTAGGACCATCAAGGAAAAAGAGCACAAGCAGAATGCAGGACCTTATCCAGAGAAACAGCAACACCAGAGATGGAGGCAGAGATGGGGACATGGAGAGAGGGAGCAGCTGAGGACTCTAGATTCATGTAAAGACAGGGACTGAGAGCTGGTGGCCAGGAGGCAGACTTGCAGAATGTGCCCTTTGGTGGTTTGAATTGTTATATATTTATGCCTGAGTGTTTTGTTTTTGTTTTTTTTTTTTAAAAAAAGAGCTAAAGTGAATAGAGAGAAATGATGGTACATGGAGGGGATTATAATCACTGTAATGAAACAAAGTATATGATTTGTTGAATGATCTGCCCTGTAAACTTTCACTTAAATCACAATAAAAATTTGAAAAAACAACAAAGATGTACAGCTTTGGAAACCCTATGGGGTAATTCTACACTGTTCCACAGGGTTGTTATGAGTCAGAATTGGCTCAGTGGCAATGGGCTCATTGACAAGTTCTTGCTCCTTGAATGGCTTCTGTAATTGAAAACTCTGATCAATTTCTCAATGAACAGAGACAGCAGAAAGGAAATCATAAAATCAGAGACAGGAAGTGAGCACTTTATTTGCTCCATAACAGTAGAGAGCCTAGATCTGAAACATCTTTTCCTTGTTGACAAGGATGAAAAATATCATCAGACAGAAGATGACTGGCTGTTCCTCACACCTGACTTGGGTGTGGTAAAATCATCAAAAACTTCAGAAGGACCCACTGGAGGACTTGAACCTTTTTTCTCTTCAGCCTAAATTGACAATGCAATGACTTTTAATCTACGTGCAGTCAGTACTTGTGAAAGGAGAAAGGGATTGAGTAGTTAAAATGAAAATTTTGCTGAGGTACCAAAAAACAACTCTCCTTGTCGGTTCACTAATCAAATGTGAAAATAGTCTCTCCGACTCATAATTTTCCATCTTTTAACACAGGTCTTTGTCCTCTACTGTGAAATTACATTGTTCATTTGAGTTTAAAGCATAATCACTATTTGCATTAATTCTTAGAAGGGAATTGGCCACCTAATTATGATACTGATGTTTTCTTTGTCTAATTGGGTAGGTCAAGGCACTAATTTGATTCATAGTTGTGCCGGGTTTTTATAGACTTTGGTGAACTTTAATTGCTTATAAAAATTAAATTATAAAACCATGAGCCTTCACTAGAATCCTGTGCAGCCCCATATGCTTTCACACTTGACAGTATGTTGTCCATTTTCTGAGAATCCTTCATTCCAAATGGCCCTGAGGGTAAGAAAGAAGAGAATAACACATATGGCTAAGAGAGCTAACGTCCATGAAGATTTTTGCTGTTGACAGCAACTAATGAGTTATTGTCAGGAAAAAAAAATCTTGTCAATAAGCTCTTCTTCCTTAAGAATAAAAATGAAATACAAAGAAAGTCAGCCTAGTTCACTTTAGTCATATTCTGGAAGTTAGACTATACTTGAATGATGTGCTCTGACTGTGAGGCCAGCCCTACAATTAATACAAATGTAAATTTAGACAGGGTGGCAGCTTGCAGTGGGGGTGGCTGGAGCTGATGAAATCTCCTGAGTTATAGGATACATGAAAGATCTAATTGGCCTCAGGGTGGAGTTGACCAGAGTCTTGTGGGGGCTAGGGCAAGCTCTATGACCAGATAGCCTCTCCCAGATTCATGTTTTACAATCCCAGTAGTTGGCAATGAGGGATGACCACTCTACCTCCCTCTTCTCTGGCTCCTTCAATGCCATACCCAGGCTGTGGGGACTGGGACTGCTGTGGTCCAGTTAAGTCTATGAAGGGAAATCAGACCCAGGAAGAAAATCACACTTCTACTCCTTGGCTAGAGCATGGGTTTCTCAAAGCTACTCATCATCCCCTCCACATGCACTCAGCCATTGTTGTCCTGAAAGCGCAATTGTTTTTCCATCCCCTTGCCTATGGTTCATCACAGCAAAGACATCCTAGATTCTATAGGAGCCTACACTCACTGGGTTCAGATCAGAGTCCCTGAGTGATATAATCAATTATACACTTGATTGTTAACCAAAAGGTTGGAAATTCGAGTACACCCAGAGGCATATTGGGGGTTAAAAAAAAGAAAGGCTGGTGACCTACTTAGAAAAATCAGTCATTTGAAATCATATCGAACACAGCTGTACTCTGAAACACACAAGGTCACCATGAGTCAGAACTGACTCAGTAGCAACTGATTAAAAAAAAAAAAATCAACCCATACTATTATGATTCCTTTTTGCACAGGCTAATACACTAACACCAAGGATGGTCTGATGAGTAACAGCAAAGATTTCTCACTCACACAGGTATGGATCCTAACCCCACCTCTGCATGCTTCTTAAACTCCTTAGACTTCTGTTTTCTCATCAGTAAATGGGAATAATAAAAGCACAGATAGAGAATTCATTGAGTTAATATACATAATTCATAGAGTTAATATACAGTCCTGGCACATAGTAAATATTTTATCACGTTTACTGTTGTTATTGTTATTAACTCTATATTAATTCTTCATCTGTGAAGTTTAAATTAGGCAATTTTCAATTTTTTTTCATAGATGTTCTCCAAGATAATCTTTTTCCTCTTATCTCTAATTATTTCCTTAGAGTAAATTTCTACTTTGTGAACTGTTGTATCAAAGGTGGGCATTCAGAAGTTTTAAGACTTAGGCAAGTTTGGCAAAGCAGTCATGAAAAAATATTTCCTTTATACATATTACAACCAGTTTGTTATACATTTTAAATATGCAAGTACTGTATATTTTCTGGATTAAAATCTCCCAGAATTTCTTCCAAAATGATAGAAATAAAGGTTCTTTAGTATATTTCTTTGTGGAAAAAGTCAGATAAAATTGATATTCTTTTCATAAATATGTTATGCTTCAAATTTTAATCACAGATGGCCATTTTTAATATATATGATGTTTTGTAAGAAAGGCTAAATAAAATTTCAGTTGTAGTTAGTAATTTCTCTCTACCTTAGCTTTTTCTTTTTTCCAATTTTTTATTGTGAATTGAGTGAAGATTTACAGAGCAGATCATCAGTTTTACATTCAACAAATCATAAACTTTGCTTCATTACATCGTTGCAATCTCTCTTTGTGCCAATAGTCACCAGTATTTACTCATATTCTCTTTATCTATTGCATTCTTCCCTGTGTCTCCTGCTACCTTCATCTTTCCTCTGCTAACATCACTCTTGTTGTATATGCCTGCCTTGTCATTCATGTTAACATGTGTCTACCCTCTAATCTGTGAATAATCTCCCTCTCTCTAACCCTGAAACCATCATAGATTGTTTCTTTTATCAAGAAACCCTTTTAAAATTTTTTTTTCTTCTGTACACGATTTCTTCTTTTGTGACTGACAAATTTCACTCAGCATAATGTCCTACAGGTTCAACTATGTTGTTAGGTATTTCACAGATTTATCATTATTCTTCAATGTTTTGTAGTAGTCCATTGTGTGCATGCTACCTTAGATTTTGCACATATAAAATGGGATAACATAAGCTCTTCTAACCTAAGAGATTGTTGAAATAATCAAATTCTATCAAGCATAGAAAGAAAGTATAAAACTCTAGGCACCAAAACAAAAATGGCAGTATGATTGGTTACTACGAGAATAAGCAACTTGTTCACCAGGAAGCCACCAAGGCAAGCAATCAAGTCTCTTCAGGATAAACCCCCCTCTAAGACTGAAACTCAAAGGGAACACGTGTGCAGGCATGTAAGCTTGCTGGTGACCACGTTTCATCTACTGGTGAGTGGAAGACGGGGAAGGCAGCAATGAAGAAATGGGCTGAGTTCAACCATGTTCCATAGAATCCCATTAACCTGGAGATGAAAGAGAGAAAAGGTCAGGCTGGTTGGTCCAAAGTGTGGTGAGACCTGGGGACATCTGAGCCCGTGGACAAGGACATAGCCACACAGGACTAGAGCTGAGAGTGAAGAATCGAGCTGATATGAAGTGAGAGGAGATGAACAAGAACACCCAAAGTTACAGACAGTACCCATTTGACCCAGCCTCAATGGCTTGATAATCATAACTAAAGGAAGAAAAAGAAAAGAAAAAAAAATGTTTTATAAAGAAAAAGAGGGTAAATTGCTACAATTTGATGAACGTCACCTATACTTATGGAGGTGGTGGTAGTGGTTATGTGCCATAGCGTAGGTTCTGACTCATAGTGACCCTGTATAGGGTTTCCAAGGCTGTAAATCTTTACGGGAGCAGAAAGCCTCATATTTTTCCCGCAGAACCACTGGTAATTTCAAACTATCTGACCCTGAGGTTAGCAGCCCAACTAGTAACCACTACGCTACAAGAGTTGTTGTTGTTAAGTGCCAATGAGTCAGTTCTGACCCATAGCAACCTTTTATAGGGTTTCTGAGGAGCAGCTGGTGAGCTTGAACCACCGACCTTGCAGTTCAAACAGCTTTGCAGCCTGACTCATTAACCCACAGCGCCACACCAGGACTCCAATGCTACCAGAGTAGTAGCTCAAAATATCTACAGAGAGGGAAGGAGTCTTCACATCAATTATCAATGCTATCCCTCTGTGTACAGGGTAGATAGGGACAGGAAACTTAGACATTGGTTACATGAAATGGGGGGACAACAAAGGTACTAAGTGAGTGGCTTACAAGGTTTCAAGAGGGAGTTTAGTTTAAGAGTGTGCATGGGAAGATAGAGTCCCCACCAAACAGTTTTCATCTTGTCTAGATGGGTTTGGTAAAAAGAGATGGGGATAAGATTCTCATGATTCAATAGTGAGTAATTGTTATCATGACTAATTGCAACTGTCACAACTGTAAAGGTAGAAGTTTTGTAACAAAAATGGAGGCGTAGTTAATCTTACAGGCCAGAAACAAAGGACCATCAAGGGAGAAGAGCACAAGTGGAATGCAAGACCCTATACAGAGAAGCAGCAACACCAGAGATGAAGGCAGAGATGGGGACATGGAGAGAGGAAGCAGTTTAGGACTCTAGATTCATGGGAAGAGAGGGACTAAGAGCTGGCGGCCAGGAGGCAGGCTTGCAGAATGTGCCCTTTGGAGGTTTAAATTATTATATATGCCTGAGTGTTTAAAAAAAAAAAGAGCTAAAATGAATGGAGAGAAATGCTGCTAACTGATGGTACATGGAAGGGATTATAATCATTGTAATGAAACAAAGTATATGGTTTGCTGACTGTGAATAAAAAACTGATGATCTGCCCTGTAAACTTTCACTCAAATCACATCAAAAACTTAAAAAACAACAACAAAGAATCAAAGATGTCACTTTGAGATGCACTTGACCTCCCCCCACCAAAAAAAAACTCTATGCAAATGCATTTACTACCTCAGAAGTAAGTTCTTATGATTTGAAATATTTCGACAAGTATCTAGTTTCTGAAATTTATCTCAAGACAGTAAAATTTAGATTGAAAAACCAGCCACCAAAATGAACTCAAACCTACCATTGATTGTGAAGATAGTGCAGGACAGGACAATGTTTGTTACATCCGGTCATCATGAGTCAGAGCCAACTTGATTGCAACTAACAACACAATTGGAAAAAATAAAGCAAATTCTTAATTATTGGGAGGGAAAAATAGTAACAATGAGGTAACCCAATCACAACCTCTGTTTTCCTGCAGAGATCAATTTCCACAATGCAACATCACATGATAATTCTTCTGGGTGGGAGAGTGTATGAAGATAGCAGCATCTGGAGTGAAGCACGATGGGTAACTTCAGCTTCTTCTCCTGACTGCACTTCCTTCATCCAAACATCAGATTCTCTTGCTTCTCACTCTTTTCTGGTTCTGTTTGTTCCCATAACAATGGTACAGTCTTAGAAACCCTATATAGGGGTCACCATGAGTTAACATCAACTTGATGGCAGTGGGTTTGGTTCTGGGGATTTTAGCACCTTCTGGGATGGTGCTGTAGCATAAGCGCTGGACTGTAAAGTTGGTGATTCAAACTCACCAACTGTTCCTTGGAAACTCTGTATAGGGTCACCATGAGCCTGAACAAACTCAACAGCACTTAATGACAACATCAACTATCTAATCAGGAGGCATCAGTCCCTGGAGAAGGACATCGCGTTTGGAAAAGTGGAAGGTCAACAAAAAAGAGAAAGCTACCCAACAAGATGGATTAACAGAGTGGCAACAACGATGGGCTCAAACAATAAATTGTGACGATGACAAAGGATGAGTCAGTGTTTCGTTCTGTTGTGCCTGGGGTTGCCATGAGTCAGAACCTAGTCAATGACACCTAGCAACAACATTAAGTAATATTGTACCGAGGTGGCTTGTATGGCGCTGCAGTCGCATCACACTTGCACGTTGCTGTGATACTGGAAACAATGCCACTGGTATTTCAAATACCAACAGGATCACACACGGTGAATAGTTTCCAAACTAAGACATATTAGGAAAAAGGAGAAGTAAACCACTTCTGAATGGTTAGCCAATAAAAGCCTTATGAAGAGTAGCAGAACATTGTCAGATATGGTGTCGGAAGATGAACCCCTCCGATTGCATGGCATTCAAAATACAACTGGGGAAGGATGACATCCTCAAAGTAGAATTGACCTTAATGGTGTGAATGGAGCAAAACTTTTAAGACCTTCCTTTTCTGACGTGGTACAACTCAAGAGGAGAAGAAATAGCTGAAAATAACCATTAAAAATTGGAATGTGGATTTATGAAGTATGAAATCTAGGAAAACTGGACATTCTCAAAAATTAAATGGAAAGCATAAAGATCGATATCCTAGGCATTGTTGTTTTTGTTAAGTGCTATGCAGTGGATTATGATTCATAGCAACCCTGGTTAGGGTTTCAAAGGAAAGAATTGAGAGGGTGTTTAGTCGTCCAGTCCTTGTACTTCAAAGCCACACAAGGATTGAGCTGGAATGGACAGATAGAGGTCATTTTGAATGAGACCATTAGAGGGTTTTCTATACTGAAGAAAGAAGGAAGATTGGTGTGCTATACATCCTTACAAAGAGCATTTCAAGATCTATCGCAAAGTACAATGCTGTCTGTGATAGAATACTATCCACAGGCCTATAAGGAAGACCAAGGAGCTCTGGTAGCATAGTGGTTAACAGTCGGGCTGCTAATCTCAAGGTCAACAGTTCAAAACTATCAACAGTTCCAAGGGAGAAAGATGAGGCTTTCTGCTCCCGTAAAGATTCACAGCCTCGGAAACCCTATACAGGATTTCTATGAGTCAGAACAGACTCCACAGCACATAACCACCACCACCACAAGAAAGACCAATTAATAACACTATTATTCAAATTTACCCAAGAACCAATAAGGCAAAGAATTCTAACAACTTCTTCCCCTAGACGTTTGTCAGTTTGTGATGCTTTTAAAGCTTGGTTGTTGCTGTGATTCTAGAAGCTATGCCACTGATATTTTAAATACCAGCAGGATCAGCCATGGTGGGCAGCTTTCACTTGAACTTCCAGACTAAGACTCAGAATAAGGAGAAATACTTAGTCACAGAAAACCTTATGAATAGCAGTACAACACTGTCAGGTAGCACCAGACTACTGAATATCAAAACATGATGAAAAATTGGTCAGATATAGTGCTAGAAAATTAGCCCTTCTGGTTGGAAGGCACTCAAAATATGACTGGGGAAGATCTGCCTCCTCAAAATACAGTTGATCGTGATGATGCGAATGGAGTAAGTTTTCAGAACATTCATTAGCTGGTAGGGCACAACTTAAAATGAGGAGAAACAGTTGTAAACATCCATTAATAATCAGAACATGGAATGTATGAATATGAATCTAGGAAATTGGAAGTTGTTAAAAATTAAATGGAACACATAAATGTTAATATTCTAGGCATTAGTGAACTGAATGGTATTGGCCATTTTGAATCTGACAGTCACATGGTTTATAACAATAATGCTGGAAAAGACAAATTAAAGAGGAATGGTGTAGCTTTTGTCATCAAAAAGAACATTTAAAGATCTATCTGGAAGTACAATGCTGTCTGTGATAGGATAACAGCCATACACCTACAAAGAAAACCAGTTACTACAACTACAATTCAAATTGACACACCAACCACTCAAAGCAGTGATGATGAAATTGAAGAATTCTACCAACTTCTTCAGTCTGAAATTAACCAAGCATTGGAATACAAAGCTCGGAAACAAAGAGGACGGATCAATTGTTGGAAAATGGGAACTTGGTGATAGAAATGATTTTGAAGATCAAACGATAGAATTTTGCAAGACCAATGACTTCGCTATTACAAATACCTTTTCAAAATAACATAGAAGACAACTATATGCATGAACCTCACCAGATGGACTGCACAGAAATCAATGTGACTATTTTTGTGGAAAGGGATGGTGGGAAAGCTCCATATCATCAGCTGAAGCAAGGCCAGGGGCAGACTATGGAACAAACAATCAACTGCTCTTATGCAAGTTCAAGGTGAAGCCAGAGAAAAATAAAACAAGTTCACAAAGCCACAATATGAGCTAGAACACATCCAACCTGAATTTAGACACCTCAAGAGCAGAATTAATTCATTAGGCACTAATGACCAAAGACCAGAATATTTGTGGAATGACATCAGGAACATCATACAAGAAGAAAGCACAAGGTCATTATGAAGACAAGAAAGAAGGAAAAGACCAAAAGGGATGTCAGAAGAGACTCTGAAACTTGCTCTTCAGCATAGAGATGCTTTATAAAGCACATAGAATAAATGAGCAGGTAAAAGAGCAGAACAGAAAATTTCAAAGGACAGTTCAAAAAGAAAAAGTCAAATATTAAAACGAAATGGGCAAAGACCTGGAGTTAGAGAACCAAAAGGGAAGGACATGCTCAGAATTTCTTAGGGAAATAATTTTTAAAAAACAGATGCAAAAGTACATTGACAAGGAACTTCCTGAGGTTTAAACCTGATTCAGATGAGAATGTGGAACAATGGATATCCCTGCTGACATCAGATGGATCTTGCCTGAAAGCAAAGAATTCCAGAAAGATGTTTACCTGTTGTTGTTGTCAGGTGCCATCGAGTCAGAACCGACTCATAGCAACCCCATGCACAACAGAATGAAACAATGTCCGATCCTGGGCCAA
>NW_006408628.1:3736477-3743606 GCF_000296735.1 Chrysochloris asiatica
AAGGTGTGCACCAGGGCAGTATTCTTTCACCATACCTATTCACTCTGTGCACTGAGAAAATAATCCTCAAAGCTGGATTATATGACAAAGAACGTAGCATCAGGATTGGAGAAAGACTCATTAACAACCTGCGATATGCACTTCAATGTAAAAGAAAACAAAATTCCTTACCACCGGACTAGCAAATAGCATCATATAAATGGATAAAAGACAAAGGTTGTTGCTTTTGAATACTCGTGGAAGCAGCAGCCAAGAAATCAAGCTTTGTATTGCATTAAGCAAAATACCTACTACTGCAAAATACCTCTTTAAAGTATTTAAGAGCAAAAATACCAGTTTGAGGACTAAGGTAGGCCTGATCCAAGCAATGGTATTTTCAATAGCCTCATGGAAGAAGTACAGCCAGAACGCTCCTGAGAAGTCAGTGTGTCTCTCATACTTCGAACATGTTTTCAGGAGGGGTCAGTCCCTGGAGAAGGACATTAAGCTCAGTGAAGTGAAGGGTCAGCAAAAAAAGAGGAAGACCCCCAATAGGATGGATTGACACAGTGGTAGCAGCAATTGGCTCAGGGGAACAGTAATTGTGAGGTTGGTGCAGGACAGGCCAGTGTTTCTCTCTGCCCCATTGTACATAGGGTCGCTATGAGTCGGAATCAACACAAGGGTACCTAGCAACAATAACAACCTACAATATGGATTCCCCTGGGTGCTGCAGTTACTCAGCTGCTAACTGAAAGGCTAGAAGTTCAACAGGGCTTCATAAGAATAGTTTGGCAATCTACTTACAAATATCAGACACTGAAAATCTCTGAGGCACAATTCTGTTCTGACATTTTTTATTGTTTATTGCTTATTATGTGTCTCCCTTACTCTTGAATAAAGCTCCCTGAAAATAAGGATCTTTGGTTTTTTCTCTATGTTAAGTGAATTAATAAATAGAAGAGCAGCTGGTGGGTTTGAACTGCTGACCTTGTGATTCACAGTCTAGTGCTTATCCTACAGCGCCACATCAGATGTCTAAATAGGTACATACTCAAAAGATAATTTTAAGATAATGTTTAAAAACAGAACTATAAACATAGAACAAAGTAAAAACATAGAACAAAATAAAGAAAATTGTTTAAAGCTAAACCAGAGAGAAATATAATCTCACCCCAATATTAGTAGTAAATTTCAAAAAGCAGAAAACAATAAATGCTGGAAAGGGTATAGAGAGACTAGTACTCATGAAAAGAGAAGAGAAATAGTTTTAATAACAGTATAAAAAGTTAATTAAAGCACAAAAAATGTATTCACACATTTGTGAAGAGAGGCATAGAAAATGAAGTAACACTACAGTGGGGGTTGTTGTGTGCAATCATAACCGCTCTGGAAGGCAGAGTAGAACTGTCCCACAGGGCTTCCTGGGCTGACATCTTTACAATGACAGATCAGCAGGGGTTTTTCTACTAAGAAGCAGGTGGTGGGTTTGAACCACCAACCCTTCAGTTAGCAGCTGAGTGATTAATCATTGCACCACCCAAAATAAAACAAAACAAAAAAACCCAACCACCAAGTCCATTCTCACTCATAGAAACCCTATAAAGGATTTCCTGAGGCTATAAATCTTTATAGGAACATACAACCTCATCTTTCTTCGTTGGAGTGTTGAAGAGTTTGAACTGCTGAACTTGCAGTTAGCCATACAGGACGTATCCTTCAATGCCACCAGAACTCCTTAAAATAATCTTGGTGTGGCATTGTAGGCTAAGCACTGCACTGCTAACCACAAGGTTGGCAATTCAAGTCCACCATCCACTCCTTGGAAACCGTATGCTTGGTCACCAGAAATCAGAAAACCTGTGAATAAATCTCTGCTTTGGCACTAACAATGTAGCTTCGTAGCAATCAAGGTCATTAATAGTCTACAGCACAGAATGCTTTAGAAGCATCAGTATTCTAATCTGAAAAATGGCAACAATCATATATCATTTTCTTATATCAAGGAGCAATTGTCAGATTTCTAAAATGTATATTACTTTATGGATTGGAGCAATGTAAAGGCTCTGGGTTAAAATATTGGCTTGGATTTATTTTCCTTGGCTTTTAATTGGCCATTGGCAGTAAGCACATAGAAACCCCTGTAGTAGAAGTCAATTGGTTATTGTTGTTGTTGAGTGCTGTCAAATTGTTTCTGACCCATAGCAACCCTGATAGGGTTTCCAAGGAGCAGCTGGTAAGCTTGAACCACCGACCTTGTGGTTCAATGACTTTGCAGTCCAGTGCATTAACCCACAGTGCCACAGCAGGACTTCTGTCATTGAGGAGAAGGAAAGTTGATCCCTGCCTCCCTTAGCTTTCTCAATAGCCAAACCCGCTGCCATCTGTTGACTCCAACTCATAGCGGCCTCATAAAACAGAATAGAACTTCCCCATGGGCTTTCTTAGTCTGTAAACTTTATGGGCCAATCCTCCCCACTGAACCGATAAATAATATCCATATAAATGGATAAAGATTGAAATTGTCAAAGACTTCATTTTGCTTGGATCAATCATCAACACGCATGGAAGCAGCAGTCAAGATATCAAGCAACGTATTGCATTAGGCAAATCTGCTGAACAAGACCTCTTTTAAAGTGTTGAAGAGCAAAGATGTTACTTTGAGGACTAAGGTATGCCGATGCAAGCCGTGGTATATTCAATAACATCATATGCATGAGAAAGTTGGACAATGAATAAGGAAGACCATGGAAGAATTGATGCATCTGAGTTATGGAGTTGGAAAAGACTATTAAAAGTACCATTTGTTGTTGTTAGGTGCCATCAAGTCTGTATGGACTCATAGTGACCCTATGCACAACAGAACAAAACACTGCCCGATCCTGGGCCAACCTCAAAATTGTTGCTACGCTTGAGCCCATTGATGCTGCCACGTTGTTAATCCATGTTGTTGTTGTAAAGTGCCATTGAGTCTATTCCAACCCATAGCGACCCTGTATAGGGTTTCCAAGAAGAAGCTGGTGAGTTTGAACCACCGACCTTGCAGTTCAAATGACTTTGCAGTCTGATGCATTAGCCAACAGCGCCACACCAGGACTCCCAATCTATAGACTGCCAAAAAAACAAACCAATCTGTATTGGAAGAAGTACAGCTGGAATGCTCCTTGAAAAACAGGATAGCCAGACTTCATCTCTCATACTCCGGACATATTATCAGAAGGGACCGGTCCCTGGAGAAGCATATAATGTTTGGTAAAGTGGAGGATCAGCAAAAAAGACAAAGACCCCCAAAGAGATGGATTGTCAAAATGGCAGCAGCAATGGGCTCAGTACCAAGCCAGATGTTGGCACAGTACCAAGTACCAAGCCAGACAGTGTTTCATTCTGTTGTGTGTAAGGTCGCCATGAGTTGATACGGACTCCACGGTGCCTAACAACAACAACCTTTATGGAAGTAGCCTGACACATCTTTCTTTCATGGAGCAGCTGGTGAGTTGGAACCATCTGTCTTTCAGTTAGCAATTGAACGTTTTAACCACTGCACCACCTGGGCCCATAGATATCTCAAAAGAGATACAGAAAAGCAAGTGGCTGATGGGAGAAGTCCCCCATGAAATGATTGCTTTCGATCCTATCAGTACAGCCTTCAAGACACAAAATGCCCAGATCCTTGTTGTTGGCAAAAGAAAGCTATGGAATGTTCACAAAGAGTGAATGTGTATCAACAGTGCGGAAATGATGGCAGAGCATTTTTAGTGAAGTCTTAAATGAAGATGTTGCTTTTTTTCTATGCAAACTTCTAAGTCATAGTATTTATTCTAATTAATAAAAATATCAATTAATTGGCTAGAAACTGGTGTCTTAAAAATTCAGTGGCAACTAGATTAGTAGCCAGAGACCAACGGCCTTTTACTTCATTTATTTAAGGCCTCCCCTTCAGACCTACTTAAAATTTGTTTTATGAGACTGATAACATTAAAATAGCTTGAACATGAAACTTTTAAAATGTATTAGGAGCTCTGTGTAGAAATCTGTAAACAGAGATAAATAAATATGTGAAGATCTTGCAAGGAACTCCTCTAGCATTTATATGTGTATTTCTGTACTCCATGAAGACACCTTCTGAGTTTTCAGTTTGCTAGTGCCCTCTTGTGGTCTGTGGTGTCTGCAGCTTTATTGTTAGTCCCCTTAACATGTCCCTCAATTCCCAAACAGAGGGAAAATCATCCTCTTAGTAGCATCAACCAGAAAAGTTCCCTTTTTTTTTTTAAACCTTGATGATGAGTTGAATGAAAGTTTACAGAGTTTATCATCAGTTTCACATTCAACAATTCCTACAAGTTTTGTTTCATCACATTGATTGCAAGCCTCTCAATGTAACATCACTTAATCCATTTCCTCCCTGTGCTTCCTCTTTCTATTCCTCCTTCTTTCCTAACCCTTTTGAATTTTGTTCTTGGGTAAATGATGCCCTTTTGATCTCAAATGGTTGATAATTCTAAGATGTGTGCCTCTGTCATGCCAGTGTTCCCCTTGTGAGTTATATATTGTTTGACTGAAAATTGAGCAGGGGAGTGGAGGGTGAGTTCATTTCCAGACCTGAAGGATGACTAAGAACACTAGTCTCAAAGGTTCCACCAGTTTGTCTATATCCAACCAATATGCCTAGTCTTTTATAAGATTCTGAGTTTTGTTCCACATTTTTCTCCCTCTCTTTCCAGAATCTTCTAATGTGATCCCTTTCAGAGCAGTTGGTATGGTGGTGGTGGTGGCTGTGTGCCGTGGACAGAGACCCTGTACAGGGTTTCCGAGGCTGTAAATCTTTATGGGAGCAGAATGCCTCATCTTTCTCCCGCAGAAAACTGGTAGTTTCGAACTGCTGACCTTGAGGTTTGCAGCCCGCTTCATAACCACTATGCTACAAGAGCTCCTTAGTTAGTATGGTAGGCAGGCACTATCTAGTTCTTCTGGGCTCAAGGTCATGGAGACTGGTGTTTGCATGGTCCATTAGTTCATTGGTCTAATTGTTCCCCTTAGTCTTCAATTTTCAACAATCTCAAGAAGTATTTCAATGCTTCCCCCAGAATAGAATATAAACCTACTGCCATTGAGTAGATTCTGATTCATAATGGCCCTGTATAGGGTTCCTTGTTACAGCAGTTTTAGATTCGTGGTTGAAGAAATCAAGGCCACTTGGAGAGGCGAAACAGAGTTTCAGATTTTATTAAGCAGGCGGACTCAGAGGAGCTAATTTCTCCAGATTCTGAGCCCTGAATGCAGGGCAACAGGGGCCTATATGGGGTCAGAGTCCAGGGAGGGGCCAGGATGCATACCTGTTTGAGGGCATGGGAAAACCTAGGGGGGGATTGGTCCCATTTGGTGACCTGATTAGCATTTTAGCTTGCCTCCTGGGCGGGAGAGCGTAGTGAATTTTTCCTGTTCATTCCCCCCTTTGATGCCCTTTGGGGCCTTTTGCCCAGGGGCATCATCTAAATGTTGCCTAAGGAATGGTATTTTGGTATTGATTTGGATTATTGGTACCCCTTTCTATTGATTAGTCTTAATGGCAGTTCCCATGGCCCTGATTGCTAGTAGGAGGAACCATGGACTGATTAAGTAAATTCCAAATAAAACAGGACCCCACCTATGAGGGTCTTGAACCCTGTAAGGTGAAGAACTATCCTCCCCATAGGCTCTGTGGATTCCACCCACTCCGGGTTTGCATAGGGCCATGGACAACTCTCTGCATTTTTACAAGGTCTTCTACTGTAAGATTCTGGTCATCTACTTGTATGCAGCAGTTAGCAAAATTAACCTTCTCACATGCCCCTCCTCCCTCCACAGCCAGTAAGTAGTTTAGGGCTAATCTATTTTGATAGATGGCATTTAGTATCTGAGTCTGTTGATGTGTAAGAAGGGTTAGGGCCACCTCAGTTCCATTGGTTGTAGATTCAGTTACCTAGGAGGGTGCCCCCTCTTTTATAGCAACTATAGAAGAGTAGTGTGGTTACTGTTTGGCCCACCTTGGTGGCGTAGGTGTATAGATTACACAGATTTCTCCCTTTCTCACACCCCAAAGACTAATTAACGTGAGTCCCACAGCAGACATCCTCATGCTTCGGCCATGCGTAGATCAGCCAGCCCCCCGTTTGTGGCTGAAGCAAGGCGGGTTGTACGTCTCAATGTTACCTTGTGACGGTTGGTAGGGTCAGTTTTATCTTCTCATGGAGACGAAGCTTTCTTCAGCCTGCTGTGGTGAATCCAGGTGGGGAGTCCTTCCACCTTGGCTGCTGGACTTGGGATAATTTCTTGTTCCCGCCCTCAGTAATCTTTGCAGATGCTTCTGGATGCCCTCCCAAAAGGAAAAACATATCAAATATATTTATTACACTCTGAGCTAAACAGGCCCAAATGTTTTTCATCCCATTGAAAGAAACAATGTCTTATGAGAGTCTCATTGTGTCCAAGTTGAGTCCAGCTAACGTGACAGCTGATGGGGTGGCTAAAAGGACTTCCCAGGGTCCAGTCCACTTTTTTCTAACTGGTTTTCAAGTCCAACTCTCCATGTTCTGAGCAGAATATGATCTCCAGGTTAGAAGGGATCAGGTTATCTGTAGGGAAGGAAACAGACCTGGAGGAACAATTTTACAAATAATAGAAAGTGTGTGGTGGAGGTGTTGTGTGTATCACTGCCCCTTTAAACCTTGGCTGAGGTCAGGTAGAACATTGAGGGAAGCTGCCTGGGAAGGTTTACCGTATACAACTTTATAAGGGCTCAATTTAAGCCCACTTCTGGGGGTTATTCGAAACAGAGCTAAGGCAACACCTGGTCCCAATGTAGCTAAATTTCCTGAAAGTTTTGTCATGTTTCTCTTTAGAGTATGGTTCATTTTCTCAAACCTCCATGTTGAATGCAATCTCCATTTCATCTGTAGATATTCGCAGTTCTTTTGTCACTTTGGACACTCTGGAAGCCCAAACTTGGAGGTCATCTCCTTCAAGAGGATTTTCATTATTTCTGAAGTTCTTAGTTCTAGAGGGCGAAAACCTCTACCCAACCAGAAAAGGTATCTACAAAAACAAAACAGGAGAATATTTAATTTCCCAGCTTGGGGCATCTGCATAAAGTCAACCTGTTAATTTTCAGGGG
>NW_006408628.1:3745141-3746499 GCF_000296735.1 Chrysochloris asiatica
TTTTCCAGGGTCCTCCCTGGGGTCCAACAGGCTCACCTCTAGTTGTCTTTTAGGTGGACAGTTAACAGCCTGAAATTTCTCTTGCTCGAAGGTGATGTCCACCAGTTGGGATGAATTCATGTCAATTGCCCTGTCAAATTTCTGCCATTTCTTTCTAAAATCCTGGGTGCTTTGGGAGATAAAAAATCATGTTAACCATTCAGATATTTGCTGAGTTCTCAGGATCAAGTTCTGTGTACTTACAGTAAACTTTGAAGAATTCAGAGGGGTCCTCAGTTGGCTTCTGCTGAATTGCTTGTACCCATAGCAACCCAGTATAATGTTTCCAAAGAACAGCTGGTGAGCTTGAAACATCAAGTATGTGACATGTTCAAACCAACTTTGCAGTTTTGTGCATTAGCCCATAGCGCAACACCAGGACTCCTACAATAATTACATACCACAAGTTGAAAAAACTTTGTATGCTAATGGGATCTTAAACTTTTGGGAAAAAAGCTAGAAATAAGAGCTCTATGCTTGGCAGTTATTTCTCTTTCTGAAGTCACAGATGTTACAGAGAATATTGTGAAAACTATGGACCTTCTCAAAACAAACAAAAATGTGTTATTTGTTGTTGTTAGTGCCATGGAGTCAATTCCGACTCATAACTACCCTAAGCACAACAGAACTAAACACTGTCCAGTCCTGCACCATCCTCACAATAATTATATGTGAGCCCATGTGTAGAAACCGATTTTTGTTGTTAAGTGCCATCAAGTAGATTCTGACTCATAGCGACCTTGTATAGGGTTTCTGAGGAGCAACTGGGAGAGTTGAATCACTGATCTTACAGTGTGGGAATGAGTGTCTTTTCTTCAAAATTATTGTAATCCTGTTTGTCACATTTGGGTGACCTTTCTTTTTCTTCTTACTATTTCCTGAAATGAGTAAGGACTTTCCTGCTTCCTTAAGCTCTCCTTGCAATTTGAAATAGCCAATCAAATAAGGTCAAGAATGCATGCCATAGCAATTTGAATTAGCCAACTGGGTAAGGACAAGACTGTGCAGTCGAAGCCCTAGGCAATGAGGTGAGACACACATAGCCTTAGGACTCGCGTCAGGAGTAAAAACCCGAGTGGACTGCCTGTCCAGTGTTCTTGCCAGTCTGTTCCTGTACAACTACGCGTACCCTTCTGCAGAAGGAAATCTTGCCTTGCCAAGTATCTTTTTGTGTACCATTGGGGTTCATTTCTAACACTAGCTAGCAGTCCTGTGCTTAAACTATAGCACCACACCAGGACTCAAGGAACTTATAAATTAGTTGTTGTTGTTGTTAAATGCCGTCGAGTCAGTTCCGACCCATAGTGACCCTCTAGAGG
>NW_006408628.1:3747174-3751494 GCF_000296735.1 Chrysochloris asiatica
TCAGAAGGAAGATGGAATAGAAATCAGAATCACAGGGAGGAAGTGGCAAAGGGAGGCTACATGGAAGGGATTGCAATCATTGCAATGAAACGAAATGGATGATTTGTTGGATCTCTGTACACAATCACTCTGTACACATTCACTCTACTCACAATAAAAAGTTTCAATTTGCTGAGTGCAAAACCAATGCTCTGACATGTAAACTATCACTCAATTCACAATTAAAGATTAAAAAAAACAAAGAAGGGAAAAACACTGGAGAAGAAGAGGTACCGTATGAGAATTGCATAAATAATAGTATCTAACTTCTACACTTGAACTTTGAATCACAGGGTCAGTAGTTCAAAACTACCAGCTGCTTCTTGGAAACCGTATATAGGATCTCTATGAGGCAGAACCAACTTGACGGCACTTAACAACAGCAAGTTCTGTGTACATTGTCCACTCATAGCAATTCTATAGGACAGAGTAGGACTGTAATCTTCACAGCAGCAAATCTCTGCAGTTCTTATCCCTCGGAGCAACTAAGGGATAATGGGTTCAAGACAACTAATGGGTTCAAATCCAACTTTTCTAATAAAGCAACATGGGAATAAAAACATTGACGTCAAAATCATGCTTACATTTTGGGATGAGGGAGGGTAATTAGATGGGGAAAATGAAGGATGTCTCAGTTATATCTTTCCTATATAATTTCTTTAGAAACTTTGCAATGACAAAATATTGTTTTAATACAGAGGAGTGGTAGGAAAATAAATAATGGATGTCAAAGATTTTACTCTCCATTCTTATTGATATGCTTCATGCACCTCCTGATTTTAAAAAGTTAATCCAAGAAAACTGCGATTATTTTAATAATATATACTCTATTTTCAACTGTGTTAAAAAGGCTAATTCTCAAAAGTACCAGAGTACTAGTTCATGTTCTGGGCCACACATCTCACTCTATGTTGATGTTGTTAATTGCTGTCAAGTTGGTTCTGACGCAAAGTGACCCTACATAGGGTTTCTGAGGAGCGACTGATGAGTTTGAACTGTCGACCTTGCAATTCCAACCGACCTTGAAGCACAATGCTTATCCTGCAGTGCCAAACCAGGACTCTCACACTATAGTGCATAAAAATGCCTACGCTTAATTTTATCAATTTTTAAATATAAGCTAAAATATTAACAAAGAAATCCTTGTTCTCTTCACAGAGTCCTCAAGTCAAAAAGCACTTGTTTTTTCTGGTTATGATTTGATTTCTTGATAAAGAGGAAAATGGGAGAATTCTTCTGAAACGAATGCTCTATTCGAACAAGATTTATTATCGACCCATATTCATTCTAGTCCAGAGCATAATGTAAGTTTAGATAAAGTATTATTCTCTTTGGGGATTTCATATATAACAAAGGCAGCATGAAGCTGACTATGTCATCGCCTGAGAGTCTGAACTAATAGCCACTTAATTGATTCCTGCTTGCAGCCGCACTGCTGCGTGCATCCCAGAGCATTCAGATGCTGCCTGTCAGTCACGTCTCACACTGCATGCCAGCAAGGGCTAGTGCCTGCCCAGGCTGGATTAGAGTGCTGGGGGAATGGCACAGCTATCTGGAGGGCAGGGCGGGAAACCTCTCTGGCTTGCCTCTCCATTGATATGGCTGCCAGCCCCTGGCCATGTCTGGGGAGGTAAACTGTAACCAGCTGCGGGATGATAGACACTATTGGTCTCTGGCGATCGATCCGATTCCAGTCCTCCCTACCCTCTACTCTTTTTTTTTTTTTTATAGTTTTATTGAGACACACGTTTCATTACATAAAATGTACCCACTGCATGTGTACAATCCAGTGGTCTTTAATATAATTACAGAGTTGTGCAACCATCACAACTATCTAATTTTAGAACATTTTTTATTACCCCAAAGAAAAACCTGACCCCATTAGCAGGCACTCCCCATTACCCTCTCCCTTCAGCTCCTGACAATCACCAATCCATTGATCTGCCAGTTCTGACCATTTCATATTAATGTTGTTGTTGTTAAGGGCCAGCAAGTTGGTTTCAACTCATAGGGACTGTGTATAGATTGTCTGAGGAGCAGCAGGTGGGTTTGAACCACTGGCCTTTAGGTTAGCAGCCCAGTACTTATCCTACTGTGCTACATGAGGACTTATATAAATGTTGTTGTTAGGTGCCCTCAGGTCTGTTCTGCCTCATAGCGACACTACGCACAGCTGAATGAAACACCATCCTATCCTACACCAGCCTCACAATTTTTGTTACATTTGAGGATATTGCTGCTACCACTGTTCCAATCCATCTCACTTGGGGGGTTCTTCCTCTATTTCGCTGACCATCCACTTTACCAAGCATAATGTCCTTAGTAAAGTGTAGGGTCAATGAAATAGAGGAACTGGTCCCACTTGATAATATGCCTGAAGTATGAGAGATGAGGTCTGGCTATTGTGACTTCTAAGGTACACTCTGGCTGTTCTTCCAACACAGATCTGTTTGTTCTTTTGGCAGTCCTTGGTACTTTAAAAATTCTTTCCTAACACCATAACTCAAATGCATCAATTCTTCTATGGTCTTCCTTATTCATTGTCCAACTTTCATATGAGGTTGTTGAAAATACCATGACATGGATCAGGTGCACTGTAGTCCTCAAACTGCTATCCTTGCTCTTCAACACATTAAAGAGGTCTTGTGCAACAGATTTGCCTAATGCTGTACGTCGTTTCATTTCTTAGCTCCTACTTCCAGGAGTGTTGAATGTGGATCCAAGCAAAATGAAGTCTTTCAGAACTTCAATCATCTCTCCATTTATCATGATGTTATATACTGGTCCAGTTGTGAGGATTTTTTTTTTTTTTTTTTTACATTGAGGTGCAATCCATATTGAAGGCTGTGGTTTTCAATCTTCATCAGTAAGTATTTTAAGTCCTATTTACTTTGTATCATCTGCATCTTGCAGGCTGTTGATGAGTTTTCCTCCAATGCTCTGCTCTTCTTCATGTAATCCAGCTTCTCAGATTATTTGCTCAGCATATAGATTGGATAAGTATGGTGACAGAATATAACCATGGCATACACCTTTCCTGATTTTAAACCATTCGGTATCCCCTTGTTGGATTTGAATGACTGACAATTGATTTATGTACAGTTTCTTCATGAGCACAATCAAAAGTTCTGGATTACCCATTCTTCACAATGCAATCCATAGTTTGTCATGATCTACACAGTCAAAAGCCTTTGCATACTCAATAAAGCATAAGTAAGTACCTTTCTGGTGTTCTCGGCTTTCAGCCAAGAGCAATCTGATGTCAACAATGGTCTCTATAGTTCTACATCCTCTTTTGAATCTGGCTTTTCTGGCAGTTCCATCAATGTACTGTTGCAGCTGCCTTTGAATTATCTTATTTTTCTTGCAAGTAATATTAATGATGTTGTCCAATGTTTTCCACATTCCATTGGGTCACCTTTCTTTGGAATGACCACAAATACGCATTTCTTCCTTTCGGTTGGCCAGATTGCTGTCTTCCAAATTTCTTGGCATAGATTAGTGAGTACCACCAGTGCTGCATCAGTTTAGTGAAAGATTTCAATTTGTGTTTGGTCAATTCCTAGAGCCTTGTTTTTAGTCCATGCTTTCAGTACAGCTTAGATATATTCCTTCAGTGCCATTGGTTCTTGATCGATCACCTGCTACCTCTAGAAATGGTTGAATATCGAGCATTTCTTTTTGGTATAGGGACTCTGTGTATTCTTTCCATCTTCTATTGATGCTTTCAACATCCCTTCATTTTTTGTCCAGGGAATTCTTCAATATTTCAAGACAAGGCTTGAACTTTTTTTTAGTTGTTTCAGCTTGAGAAATGCTGATCATGTTCTTCCCTTTTGTTTTTTGCAAGCATCATTATAATATTTCTATATATACCTAATTCTATGTCTTTGCACATATCGTTATAATATTTGACTTTGTCTTCTAGAACTGCCCTTTGCCAACATTTTGACTTCCTCATTTCTTCCATTTGTCTTAGCATTTCTATAGAGAACAAGTTTCAGGGTCTCTCCTGACATCCATTTTGGTCTTTTCTTTCTTTTCTGTCTTTTTAATGACTTCTTGCTTTCTTCCTTTATGATATTCTTGATGTCACCCCACAACTCTTCTGATCTTTGGTCAGTGGTGCCTAATGCATCAGATCTGTTCCTGAGATGGTCTCTAAATTCAGGAGAGATATGTTCAAGGTCATATTTTGACTCTTATAAACTTGTTTCAATTTTCTTCAGCTGCATCTTGAACTTGAATATGAGTAATTGATTGTCTGTCCCATAGTTAGTT
>NW_006408628.1:3752239-3766120 GCF_000296735.1 Chrysochloris asiatica
CATCACAGACAGCATTGTACTTCAAGACAGATCTTGAAATGCTCTTTTTAATGATGAATGTGACACCATTCTTTCTGAATGTATCATTACCTGGATAGTAAACCATATGATTATCAGATTCAAAATGGCCAATGACAGTTCATTTCAGCTTACCAATTCCTAGGATATCAATCTTTATGTGTTCAATTTCATTTTTGGAAGGCACTCAACATTTACTTCTTCAAAGTTGACCATGATGATATGAATGGAGCAAAGCTTTGAGGACCTTCATTTGCTGATAGGACACAATTCAAAATGAAGAGGAACAGCTGCAAACATCCACTAATAATTGGAACATGCAATGTATGAAGTACGAATCTAGGAAAATTGGAGGAAGCTGAAAATATTATGAACATATAGAGTCCTAGAATATGCAGCCCTCTGTGTCTTCTGCCCTCCACTCTTAAAGGCAAGCAATGCTGATTGCTGAGGGCCTTTATTGGGCCTTGGTGTTGAGGCACAGGGCAAAGATTTTAGTGTCATTGAAAGTATCAACTTCATCTGAAAGCTGATTCCTAGCTAGAATAAGTGGAATCATATGGGTGGAAATAACTACTTTCCTTAGCTAATTGAGTGGTTATAAACTTACTAACCACCACTTGTCTATCAGTTTGTCTTACTGTGGTGGCTTGCATGTTGTTGTGATTCTGAAACCTGGCATGGACTGGCAGTAGCCATTTTGAATCTATGAAATGTGCAGAGACTTGGAGTTAAAAAATCAAAAGGGAAAAACACACTCAGCATTCAAGGTAGAGAGTTAGGTCACTTTAACTCTGGGTTCGAGAGGGAAAAAAAAACCCCATCCTTCCATTTTTCATTTAAGTTGACCTTTTTCTTTTTACTTTCTGTCTTAAAAATAGCAAATCTAGAGGAATTTCATTTAAGTATGCTCCTGAAAAAGAACACATAGGTACATTTTCAGGTCTGCATGGTCAGCAAACTTCATCAGGTCTAGGCATTCCATGCAGGATTTAGGAACCAAAGCCCAATAGTAATAAACTCTAAGCAGGGGCCTGGCTTCATCCTCAATGCACGTACATTGCCCTGGGAAATCCAGTAGAAGTGACTGTGAACACAGAAGGTACCTGATTAGGGGTGCAGTTGCCACCAAGATAATTACAACTCATGGCAACTCATGTGTGCCTGAGTAGAACTGTGCTTCAGAGGATTTTCACTGACGGTGATGTTTCAGAAACAGACCATCAGGCCTTTCTTCAGCCTTTCAGTTAGTAGTTGAGCATCCAATCATTGCACCACCACCACCCCCACCACCCCGGAACTTGTTGTTCATCTTTGGTCATGGTGATGGTGATTGTGTGCTGTGGAGTCAGTTCCAACTCATCTTGACCCTTTATAGAATTTCCGAGGCTATAAATCTTTATGAGAGCAAAAAGTCTAATATTTTTCCCATGAAATGGCTTGTAGTCTCGAACTTCTGACCTTAAGGTTAGCAGCCCAACTCGGAACCACTATGCTACTAGAGTTCCTTTGTACGTCTTTAGTCCTGATCTAATATCAACTCAGACACGATTGACATAAACTCTCGGAATGTTGAGAGCAGTGTAGAAAAAGCAAGGATTCGGGCAAAGGAAAATAGAGCTGTTCTGTATGCTATCACCATCTTAAAACATGGACTGATCCACTTGGCTACCCTCAGGATATATTTCTGCAGCACCTAAATCATGTCTCTGAGTAGTTAGGTATTGTGAGCTATTTTTATGCCTTGGTTACATTTGCAGTACCTCCCAAAGTAAGTTGCCATCCATACCAAATGATTTGCTTTAAAACATCTTGTCTTAGAAATAGTCCTGTTGATAACCTGGTGATAAGATTATTATTAATGTTCATGTAATAAGTACATTTTCACCTTTAGACTAGAAAAATCAGCATATTTCACCATCAGATAAAGAAAGACAAAAAGTAAACCATCTTATCCTACCCTTGTTGGATGAGAATTCACTTTAGAATTACCTTCTCCTGAGACAGACCTTGACATTCAACAATTTACACATTTCATTTTCAGAAGTAAATTAACATGCTGCAGTTAATTTGAAAGTTGATTCCTAGTTAGAAAAAATGGAATTAATATGGAGAAAATGACTCCTTTCTTTAGCTAATTGGAATACGCTTAGTGACTATAAAGTTATTCATGATGCTATTTATATCCCATGCATCTTTAGTAGCCAAGTAATGGTAGAGGATCAGTGCGGCAGGACCTAAGCCATATAAATTATCTATGGCACTGGACTCGTAGAATTGTCTTTAGAAATATTCAAAACTTTCCAACACCAAGTCTACCAGAATAGACTAGGATGAGTCAAAAAGTATTGCTACAAAATCATAGAAACTATCATTAACTTCTGGTATGTTGCTATAGAATCAGCACTGGACTGTGAACAACGTCAACAGTTCAAATATACCATCTGCTCCTCAGAAAGCCTATGTAGGGTCACTATGAGTCAGAACAGACTTGTTGGCACTTAACAAAAACAACAACAATCGTTAAACAAAAATATCAAAATATGAAGCTATTGTTTCTCCACACATCATCTATATAGGTCAATATGTTTCTGAAGGTGGCATTTCTGTTAGAGAGATGGAAATGCCACCTTCAGAAACATATTGACCTAACCTTTCCCATAAGAGTGCTGGTGTGGCACTGTGGGTTAATGTGCCAGACGGCAAAGCCATTTGAACTGCAAGGTCGGCGGTTCAAGCTCACCAACAGCTCCTCAGAAACCCTATACAGGGTCCTTATGGGTTGGAGCTGACTCAACAGCACTTAACAACAGCAACCCTTCCCAGAAGAATTCCACCATGTCAGAACAGCAGCTTTGGCATCCTCAAGGGTTCCTTTTAAATTTTGTTCCTTTTCAAACGTGTTGGGAACAAAAAGATCAGGACTATAGGGTGAATATAGGGAATATGGTTTCCTGATAAAATTCAGGAGTATAGTTTCCCAATGAAATTCCTAAAGGACTGCCTTTGCTATCATTGAAGAATGATGGGGAAAAACTCCTCAGATCAACTTTCCTGGTCTTTTTCTCATCCATGTAGTTTCAGTTCTCTTAAAATATCTTCATATTCAACCCTTTAATTGTTCTGTGTCTTTTGGAAAAATCTGTCACTATAACCATGGTGTAGCAGAATAATGCACGGTTGCGGTTCAAACCACAAGGTTGGTTTGAACAACAAGGTCAGCAGTTCAAATCCATCAACTGCTCCTTGGAAACCCTATACAGGGTTGCTATGAATTGGAACCAACTTGATAGCACTTAACAACGTTGTCCCTTTGTTGTTGTTGAGTGCCATCAAGTTAGTTTTGACTCATAGTGAGTCTACATAGGGTTTCCAAGTTTATACAGCTCTGTGGGAGCAGAAAGTCTCATCTTTCTCTCACAGAGCAGCTGGTGGGCTCAAACCACTGACCGTATGGTTCACAGTTCAGTGCGTATTGTACAGAATCACCAGACTCTCCCTTTAGGATCCCAAAACACAATTGACACAACCTTCTGAGCTTATCTCCTGCTTTGAATTAACTGGTCCAGCAGAGCCCCTTGGAAGCCACTTTTTTGATGGGACCTTTATTTTTAAGGCACCCTAACCGGAGTCCTAAGGAGCTCTGGTAGCGTAGTGGTTACGAATCCGGTTGCAAACCGCAAGGTGAGTAGTTCAAAACTACCAGCTGCTCCACGGGAGAAAGATGAGGTGTTCTGCTCCCATAAAGATTTACAGCCTCGGCAACCCTGTACAGGGTCACTATGAGTCGGAACTGACTCCACAGTATTTAGCAACAACAACATTGTATGAGCTAGAATACTATTTGCAATACTTTTGTTCTATTCTTAAACCATCCTAACTAAGGTTGGTGAGAAGAGGTTGAGCTCTGAATTTGAATCCTAGCTTTTCTAACCACTGGCTTCATAATTTTTCTAGGTCTGACACAAAGCAGATACTCAACAAATCTTAGTTTCTTCTGAAGCAGGTTTGCATTCATTACCTATTGCTGTTCCTTAAATTACCATAAGCTTAGTTCCTTAAAGCAACACAAATTTACTGTCTCACATTTCTGGAGGTCAGGAATCCTAAAATTAATGTGTTTGCAGGGTTGTGTTCTTCTGGAAGCTCTAAGGAAAAATCGATGCCCTTACTTTTCCCATTTTTTAGAGGTTGCCTACATGCCTTGGCTTATGACCCCTCAGTTCATCTTCAAAGCCAGTAACATAGAATCTTTAAATGGTTTGCTCTTTCTTTCTCACCTCTTCTTCCATTGTCACATCTCCTTCTCTGACTCTGAATTCCAGTCTCCCCTTATAAGGACTCGTGTGATACCATAGGTCTTACCTGTATCTCAGGATAAGCTTCCTAATGCAGGATTCTTTACTTTATCACACTGGCAAAGGCCTTTTTACTATGGAAAGTTACATACTAAGAGGCTTTGGGATCCAGTCTATAAACCTTCACTCAATTCACAATAAAAAGTTAAGAAAAGGCTTTGGGAATTAAAACATTGACAGTTTTGGGGAGGCATTATTCTGCCTACAAAAATATCCACCAGAAATTTTCACAAAACTCATTAAATGTAAAACAAGATTACTTCTAGAAAGGAACTGGGGTATGCCCAGCACCCTTGAATTTGGGAAAATCAACTCCATTGGTAGAAAAGGTAAAAGTACTTTTTTTGAAAAGTAAGTTCAGTTGCAATTTGAAGTTGCTTTCTAAATAGGGCAGTAGTCCTAGGAATCCTGGTCTGGCTATACAGGTTAATGAGCTGGACTGCAAGTTTGGTTTGAACTATAAGGTTTCAAGCTCACCAGCTGCTCCTTGGAAATCCTATATGAGGTCACTATGAGTCAGAACCAACTCGATGGCACTTAATAACAACAACCAACTAGTCTTAGTCATTGAACTAATGAAGCCCAGGTCAGAGCATTAATCCTGGAAGCATTGATTAGACTTTTTGTGGATCATAGCTACAGACCAAACTTTGGTCATGTATTCTACTGCTCATGAATGTCCAAGGAAGAGACTACATATTAATTACCATGACTCATCATCACACAAATCAAAGCTAAAAGGACTGTGAGTGACTGTTACATGGAAGCTCATATCCCAGAAGAAAATGAAAGCCTTTTTTTTTTGCTAGAGATTAAATCAATATTCGAGTGATACCAGTAGAGTAACAAATGTGAAAAATACATCATTATCAGAAAGATAATGGAAGGATAAAGATAATAATAGGACTGGAAGTCGTGGTTTCTGGTGAAATATCAACTTGTAGTCACAGAAACTGTCAGTTGAATGATCGATATGTTACCTTGTCAACAATTTTTCTGCTCAACACTAAGCTTAGACACAAGCTATGCTACAGAATTGTCTACATTGAGTCTAACCAGCATCATCAGAATACCAACATCAGAAAAACTAGGGAAACACAAGGACCAGAAAGGTTATGACAAGCTCCTTCATATATACCTCAAAATATGACAAGATTATCTTCCAAACATTACTGGGACTCTTACTTGAGTTCTCTTCTCTCACTTCCTGGTGTTTTCATAGTCAATCTAAAAGCATTAACTCTTGTCTCTGTCACCGATTCCACCTCCTGAAAGTATCAATGTCTTACCACTACTCTTGCTCTCTTAGCTCTTTCTAAATGTGTGCGTTGGTAGGTTAAAGTTATTTTGATTGTGTGCAGCAGTTGCCATAGCAATTGGACATCACTCGTATTTATAATTAGTTGAAGTTGAATGATATATTCTACACATTCTTTGCTAAAATTCTTGCCAGATCAAATTAACTTTGCAATTAGGGCTGTAATTTCCTGTATCAGTTATCTACAGCTGCATAGTAAACCATTCCAAAAATTAATGTCTTAGAACACCAACTCATAATTTTTCACGATCTGTAGTTTGACAGGACTCACTCATGCAAATTCATGTCGTCTTTAATCAGAGCTTCTTCACAGCATGGGGAGCTCAAGGTTCCAAGAAAATGAGGGCAGAAACCATAACATCTCTTGAGGTTGAAGCTCAGAAGATGTCACACCCTATTGCTCCCACAGCATTGACCAATGGGAGTCACAACCCATTCAGTTTCAAGGAGTTGGAAAAGGAACCCCACTGCCTGATGGAAAGAATTGCTAAGAATGTGTGACATATATAATTCACACATCTTCAATCCAATATTCAGTCTTCTGGGGAAGAGAGTCACTCTTGAAGTTTTCCTAAGACTTAAGATTATCAAGTGAAGCAAACTAAGCAAGTCTCATGCTTTGTTATATGAGGCATTCGTATTTAAAACAACCTCCAATTTTGACTTTCAAAAGCTTTATTTATTGCAATTTATCAATACACAGCATAAGTCTACGAACATAAACACACATACGTTCATCATTATGCAATTTGCACCTCAAGTTCACTGGTTAAGGTGATCGGCAACTTTGTAAAGATAAGAAGGAAGAGATTTACTAGACACAGTGAACAACATGTTCCAGGGTGCCAAAGACTTTCCCATACTTAGCACTGAATGTTCTGCCTTCTGGGAAACTCTCCAGTCCCTGACAAAGCAGGACAATTGGTCATCCTTTCACTAGATCGGTTTTTCTTTGCTAAAGTCTCACACAATGTTTATCCTTCCAAGTCCCAGCATATCAAAAATAACAAAATGCCTCATTATTTTGTTAGATACCATCCTGTGTGTGATTCTATTACAAAGTGTTATTCTCAGGGCATTCTGAGAGTGCTCTGCTTCAAGGTTCTTTACAAACACCTTTTTCAGAATTTTTGGCTCAGTTTTGGTGGACAAGGTTGAAAGCTGTTACATTATTACATTATTACACATAATATTTGTGCCTCAAGCATGCCAGTTATTGACTCACAAATGTATTTCATTGTGATATTGTCACCAAATCATTTTCTGCTTATGACGATGACAATGCTGTTGTTAAGTGACCTGTGGTTCACAGTCCAGTGTTTATCCTAGATCCACCATGCTCTCCATTATGATGATGTTGTTTTTGGTAAGTGCTTCAAGTTGGTTCCGACTCATAGTGACACTGTATAGGGTTCCTGAGGAGCAGCTGGTGAGTTTGAACCACTGACCTTGCAGTCTAGTGCTTATCTTACAGTGCCACACCAGGACTCCCATTATAATGATTAGTGTTGCTGTCGTTAAGTGTCGTTAAGTGGATTCCGACCCATAGTGCCCCTGCATACGGTTTCCGAGGAACAGCTGGTGAGCTTGAACGGCCGACCTTGCAGTTTAAATGACTTTGCAGTCGGACTCATTAGCCCACAGTGCCACCCCAGGACTCCATTGTGATCATAGTGGGCACTATAAACATCGTGGACCATTCATTCATAATTATTGTTATCATAAGTGTTATCACCTAAATATCTTTCATTTTCATTGATACAGCTGAAGAAAGTGAATACAGAAGCTTGCTGTAAATAATGAGTTATTTTGTACTCCTGGTGTGGCACTGTGTGATCAACACTGGACTGCGAACCACAATGTCATCAGTTCAAACCCACCAGTTGCTCCTCAGAAACTCTGTACAGGGTCGCTATGGGTCAAAATCGACTTGACAGCACTTAAGACCAAGAGACAGTTGTTCAAACAGAACATGGGAACACTGGATGGTTTAAAATTAAGAAAGTTGTGTGACAGGATTGTATACTTTCACCATACTTATTCAACCTGTATGCTGAGAAAATAATATGAGAAGCTGGGTTCTATGAAGAAAAATGTGGCATCAGGATTAGAGGAAGACTCATTAACAACTTACGATATGCAAATGATACAACCTTGCTTGCTGAAAGTGAAGAGGACTTAATATTTACGGATGGAGATCAAAGAGCACACCTTCGGTATGGATTGCATTTCAATGTAAAGAAAACAAAAATCCTTACCACTGGACCAATAAACAACATTCTTACCAACAGAGAAAAGATTGAAGTTGTGAAGGACTTCATCCTTCTTGGATCAACTACCAACACTCATGGAAGCAGCAGTCAAGAAATCAAACGACATATTGCATTAGGCAAATCTGCGGCACAAGACTTTTTTTAAAGTGTTGAAGAGCAAAGATATCAGCTTGAGGACTAATGTGCACCTGACCCAAGCCATGGTATTTTCAATAACTTCATATGCATGTGAAAGTTAGACAGTGAATAAGGAAGACTGTAGAGGAATTGATGCTTTTGAATTATGGTGTTGGAGGAAAATATTGAAAGTGCCATGGGCTGCCCATAGAAACAACAGATCTGTGTTGGAAGAAGTATAATCAGGGTGCCCCTTGGAGGTAAAGATGGGCAAACTTCATCTCTCATACTTCGGACATATTGTCAGGAGGGACCAGTCGTTGGAGAAGGATATCATGTTTGGTAAGGTGGAGGGTCAGAGAAAAACAGGAAGATCCCCAGGAAGATGGATTGGTTCAAGCGTGACAACAGTAGTGAGGTTGGCCCAGGATCAGGCAGTGTTTCATTCTGCTGTGCATAAGGTCGCTATGAGTCTGCACTGATTCGATGGCACCTAACAACAACAACACCAGCAAGAGTTATGTAAAGGAGTCCTGGTGATATAGTGTGTAAAGCATTGAGCTGCTAACTAAAAGGTCGATTGGAGGTTTGAACCCACCAAGGGGAAAAGATGAGGCAATCTGCTTCTGTAAAGATTTGCGGCCTCGGAAACCCTGTGGAGCAGGTCTGTTCTGTCCAGTAGGATCATTCTGAGTCAGAATCAACTTGCTGTCAGTGGGTTTGGTTTGGGTTCATGGAAGTGTTCTTTGCCAGGTTTCTCAAGGCAGCAAAACTGGATGTTTGGATAACTGATTTTATGTTGTATCTCTCTTTCTAGTAGAGGATTTTGTTGATTGCTTCGTTTTGTCAAAATTTGAAAAGATCTTTACATGGTAGAACTTGACAAAGATGAGTCATCTATCTTTTTCTTATCTAGTGTAGAAAATCTAGATGATTTCTGTGTTTTGCTGTATAGCATAGGACACTAAAGAGTCTGCTTGTAGACTAGCAAATATATAAGAAGATCGAAGGATCCTGGAGAAGTTGTCCTTACCAACCTCTCACCCTTTAGTATGGGGACTGTGGTAGTGATGGAGTTGGGAGGGGCCTTATAAAACAGCTGTGACTTTTTTTCCTTCTCAGTTGGGTTTAGGCCCAGACACTCCTCAATTACCATTGCATGTTAGACACCAAACAAGAAAATTCTTCTTTATTACTCCAGGTAATTAAATATATATACATATTCTAAGGTCCTTATGACCGAACTGTTACTCTCAGCACCATCATTCACATTATTCTTCTAGGGTAGCAAGTTTTAAACATTCTGGTCTCAAAAGCCCCTGGTTGTTGTTGTTGTGAAGTGCCCTCGAATCAGTTCCAACTCGTAGTGACCTTGTATAGGGTTCATGAGGAGCAGCTGGTGAGTTTGAACCACCAATCCTGCAGTTCAACCCAACCTCATGGTTCAGTGCATTATCCTGCAGTGCCACACCAGGACGCCATAAAACCTCATTATATACTTAACAGTTATAGAAGACCCTGAAGACCTACAGTATATGTTAAGTGTAGTGTATATCTACCTATATTGATGATGTTCAAATTTGTGTCTGGAATTACAAGAATAGGTAAGCGCATGCCCTTTGCCCTTAGAATGATGATGTCATAACACATAGTGCAGCCTTTGGAAACTTCACTGAATACACACAAGGGAATGAGCAAAACAAAGTAAATAGCATCTTGGGAAAATCATGAGAAGAGTTTTGACTTTGTGAACCTCTTGAAAGAATTGTTTGGGTCTCTAGACTATGCCACTTGATTAATACCTAGATCACAGTCTTAAGAGAATAAAATATAGGTTTCAGAGACAATAAGCAGATATTGCCAAACATTGTCCCCATGACAGATGAAGAAGTGCATTATACTAAATTCAAATAGGTGATCCAAAAGAGCTGACATAATGTTGACATTTCCCAATTGAGTTCAACAATATTAAGTAAATAAATACTCAGGAAATGAACACAGCATTCACACAGTCATATCTTTCTGTCACCCATCAATGTCAGCATTTATGAATTAAAAGGAGACTGGGTGGCTTGTTTGTTTTGTTATTTAAATAAATTTAGTTAATATTTCCTAAGTGAATTTTCAAAATGTGAACTCAACTGTATAGTCAACTGCCTGATCAAGATACCCAATGTTATCAGCACCTCAGAGATCTCCTCAAAACCCTTTCTAGACTCTTCCTCTCTCAATAGGCAACCAATCTCAGCCTGGCCCCCTCCCTCCCAGTGAGGGGAAACTGAGGGAGGTTATCTGAGAGACTCCGGTGCTGGTGTGTCCAAAAGAGTGTGGAGTTTGTACATTGGATATACCAGGAATGATAGCTAAATCTGCACTGGCCTATGTACGTAAAGGGTCCAGTTTGTCCAGGCCATACTTTTAACAGTTTTAACAAAACTCCAGGTAGGCCTGTGCATGACTAATTTTTAGAAAGATCAGCATGAGGATGGTGCTTCTAAGTTCAAGGTTAAAGCTATCCCAATTACTTGACTTTTCTAACATGTTCTTCCACTCCATAGTCACCACTCCTCCCCTCCCTCAGGTCCCAGGGTTCTGCAACAAGCTGCAATGTCTCACAAAACTCACAACTGACCAAGAAAATGGCTCACATAATTGAGGATGCTGGTAAGTCCCACATCCATAGTTCAGAGATCAGTCTGGAGGAATTTTCTCACCCACATAATCTCAGGAACTGAGGAACCCAGATCAGTAGGCCTAAGACAAACTGCTGGTGCACAAGACTCCAAGAGTTGGTGAAGCAGGTCAGGTGACAGGCCAAAATTCCTATGAACTGCAGGTTAGACGTACTGAGCCAGAGGCTAGATTCTGGGCAAGAGAGTGAACTTTTTGAGAGCAGTCCCATAAACTGGAGTCAGACCATGTCCCCAAAGCAACTAAGGGTGGTGAGTTGAGTTGCATCATCTAGTAAGGTGGAGGCATTTTACCTTTTCACTGTAATCCTTATTCCTAGATCCTTCCTTAACCCTTACTCCTTAGCTCCTCACTTCAAAATGGGGCCATAATCACAGACAAAGAGGCCAGGATTTACAATGCATCACAGAATGGAGACATTTGACTAGACGGATCATAAGAAATGATTAACTGCATTCCAGCCAACCTCTGGCTTTTGTAGTCATTTCCCCTTTCATACTTGAAAGATTAACTTCCCCCTCCCAAACATTTTATCAGTCCCAACCAGTCATTCATAATTAGTCCTTCAGTCTGGTAAACAGTCCTAAGGATGAGGTGATTGAGGTACCAGCCATCGGGATTTGTTGTTAGTGTCCATTTGACCAGGTCAGTCTCTCTAAAAGTTTATCTTGTCTTTACCTTATTGGTCCTGAAAAAATTTTGATAAGAGATTATTTCCTTGTTCTGAATCTCCTAGAGGTATCAGCATAATGTGAGATTTTCCTCTCTTGCATAACCCATTTATTCATTCCTTTACCATCAGCTATTATTTCTCTTTCCCTCTGCTTGTCATTTATTTTCACTCCGACTTTTCCACCTTGGGGGAAGACATCAAGTTCAGCTGTTTTCCAATCCAGAGTGCTGGTAACAAGACCAGTCTAGACAGTGCTTCCTCTTCAGTCCACTCCCATTCATGTTGGCTAGGGTACCAGACCAGTGGACTATCTTGATCACTAGGCAATATCGTTCTATCCACTGTTGATCCCAATTTTGCCAAATGCAGAGAAGATATAATACATTCCATCAGGTCCTTGGTAATTCTGGCATCCAGGTTCAGGGGTATAGTTACAGTATCTTGCTGAGGGACCACCCCTTCTTCTGGTACTCAGAGCTGCATTCCTTGTCCGGGGACTGCAGCATCTGTCAGGAAAAAATCAATTTCAAATGATGTGGGAAATAACTGTACAGTGGTACCAATGTCCTGACCCACCCTCTCGTCTCAGATCTCCCTGAGAAATGTAGGAATCTATCCATTGGTGGGCCTCCCTCTGCCCCTCCTTATGTTGAGTGTGAGCACACACTCATGAAGGCATGTGAGCCAGCCCTTCGTGCCTTTATCTCTCCCCATTTTAGATAAACATTTTCATTGCACATTTCAATTCTCATTAAACCATCTCTGAGGGTGGTATGCCACATGCTATGTCCATTTACTATAACGTGTCTTGGACCATTGCTGCACCCTGTGGGCTATAAATTATGTTCCTTGGTCAGAGGAAATATAAGTTGGTAGGCCAAATTGGTAAAGCATCTTTATTTCTCATCTCTTAATGAAGTTTTTGGCATCTATATTTGTTACAAGACATGCAAAGCCCAGTCCAGAGTAAGTATCTGTTCTTGTGAGGACCTGTTTGTAGCCACTTAGTGCCACAGGTGTCATTGGGCCTATATAATCCACCTTCCAGCTATGTGCAGGACCTTCCCCCAAGGCAATCTGGTCTATCACTGTCTGTGCAGTGGCAAACAGTGCAGTCCTTATAGGTATATTGTGCTTTAGATGGTACAAGAGAGATATGTCAAGACCATCTCTGCATTGCTGCAACACCCTCATGTCTGTCTATTCATTCAAAGAACCAATCGGCCATGTCATTCACCTACATGCCCACTTGCTGATTCCTATCACCTTCTGATCCAAGAAAAAGGTTTTTCTAGTGGACTTTGACATGTCCTATTCTAATGTGCCCTGTACTATTCCAGAGTCCTTTCCATAGGCCTTTGCCTGACAGATGTTCCTTTAATAGTTTTCCATCGTCCATTTGCCTCACCGTATAGTCAAGTTGTAGGCCACTACCCATGAATCCGTAACAATCCAAGCATCTGGGCTCTCATCGTTGTCTAATTCTTCCATCATAGCTAGGAAAATAGCATGCAGTTCATCCCATTGAGCTGACCTATTCTTACCTTCTTCAGTCAGGGTCTTTCCATCTGTTGATATTAATGCAGTGACTTTCCATGTCTAGTGTTGTCCACGTAACCTGGAACTGCCATCTGTGCACCAAGCAGCCCTTTGCTCATCATCAGAAAGTTGTTCATAGGGCATTGTTCATGTGACAATGGGCTCCAGCAGCTTTTCAGGTGGTTGCAGGGTAGCACCTATGGGAGAAGGGACAATCTGCTGGTAGATACAGTGGGTGACTCCCTGCATCCCCACTGTAGCCTGTTCCCCTATGAACCATTTCCATTATATTATGGAACTATTTTGGACACTACCTTCCTAATTTGAGTGTTTCTCCAACATCACTCAAGACATTATGGGTCTCTCAAATCCCATGATGATTCTACATCCTTGTCATTGAGACAGTCTCAATCAAAACCCAATACAAGTGAGTAATTGCATTTCAAATGGCACATGTCATGTTGAGGCTTCTGAAAGTTTTCTGTTCCAGAATTCCAATGGTCATCATAGGGCAGCATACTCAGGGTTTTGTCATAAACTCCAGGATGCATAAGTACACGTGTCAGAAACCTCCCAAGTCATGTCTGAATGTGGCTCATAAGGGCCCAATGGCAAGGAAAGGGAGACTGCTCTCTGTAACTCCTGCATAGCCTGCTGGTGCTCAGGGCCCTACTCAAACACAGTTTTGTTCTGAATGATTTTATAGATAGGGACCAGCAGTATCAACAGATGTGGAACATGTGTCCTCTAAAATCCAAATAGACCACAACCAAATGCTGAGTCTCTTGCTTTGTTTGGGGACTCAGTAGTGAGAGCAACTTATTTTTGGTTGCCTAGGAGCTATGCTAGCGTAGTGGTTATGAATCAGGCTGTGAACCGCAAGGTCAGCAGTTC
>NW_006408628.1:3766310-3774280 GCF_000296735.1 Chrysochloris asiatica
CATGGATGGCTGTAGTCCAAGTTATTCCTAAGAATTTCACTGCCTAGGCAGGGTCCTGGATTTTTTGCTGGATTTATTAAGCAGCCTCTGTTGGCTATGTGGGCCACCAATGTTTTCAAATCTTAAGTAACCTGTTCTTCCATATTTAATATTACATAGTATCATAATATCATCAATGCAATGTGTCACTTTGAGATCTGTCCCAAGTACAAGTCTCTCTGAACAATACTATAACAGTAAGTTGATGAGTTCAAATAACTCTGAGGCAACACTCTGAAAGTATATTGGGATCCTTCCCATGTGAAAGCAAACTGTGGCTGACTCTTTTCTGAGATTGGAATGGAAAAACAGGTGTATGTAAGATCAACCACTGAGGCCCAGTCTGCTTTAGCCACTTTATTTTCAGTCCTGTTGACACCATGTCTGGACCAGCTGAAGCCACAGGTGGCACTACTTTATTTAGGCCTCGATAGTGAGTGTACTGTCAATCTCTATGAGCCATCTGCCTTTTATACAGGCCGTACAGGGCTGTCACACAGAGAATTTGTTGGTACCAACACTCCAACTTTTAGTATGTCTTTAATTAAAGCAATAATCTCCTTTTGCCCACCAAGTATCCTATGTTGTTTCAAATGAACACTCTGAGTGGGTTTGGGCAATTCTAATAGTTCTCATTTAGCATGACCAAATCAATACTGGCCTAAGGGCAGACTTACATGCCTTTTATTTTATAATATCAGGTATAGGGAGTGTTTCCCAATCAGATATATTATCCATATCAATAATGAATTCAGGTAATGTAGATGCAACTACATTATACAAACTCTGCTTAAATATTCCAATTCTTACTCAAACTTTGACCTTAGTCCCATCAATCATTGCATCTCCATGCCCCACAAATCCAACCTTGTTATTTTGTTAAGTACTGTCAAGTTGGTTCCAACTCATAGCGACCCTACATAGGCTTTCTGAGTGGCTGATGGACTTGAACCGCCAACCTTGAGGTTCAAACTGACCTTGTAGTCCAGTGCTTACTCTACATTGTATCCAGGAATCCCAAGAAAGTCTCTTCCCCATCCCTGGGCCATTTTATCCACACATGTGCTAAGGCCTGGACCAGAAGTCTTTGACTCCCTTGTCAATTCTGATCTTGATCAGCTAGCTGAATCTCTGCTCCAAATTGTCCCAGGTAGAAATTCCCATCATTAAAATCCTGACAGCTAAAATGAATAGAACAGACTTCTTTAGGCCTCTTTAACATTGGGGGACCAGCAGAGGTTTTCCTTAATCCAACCCCCTAAAGTGCTGTGTTAGAACCTTTGTATGAACTCCATTAATGTGCATTATATTCATTCATCCCATTTATCAGTAACCATCTAGAAACCTCCCTCCTATTGAGGTCAATTCTGTCCCAATTGCCTCTTCCCATTCTCCTATTAATTATCCTTATGTTTCTTGAATCCGTAAAACCCATGTGGGGAATTTGTGTCAGCAAATCCTATATGGCTTCTCAGATTGTTGCTTTGTTTTGCAGTGGTAAGGTCACACAGGGTGCACATGTAGAAGGGGCTCCCTTGATTACCATATGTACCATGACCTGTGTAAGGGGCATAATCATTGGATGAATATCATGGTCACCGTAAAGTCATTCCAACATTGCTTCCATAAGCAGCATGTTAGCTGCTTCCTCTGGAGTGTTCTGTTGAGTATTTACAGAAGGAGAGGGGAAGGTTTCCTTCTCAGAGTAAACAAATATTCCTTCAAAGTTGATCCAGTCCACCTGTCTTGCTGTTCCCTCTGGGTTACCCTTCCGTGTAAATGGATCACTATTACCATTTCTTCCCATTCCATAGTGAGTTGTGGGTCTTGCATCAACCCAAATGTACTCTTCCATTCTGTAGCATTCATAATGAAAGACCCTAAATTAGTCATTCTCACAATCCATTTTAATAACAATTCCTCGAGAAGCTGATGATACCATCTACAAACTGAAGCAATTCCTTAACACTTTACCCCCTGGTTTAATAACTTTTTGGTTTTTCCCATCCCTTACTTAGAATACCTTCTTAGTGACCAGCGGTCCCTGTGGTACTGCCTGCTATTCTAGCACAATTGTTACTTTCTAAGTCAGGTCTGAAACAAGGTTTGTAGCTCTGACCTTACTGGATCAGGACTTGGTTCAGGGCTGCCATCAGTCCCTACATCCTTTTTCCTTGCCACTGTAACTACTGCTAATGACAAAAGCCAAGGACTTTTCATATGCATCCAACTAGCTAACTCATCAGGACTTAAATCTATAGCTATCAATTCTATATCCCATAAATAGCTTTTGTCAGAGTAAGTGATTATAACAACACAGATGCTTTAATTCATGGGTGATTTCTATCCCACCTAGAAACCAAATGTTCCTCATTCTCCCATTTGTCCCTCTTTCTCCAAAACCACGATACTACAAGAAGTCAGGGCCATCACAGTGAGTTCCACTATTCTGACACCAACGGCATGAATCACTTCTTTTAGAAAGCTAGCATGTGCTTGGTTCCTAGGAGTTGGAGGTTAAAGCTATCCCAAGTATTAATACTTTTCCAACATGTTCTACCACTCCATAGTCCTTGATATCAATCACCACTCCTTCCCTTCCTCATGTCCTAGGGTTCTGCAACACACTGCAACATCTCACAAAACTCACAACTGTCAAAGGAAATGCCTTACACAATTGTTGAGGCTAGCAAGTCCCAAATTCATAGTTCAGAGATCAATATTGAAGAATCTTCTTACCCATATAGTCTCAGGAGCAGGTCAGACAAAGACTGTTGATGCATGAGACTGCAGGAGGTGGTGAGTTAGGTCAGGTGATGATAAGCCGAAAGTCCCATGAGCGGGATGCTAGACACAATGAGCCAGATGCAAAACCCAGGGCAAGAGAATGGACTTTTCCAAAGCAATCCTATAAATTGAAGTTAGACCATAGCCCCAAGGGAAACTAAGGATCGAGCCACACCATCTAGTAAAGTAGGGGCATCCTTAATTCTTAGTACCATCGTGATCCTCTCTCCTTAGCAATTCATTTCAAACAATACATCACAGCATGGAGAAATAATCAATTTTTCACTGCCCTATAGCCTGGATGAAATGTAGTCCCTTCAGCTTAAGTGGCAACAGTGGATTGAAGCATCTCTGGAAAGGAGTTGAATGTGTGCAGACTCTTGCTGGAACTTAGGTTTGGCCCACCCAACCTCTGCCATTAAAGGAGCTGATCCTATCCCAGGCCACCACAATCTCCTAATTCTACTGCTCTCCAAGGATCTCCACAGACATAATATAGGAAGAAAATCCATTTAATTTCAACTTCCTTCCACCCATCACAGAGTCCAGACGTGGGTCTGGGTGTCATGTGAGCTAAGTGTCAGGGCTCCTCCCTTCTGCAGCCCCAAATCTTCTCCCCAGCCTCTCAGTCCATACATCCCTGACCCTGGAGAGGGGAATCCTGGCAGGGATGGCTCCACTAAGAGTTTTCTCCCATTTCTTGGTCTTTATAAAGGAAGGGCTTTTAAATAAAAAGAGAGCTGAATTGTTGAAGACAAGCTTCAAAGTGATTCCCTGGGTGAAGGGCAGGAGTTATCCAAAAGAGAGCATCTAAGAACTAGCTGAGAAGTTTCTGGAAGAAGTGTACCTCAAAGGGATAGACTTGGATCCCAGCATAGGTGAAAGGGTTTCAGCTAATCCCTGAGGGACCAAGGAAAGAGCAAAGAGAAGCAACAACAGCTGCAGAAATGCCAAGTCCGCACTACTTAGAGCAATCACCATGCTGACAATGCCAAGAACAACATAGCAGGCAATGCCCAGGGGACCCCAGTCCTCCCTGCAGACTCCAGCTGTAGACTGCATATATTCCCTGGAGTGTCAGAATCAACCAGTGAGGAATGGAGCAAATGCTTTGAAACTGAGTTTGGATATATATATATAATGAATTCCAAATCTTGAGTTGACCCAAAAAGTCATTCTTATGAACTAGGGGAAAATGAAATGAATTAGACTAAATTGTGTGTACTTATGGGTCAAGTATCAGAAAATAAATTTGATTATAAATTTTTTCTAAAAATGGCATTATGAACAAAATTGTCATATATACTGTAGTAGCTAGTACATTTGCATCCTTACATATGTAAACCACGTAGGACTATCATCTACTATTTCCCTCTAGTTTAGTTGGGAATGTTGTTCATAGGATCTCTCGACACTTGCACAAATATTGACAAGTGTGATCACATGAACCCAAAACCTATCGAACCTTAGAGACAATACGTTGGTCTTTTATAATTACAAGTTACATTATGGCGTTATGGTAATAGATCTTGATACCAAGATCTTAGTATGGTCTGCAGGCCTTCTCAAGTGAAGGTGGAGGTGAAGATAATGAAGTCAGTCTCATCCTAATCAGGTCCCCAGTCAAAACCAAATAGCAACATAAGACCTGGCGATAAGCAGAGGACTATCAAACAGCATTACTCATAATATAGTCTTAGACCACACGGGTACAAGAGTGGTTTGTTAGAGGTCCAGGGCAAGATAATTACAGGCATTGAGTGTAAGTATTAAAATCTTTTGTACAAATATGACAGCAATTCCATGCTTGTTGAAATTAATAGCATAAACGTATATTTCTACTTTGTATGTCTTTATTTTTTTTATTTTTCCATTGTTCTAGTGCTTCACTTTTATTTTATGTAAGTATTTGGTTTGTGAGAAATTGGGAAAAACAAAAATTGGACTATCACAAGAGATAGTTTATCAAATGCTTATCTACAGATTAAGGCTTGCAACTCTAATGATTGAAATCTACCAATATATTTTAGCTATTATATTAGTTATGTACTCATTCTATATGTATACGGTCTTTTTAAAAAGTTTTGGGTTTTTTTTACACTCAGTAAAGCACTGATGTCCAAATTTAATGTCAAGCTTTAGACTTGACAACTTTCAGGGCTAAATAAGAAATTACATCGTAATCATTGTGTTAGAGATATTTTACAATCATCTTTTTTGTCTGGTTTAAAGCAATACTGTTTAATCAAATACCAATTGCATCTTTGTCCCACATGACATTCTTTCCATCTGTTGTTGTTTCTGTTAAGTGCTATCTAGTCGGTTCTGACTTACAGCGACCCTGTATTGCGTTATCCAGGAGTACCTAGTGATTTGAATCATCAACGTTGCGGTTTGCAGTCCAATGCTTCTGCGATAGTGCCACACTAGGATTTCTTTCCATAGGCAATAATAAAAATGTTATTAAAAGTCAAGAGAAATGAATCTAGTCAAGATGAAGGATACACCATTTAATTGAGGATAGAGCAGAAGATTTTTTTTTTTAAAAAAGTAATTTTCTCCTTTGGGCTTCTTCTATCTTTATGTTGATGTTGTTAAATTCCATTGAGTTGGTTCCAATTCGCAATGACCCTGCATAGAATTTCCAGGGAGTAGCTGGTGGATTTGAACTGCTGACCCTGTGGTTAGCAGTCCAGTGTTTATCTTGCAGCACCACACCAGGACTCATTTCAATCTTCATAGTTCTATGTAAAATTTTAACATCCAATACGTATCTAACAGTGTTATTATTGAAGCTCACAGTTGAAAATGCTTGTTTACAAGTGTTTCTCTTGCCCAACAGATAAACATTAAGGTGCTCTGTAAAGGGTTTTTGTTTTGAGTTTATCCATTGATTTGTAAAATTTAGAGTGAGCAGATCCCCTGAGTCAGGCTTTTAAATTTGTGAGCACTGGAGTTCAATCAATTTCAATTGTTGTAGAGGGACCAGCATACTTAGGTGAAAGAAAACCTTACTTGATAACTCCTTTTATCTTCTTTAAGCTGAGAAAAGCAGCAGTCTCATTCAAATGCCAACTACCCAATGAGAAACACACACAATTTTACTTTATATCTAATCCAAACCAGAAAGAAAAAGGGAATTCAGCAAGCAGGAGAATATTGCATTATGTCTGAACATCTGATAGCTTATACACATCAGAAACCGATTTCAAATTGAATGGTTTGCACCTTGTTAATGGATACTGCAGTTCTCAAATGGACTTATTCCTTTAATCATAAAAACCAAGTCTTTGGTGCTCTAAACAGTTATATTTTCTCTCCCTTTTTATAAGTATTAAAGATCTTTATTATCTTTTTCTGATTATAAAAGTAATACATGCTCTTTATGAAAACGCATTTAAGAAGGCAAAAATCATCCATATTTAGAGATAAACATTATTAATATGTGTATGTCCTGCTTTACCTTTTCCCCTAAGCACATATGTCTAATTTTCTACATAGTAACAATCATAATGTGTATATGTGTGCATCTTATACTTTTGCTTACTATTATAATATAAACATTTTTTTCAAAGTCAGTACAAATTATTCAGGACCTGAATTGTAATGGCTGCCTAGTGTTATATTTTACTGAAGCCATAATGTGTGTGTGTATCTTATTGTTAAAGTTTTGATAGAGATTAAGAAGACGGTTGAGGTCACGACAGGCTCTACCACTTAATAGCTATGTGAGTTTAGTCAAGTTACTAACCTCTCTAAACTGCCATTTCCTCACCTATAAAAATTCTAGTAATGACAGAAGCTACTTTATAGGGTTATTGTCATATTAAGCACCAAGATGCATATAAAAGTGCTTACAGTACGGTACCAGGCAATTCTTAGTAAATGAAAATTCTTTTCATGCTCTGTGCAGAAAGTGTCACCAACCATGCCTTCTGCAACCTTCTCTACCCAGCTGGATTCCAGAATTCATTGTAAAGGCCACACAGAACTCAGTTATAAGGCTTATCAGGGAAGTTGAAAGGTTACAATACAGTATGCTTAGGGCACAGTTCTTCAGTCAGGACAGCCTCTCCTAGCCATGCACACAGGCAGGCTTCTCTCTTCCTGGCCAATGTTACAAAGATCTTTTAGGAGTGCCAATAAATGCGCACAGGGCACACCACTCTACCATAAACCTCAGCCTGAAGATACTGCAGGCACTAGCTCTGTGGGTCAGCAAACCTAGCTTCCCCATGTGCCTGGAGACACCCCGCTCTGCAAACAAGTCTCCTGCCCAACGTCACTCAAGCTTTACTTGCTCGGTGGGTTGTAATGCCCACCACCTGTCTCCTGCTCTGGCTCTTGGTTCTACTGCTGCTCTTCTGCCAATCCTCAGGTGTCACAGCGTTCTATCTCTGGGTTGATGAGGTTCAATTTGCAGGAATCCTGGAGTCCAAATGACATGCCCACCCCTGACTCTTCTTTGATGATAGTGAGATTCCCCATTCCTGCTTCTGAGTTGGCTCATTTATACCCTCGTTAGCGTTCCAAGCTGTCACAATTAATTCTGTTAACAGTCACTCACAATTGAATCCGATAACCCATTACCATCTTCCCCCACCTTCTCTCATCCAGACCCATCAGGAAAAAGTTGTTTTTTAAAAGCATACAGATAATCACTCATTGTTATTGTTGTTGTTAAGTGCCATCGAGTTGATTCCGACTCATAGCAACCCTGTACATGGTTTCTGAGAAACAGCTGGTGGGTTTGAACTGCTGAACTTGTGGTTCACAGTCCAATGCTGATTGTACAGCACCACACCAGGAGTCCACAATAGCTAGAAGAAACATTAAATAATTCACTGCACCACACTATGGTAAGCACCTTTGGACCATAAAGTGTGAGTCTAGTTTGTTGGGGGTTTTTTAATTATTATTTAATTTAGACTAAAGCTCAGATCTGGTTTTCTATTTAATTTAGACACATACCAAAAAGTTTAAAGATACAGGTAGAAGTGTATAGTTTAAAGAATACTTTTCCATTTTGAGTGCAACCAAAAGAAACTATTCAACAGTGACTGCATTCAGTCATGATGAATTGTTGTTGTTGTTAGGTGTCATCGAGTTGGTACCAGCCCATACCGACCTTAAGCACAACAGAA
>NW_006408628.1:3776035-3778361 GCF_000296735.1 Chrysochloris asiatica
ATAAATAAATATATAAATAAGCACACTGTCTAGTAAACCTTTCCATGGATCTCCTGAGAAATCACACTTTTATCAGGTAATAGATCTGACCTGCCAAGGCTCACCATCTGTCTTCACCTTTGTTCTTTCTTCTGCTTTACTCATTTCTCATCTCTTTCCCATTTCCCTTCATCTGCTTCTACTTCTACGCAAAATATTTTCACACACAAAAAATTTGATGACCCCATAGATCATCAAAGATGACAAGGAAAAGAGAAGCACCTGAAATAGTGTTCAAGTTTACAATGATTTTCTTTGAATTCGTGACTTCTGAAGTTTTAAAAGATATTCTTATAAGCATATAACAGAAAGGTGTAAAAGGAAAATTTTAAATATCCAAATCCATTTGCTTCCATTAGTGGCTAAACATCTGTCAAGAAATATAAGTTGTTAGGTGCCATTGAGTTGGTTCTAAGTCAAAGTGACCCTACATAGTGTTTCTGAAGAATGGCTGGTGGGTCTGAATAGCACGAGTAAAGTATGCTCACCAACCTTCCAGTAAGCAGTCCAGTGCTTCTCCTTCAGTACCACCCAGAACTCCAGATAGAAGTTACTGTTAAGTGCCATCAACTCTGTTCCTGTATAGGGTTTCCGAGGAGCAGCTGGTAGATTTTAACCGCCAACCTTGTAATTAAACCAGTCCAGTGCATTATTTTGCAGTGCCACAGCGTCAATCTATTGCATCCCATATAAGAAGATACAGGTTTGCCTCATTGTTTTGTGACTCACTTTATTGAACTTTACAGATACTCCTTTTTTTTTTACAAATTGAATATTTGTGGAAACCCTGCAAAGAACAAGTCTATAGACACTATTTTCTGACAGTATGTGCTCACTTCATGTCTCTGGGTTACATTTTGGTAATTCTCACAATATTTTAGACTTTTTCATAATGCCATTGCATACTACTATACTCCAATATAGTGTAAATATAATGTTTGCATGCACTGGGAAACCAAAAAAATTGTGTGACTCACTTTATTGCAGTAATCTGCAACTTAATTCACAATATTTCTATGGTATGCCTGTAATTTTTCTCTACTTCATTTACATTTTAAAGGTTGGTGACAGCCAACCTCTATTGGTACTATCCTACTTTGAGTAAGGTTGAGCTGGGTAACCTAGAGGATGTTGCATAAATGATGGGGTGAGACATCAAGGTTAGACCATAAATGATATTACAGCTTCCTCCTTGCTGTCTCTTCGGTCACTCACTCAGTTGGAAGTCAGTCACCAAGTTATGAAGATACTTTACGCAGCCCTGTGGAGAGGTCCAAGGATGAGGAACTGAGGCCTCCTGCCACCTGTTAGCATCAACTCGCCTGCCATGTGAGTAAGCCACCTCGAAGCAAAACCTCCAGCCCCTGTCAAGTCTTCAGCTGAGCTCAGTCCTAGCTGACACCTTGACTGTAACCTTATGAGAGACCCTAGCCAAAATCCACAGAGATAAATTGCTCCCAAATATCTAATCTCTAGGAAATGTATGATATGAGAGATGTTTATTGTTGTTTCGAGCCACTAAATGTGGGGTAATTTGTTATTCAGTGATAAACAGATAGCTAGCACAACTAAACTTGGTACAATTATAGCATTGTTGTTGTTAGTGTTAAGTGCCATTGAGTTGGTTCTAACTCATAGCAACCCTGTATACAGTTTCCAAGGAATAGCTGGTAGTTTTGAACCATTGACCTTTCAGAAAGCAGTCCCGTGCTCATTGCTTAGAGTTATTATTTATTTCATTTATTTTGCCAAATAAAGCTTTATTTATGTCATGATGTATAAGAGCAATTTAGAACAACAATTTTAAAAAAACAAACATGGAACTTGGAACACAAAAACATCAGCCTCTAGGATCCTGAGACCAGAAGAAATGAATGGTGCCTGGCTACTATTACTAACTGTTCTGAAAGGAGTCACATTAGAAAGTCCTGGATAGTGTCAGAGAAAATGTAAAACAAAACTCAAAATTATAAAAAACAAAAATACCAGATTTACTGGTCAGAAAAGGACTGGAGGAACCAGAGACTGTGGCCCTCAGAGAACCTGCAGTCTGGAACTGAACTCACACTCATGACTCAATTTTCAACCAAGCAGTAGATAGCTACAAAGTGGGTACAACACCACTAGTAAGGTATGCTTACCAGGAGATGCTCAACTCTTCAAGATCAAAAGGACAGTATTTACCTAAGGACAAAGTTGAGAAAGTTTGGAAAAGAGGGTGAAATTGAATAAGAACCACAGGGAGGAAGTAGGAAAACTGATATTACATGGAGGAGATTGCAGTCAT
>NW_006408628.1:3778806-3779968 GCF_000296735.1 Chrysochloris asiatica
TGCTTTTCAATATGCTTTGTCCATCTATCAACAATCTTTTGTATTCCCTTATTTTAAAATGTGTTAGGCTGAGCTGTGAGCCACGAATGTACCACTGTCTTCACTTCTTTGCCAGAGGTGAAACTTCATCCTCAAAGAGCAGCTTTCAGGGGACCAAACAGGTGAAAGTCCAATATAGCAAGATCAGAACTCTAGGGAGGATGCTTTAACATCTCAAAATGAAGTTTTTGCAGAGTGTCAACAGTGTGGGCAGAAGTGTGCTGATGCGCAGAGTCATGAAAGATCACGACAACCTTGGATAGCAGTCCTCTAGTTTAATTCAAAGTTTAGGCTTCAACTCTTCAGAGAGCATCTCACTGTAATGAGCACTGTTGATTGTGGAAACTTATCGTGATAATGTTCCAATACTGGCCCTTGAGAATCCCAGAAAACTGTAAGCATCAATTTTCCAGCTGACTTGTGAACTATTCTTGGTTGGTGATTGAGGATATTTCTAATCTATACTCTGCCGTTTACTCACAGGCTTGTAGTGTCTCATCACCAGTAGCGATTTTTTTAAAGAAATTTTTACCTTCGTTCAAGTATCAGTACAAATTTTGTTTTCAGATGTCCAAAAGCTTCTGTTTATACACTTCTGTGAGTTGTTTCAGTACCCATCTGGCACAAACTTTTCAAAACCCAAGTCTGTCATAGATAATTTCATAGGCAGAGCCATGGCTGATTTGCAAATGATTAGCCACATAATCCACTGTCACTCATCCATTCAGCAGAATCGGGTCACATGCACACTCAGTGTTGTCATTAGCCATGTATATGGATGGGAGTTTTAATATCAATGGAGTGCAGATAATTTTTGACTCACCGCTGTATATACATCATACATATATCAGAAGATATAAAAATGCTAGTACTAATAAAAAATTGGGAACAATCCACATAGTCAGTGGTAGTATAAGGGGTAAATTGAAGTATATTCATGCAATGAAATACTATATAGAAATGATAAATATATAAATTACAGCTATACCCCCCAAATTCTTCTATGGTCATCCTAATTCATTGTCCAACTTTTACATGCATATGAGATTATTGAAAATACCATGGCTTGGTGATGCAATGAAATGCAGAAGGGTCTCCAGTGATACAATAGTGAATAATTGTT
>NW_006408628.1:3781133-3782545 GCF_000296735.1 Chrysochloris asiatica
AAATTATCTTTAGCAACATTTTACTTGCATGTGACATTGATGATACTGCCCAATGATTTCCACATTTCGTTGGAATCAGCACAAATATGGATCTCTCCCAATCAGTTGGCTGAATTTCCTGACATAGATGAGTGAGTGCCTCCAGTGCTTCATCAGTTTGTTGAAAGATTTCAACTAGTATTCCATCAATTCCTGGAGCCTTTTTCTTTGCCAATGCCTACAGTGTACCTTAGAATTCTCTCTTCTATACCACCAACTCTTGATCATATACTACCTCATGAAATGGTTGAACATAAACCATGTTTGATACAGTGACTCTGTGTATTTCTTCCATCTTCTTTTGATGCTCTCTGCATCGTTCATTATTTTGCCCATAGAATCCTGCAGTATTTCAAGTTGAGACTTGAATTTTTTCTTCAGTTGTTTCATACTGTGAAATGCTGAGCTTCTTCTTTCCTTTGGTTTTCTAACTCCAGGTCATTGAACATTTCATTATAATATTTGACTTTGTCTTCTCGAGCTGACCTTTGAACTTTTCTGTTCAGCTCTTTTATCTTCTAATTTCTTCTACTTGCTTTAACATCTCTACACTGGAAAGCAAGTTTCAGAGTCTCTTCTGACATCCGTGTTAGTCTTTTCCTTCTTTGTTGTTTTCTGAATGACACTTTGCTTTCTTCTTGTATGATGTTTTTGAGGGCATCCCACTACTCTTCTGGTCTTCGGTCATTAGCTTCTAATGCATCAAATCTGTTCTAGAGATGATCTCTAAATTCAGCTAGGTTATGGTCAAGGTCTTTTGTTGGTTCTCATGGATTTCTTTTAATTTTATTCATCTTCAGCCTGAACTTCCATAAGAACAATTGACTGTCTATTCCACATTCTACTCCTGTAATGGTTTTGGCTGGTGATGAGCTTTTCCACTGTTTCTTTCCACAGATGCAGTCAATTTAATTTCTGTGTGTTCTATGTGGTGAGGTTCAGGTGCATAGTCATCTTTAATGTTGTTTAAAAAAAGGTATTTGCAATGAAGAAGTCATTGGTCTTGAAAAATTCTATCATGCAATCTACAGCATTGTTTTTTTTATCACCAACACCGCATTTTCCAACTACTAAACATTCCTCTTAATCCTTTCTCTTTGTTTCCAACCTTTGCATTCCAATCACCAATAATTATCAATATATCTTGAGTGCACATTTGATCAATTTCAGAATGAAGCAGTCAGTGGTTGTTGTTGCTGTGTTAAGTGCAGTCGAGTCAGTTTTGACTCATAGCAATCCTATATTGGGTTTATAAAGATAGACTGGTGGATTTGAAGAGCCAACTTTGCAGTTAGCAATCTAGTGCTTTTTCTACAGAAGAAGTTGTTAGAATTCTTCAATTTTATAACTGGCTTTAGTTATGATGTGGTGGT
>NW_006408628.1:3783260-3787640 GCF_000296735.1 Chrysochloris asiatica
GTATTTTGAGGAGGCAGCTCTTCTCCAGTCATATTTTGAGTGCCTTCCAACCTGAGGGGCTCATCTTCTATATCTGACAATATTCTGGTACTATTAATTATATTTCAATATTCAATATTCTGGTGCTATCTGACAGAGTTCCACTGCTATCCACAAGGTTTTCAGTGGCTAAATATTCAGATGTAGTCCTTCTCTCCTTCTTCCTAGTCTGTCTTAGTCTGGAAGCTCAGCTGAAACCTGTCCACCCTGGATGGCATAGCTTCCAGAATCCCAGAAACACGCAAGCCCACACAATACACCAAACTGACAGATGAGTGGCAGCTATCAATAACTGGGACCTATAATGAGTCCTGGTGTTGTGCTGTGAGCTAATGCGTCAGACTGCAAAGTCATTTGAAGCAAGATCAGTGGTTCAACCTCACCAGCTGCTCCTTGGAAACCCTATACAGGGTCACTATGCTATGGGTTGGAATTGACTCGACGGCACTTAACCACAACAACATAATGAAGATAATGATAATAAAGAAGGTTCTGCCATTTTTATGCCAGATTGAATAGCTCCATTTCCTCCCAGAAATGTGATCATTTCAAAGGTTAGCCAGTTGTAGGGCACCAAACAAAGGCAGATGGCTTCAGAGTACTTGAAAAGGCATTGTTTTTAAGAATATAAGAAGAATATCAATTACTACTCAGGGTAACATTTACTTGTATGTGAACCAAAGACTCTGACAAATTATTTTATATTTAGGCGGTTTCTCTTCCTCTCTAAAAAGCGATTTTGTCCTTGGAAACTATGTGTGTGTGTTGGATTTGATAACGGAATATTTTAAAGGAGGGAATATATCTTTATTTCACATGTGGGAAAGGCTGTTAAAGAGATTACATGGTAGAGGAAGACGGGATGCATCCCTATGAAGAGGTTGTAGATATTTATACAGTCTAGTAGTTATGAAGGAGCATCGGGGCTCCATAAGAGAAACACTGGACTACGGACCACAAGGTCTGTGACTCAAGCCCACAAACTGCTCCACTGGATAAGAATAAGGCTTTATGCTCCAACATCAATTTAAAGCCTTGGAAAGCCTATACAGGGTTGCTATGAGTCAGAATCAACTCAATGGCGCTTAATAACAACAACAGTAGTTATGAATAAGCAATGACTGAAAAATGTGGAGCTGAGGGCAGGAGATCCAACAGAACCAACAGAAATTCAAAGGAAATCCTTCAGAAAAGTTCTAACCTTCAGAGCTTGTCCTATGGGCAATGGAAATAATCATACTAACATAGCCAGGTGTGGTGCTATAGGAAGAGCACTGAACTGCTAACTGCAAGGTCAACAGTTCAAACCCACCAGCTGCTCCTTACAACACCAACAGCAACAGCAACATAACCTTAAATTTTTTTCTCAAAATTAGAATTCTCTTTGGTTACTCCCAACACAATTGGTGAGTCAGATACATCTATTCACAAAAGTGTAGCAAGGATATGGAATTAAGGGATGGAGCAACAAAGGAAAGTACAATCTGTTGCTTGTTCATCTCTCTGTGTCCAGTCCTACCCACTGCTGTTGAATCAATTCTGACTCAGGTTGTTGCTGTTGGTAAGTGCATTTGAGTTGCCTCTGACTCTGAGCAATAGAACAAACCCCTGCCAGGTCCTATACCATCATCACAATTGTTCTATTTGAGTACATTGTTGCAGCCATTGTGCCAATTTATCTCCTTGGAGATCTTCCTCTTTTTCCCTGACCTTCTATTTTACCAGCCATAATGCATTTCTCCAGGGACTTGTCCTTCTGAATAACATGTCAAAAGTACATAAAACACAATCTTGCCATCTTCGCTTCTAAGGAACACCCCGGCTATACTTCTTCCCAGACCAATTTGTTTGTTCTTCATTCAAGTCTTTGGTATTTCAATATGCTTTGTCAACACCATAATTCAAATACATCAATTCTTCTCTAGTTTTTCTTATTCATTGTTCAGCTTTCATGCACATATGAGGCAATTGAAAAAAACCATAGTTTGGCTCAGGTGTACCTTTGTCCTCAAACACACACCTTTGCTCTTAGACACTTTAAAGAGGTCTTTTACAGTTGATATGCCCAATACACAGTTTGATTTACTGGCTGCTGTTCCCATGAGTATTATTTGTGGATCTAAATGAAATTAAATCCTTGACAACTTCCATCGTTTCTCCATTTATCATGATGATGCTTATTGGTCCATTGTGAGGATTTTTGTTTTCTTTTCATTGAGTTGTAATCCACACAGAAGGCTGTATTCTTTTGTCTTCATCAGCAAATACTTCAAGTTCTCTTCACTTTCAGCAGGCAAAGTTGTGTTATCTGAATATTGAAAGCTGTTAATAAACCTTCCTTTAATCCTGATGTTTTGGTCTTCTTCACATAGTCCAACTTCTTTGATTATTGTGCAGCATACAGATTGAATAAGCATAGCAAAGGATATAAACCTGATGCACAACTTTCCTGATTATAAAACACATAGTATCCTCTTGTTCTGTTCAAATGACAATCTCTTGGTCTGTATACAGGTTCTACACTGGCATAATTAAGTGTCTTGGATTCCTATCCTTCACAGTGTTATCCATAGCTTGTTATGATTCACACAGTCAAAAGGCTTTGTATGATGAATAAAACACAAGTAAACAACCCCAAGGTCAGCAGTTCGAAACTGCCAGCTCTTCTGTGGGAGAAAGATGAAGCTTTCTGTTCCCGTAAAGATTTACAGCCTCAGAAACCCTGTGCAGGGTCACTATGAGTCAGAACCGACTCCATGGTACTTAACAACAACAACAACAATGCTGTGGGTTAATGCGCCAGACTTCAAAGCCATTTGAACTGCAAGATCGGCGGTTCAAGCTAACCAGCTGCTCCTCGGAAACCCTGTACAGGGTTGCTATGGGTCGAAATCAACTCGATGGCACTTAACAACAACAACAACTAACATCTTTCTGGTATTCTTTGCTTTCAGCTAAAATCCATATGACATCAGTAGTGATGTCCACATCCTCTTCTGAGTCCAGCTTGATTCCTGCAACTTCCTTGACTTTTCTGCAACTGTGTGTTGTTGCAACCATATATATATGTAATTATTTTCAATAAAATTTTACTTTAGAGTAAAATTTTGATGTTGTTCAAGTTTCTGCATTCTGTTGGGTCACTTTTCTTTGGAGTGGGCATGGATATGGATCTCTTCCAGTGTACTGGCCAGCCAGCTTCTTACAAATTACTTGGTATAGACTATTGAGTGCTTCCAGGGATACGTCAGTCTGTTGAAACATTTCAATGGGTATTCAGTACATGTCTGGAGCCTTTATTCTCACCAGTGCCTTCAGTTTAGGTTGGACTTCTTTGCTCAGTACCATTGGTTCTTGATCATATGCTACCTTTTGAAATAGTTGAACATTGACCAATTCTTTTTTGATACTGGACTCATAAGCTTTCTGAGACTATAAATCTTTCTCCATTGAAAGTGGTTGGCAAGTTCAAATTGCCAACCAACCTTTCAGTTAGCAGTGCAACGTTGAACCCACTGTGCTATGCTAACAGGTGTAAGTGCAACCTGTCAGGTAAAGACTATTTTACAGAATATGTGAGCACAGACAGAATCAGAGACAGTAGCCAGGAGTCCCAAAGAAGCACAGCATGTGATGGGAAACAGCACAAAACCAAGCAACGCATAAGTCAAGAAGAATGTTCCAAGAGGTGTGTACGTCCTAACTCTTCTAGAGAAAAGTGATCTTGGGAGGTCCGTGGATAGGGAAGGGGAATATATTACATAAATATTGAAAACACTTACAAAAAATGAAAGGAAGGAAAAAAGAAAAAGGACATTTCATTACTATTTTGCACCATATGGTCCCATTTTTATAATTTGCATTAAGAACAATTAACACAAATTTGTAAAAGAAAGATCAAAAAAAATTCTATTATCTTTTAATATCAAGCATGTTTGTTAAGTACTGCTGAGTCAGTTCCAGCTCATAGAAACCATGTATAGGGTTTCTGAGGAGCAGCTAGTGGGTTTGAACCACAGGCCTAGTCCAGCTAAACGTCATCTTTGTAGGCACTGAAGCATTTTTTTACTTACTACTCACTACTGATTACAGTCTAGCATCTGTGCAGTTACATGTTTAACTTGTACAAACTGATAAATGGTGAATGATTTCCATCCTGAAGAGCAGCTAGTCCAGAAAGTTATTTCATTCATCAAATTTGTGCCTAATTTAGCAATCTAATTTCAATATTTCTTTTTTTTTTCCCCCCCCTCCATATTTACCATATTTATCAGTTTCTCATGACCTCATTAAACTGATAAAGAGAAGAGGCCGTGGAACGAGAGATATCATTGCTGATGT
>NW_006408628.1:3789420-3790755 GCF_000296735.1 Chrysochloris asiatica
TGACTAAAGAAGGCCTGGTGTGGAGCTGTAAGAGAAGTATTAGACTGCTAACCATAAGGTCAGAGGTTCAAAGCCACCCTTCACTCTTGGAAACTTGATACAGTGGTGTTATGAGTCGGAATCAACTCAATGGCACTTAACAACAGAAACAACAATGATTTTTAGATGAAGCATAGAAACTTGATACTTATTTTAAAAGGAAGACATAGAATCAAAAGAATTGCAAAGCATTCATTCCTTTAGGAAATTGTTCAGTATTAAAAATTCCATGCATGGAAAAGTGACTAGTTATTCTATTATTTTCCTTATTTTTAAAAATGTTATAAATAAACAGATATGTTGGACCAGCCACTAAGTATACTTTAAGACTTTCATCTCCTGTGCATCATAATCGTCTTGTAGTTTACTATGATGTGTGACCAATTGGCTCAGCTTGTAAGTCTTGGCGCTAATGAGGCCAACGCCTCAGATCTGATCCCCAAGTGATCAGACTAGTCTTGCAAACTCATCCTAGATTGCTGTATCATTAGTCACAAGAAGCACCTGATTAGTGAGAGTGAGGATAAAGCAACACAAATCCATCAACCCTCAACTAAGTCCCAACGGCACAGCCCAAAGGTTATACATTGATAGCTATCTTAACGCTGTGTGTGGGGTACAGAAACATATCTAACTAAAAGCATGTGTAACCAATGAGTTATTGACTTATTTATTTTTGTACTAATAGAAAATAAGTTTGTTGATCATAAAATTTCATAGAATTTTTTTTTAAAAATCAACTGTTCACTGAAGTATTAGTAGCTAGGGGTGCTCTCATATAGAAATAATTTATTTTCCTCTAACCATCAGTTGTATATATAAATTGATGCTTTATCTAACACTGACTTACCCTCAGGTTTATATGTAAGTCCTACAGACTCATTTGACTCATCCAGGGATAGTGGGTGTCTAGTTATGCAGCCCTTACTGTTTTGCCATAGGCTTTAGGTTTACTCCCTTATTGCTATCTTACTTACATGGTGGTGGTTATGCACCGGGGAGTTGGTTCCGACTCATAGTGCCCCTGTACAGCGTTTCCAAAGCTGGAAATCTTTACTGGAACAGAAAGCCTTATCTTTCTCCTACAGAACAACTAGTAGTTTCAAACTGCTGACCCTGAGGTTAGCAGCCCGATTTGTAACCACTAAGCTACCAGAGCTCCTTGTAGTTTTAAGCCTGGTTCGTAACCACTAAGCTACCAGAGCTCCTCATAGCTTTAAAGACCAGAAATTTATTTTCTCACAGTTAAGGATGTTAAAACTTCAAATCTGGGTCTCAGTTGTGTGGATTCCTTCC
>NW_006408628.1:3791500-3792548 GCF_000296735.1 Chrysochloris asiatica
ATACATATTTAAGACTATTAAAAACACCATGGCTTAGGTCAGGCACACCTTAGTCCTCAAACTGACATCTTTGTTCTTGAACACTTTAAGGAGACCTAGTGCAACAGATTTGCCTAATGCAATATTTCACTTAATTTCTTGACTGCTGCTTCCATGAGTGTTGATTGTGGATCCAAACAAAATAAAGTCTTTGACAACTTCAGTCCTTTCTCCATTAATTATAATGTTATTTACTGGCCCAGTTGTGCAGATTTTAATTTTCTTTACATTGAAGTCCAAACCATACTGAAGGCTGTGGTCCTTGCTATTCAATGTTCAAAGGAGCCCAGGTAGTGTAGTGGAGGTGAAGCTGAGCTGCTAACTGTAAGGTGAGTAGTTGGAATCTACCATGGGAAAAAATGAGGCTTTCTGCTTCCATAAAGGTTTTCAGCCTTGGAAACCCTACACAGGGCTCAGGACCACATTCAATGTTATAAAGACCTCATTTCACACAGTTAATTGAAGCTAGAATAGTTGCCTCTATTTAGTACTAAATTCAGCAAAATAATTCTAGCAAATTTAGAGAAAGAAAAAGAGAAAATAGACCAAAAGTTAAGAGTAAGAAATAAAAAACAGGTTTTTTTCTATCCTATTACCAAATAATATTTAAGCCTAGTAGCTACATCAGCAGTTAGAACGAATTAAATTAGATTCCGTCAATGAGAGTTCTGGATACACAATTGTATCTATTTGAGGCTCTAAAACATCTTCATATTCAGTCTGACTCTTCTAAAACATATTTTAGATTTTTGTGAACTGTGTAACAAATTACCCCAAATTTAGAAAAATACCAAACATTTTTTCTCATGGTTTCTGTGGGTCAAAATTGGTTTTCCTGGGTGGTTCTGGCTCAAGGTAGTCAAACTATTGGTCAAGGCTGCATTCATCGAATGAATTAGGTATGGAGAAAATGCCATTTTGAAATTTCAAGTGAGTCTTGGTCCTGAGGGAATGAGACTCAGGATAAACACATTTCAGATTGAACCAAGAGGAGGGGTAATCAGAAAGA
>NW_006408628.1:3794403-3795599 GCF_000296735.1 Chrysochloris asiatica
GAAAATGAGCCCTTCAGGTTGGAAGGCACTCAAAATGTGACTGGGGAAGAGCTACCTCCTCAAAGTAGAGTTGACCATGATAATGCTAGTGGAGTAAAGCCCGTGGAATAATGTTGCAGACCGTCCAGACCCGGGCAGGAGTTCGAGGCCCTGTGGGCCCGAGTGTTGCAGACTGTACAGGCTGCAGGCTCTGAGGAATAGACTCTAGCCACTTAGCAGACATAGCAAACTGTCTTTCATCTTATTGTTCAGTTATGTTTATTATTAGTTTCATACATGAATCCTTGATATCCATAGCTAAATATTAAAACCTCCTAAAGCTGAGACTGTAAAGGTTTCAAAGGTAAAGCTTTTCTCCCAAGGATTAACTAAAAATAGTTTTGCTACTTCCTGGTTCTTTGTTCTAAGGACAAAAGGACACCCTCCCTAAAGTGTTTCCAGGTGCAGCCCTATTCACCCAGGCATCTCACTTCCTGAGAAACCTGGGCTGGGTGGCCGACTCAATGGGACTCCTCCCAATCCTCCTTCTCCTTCCCCCATTTGAAGCTAGGTGCTAAAAGGTATGTTAATTAAGCTTGAGAAACCAAGTTGCCGTTGTGAGATTCGAACCTGCAAAGTACGATGTAAAGCTGCCTGAATGTCTGGAAAATTACCTATGTTAGCTGTACCTTGTCTTAGTCCCGCCCAGCTTTGTGTATAGTTCCTCCCCTAAATAAAACGGAGGTACAGGACGAATCCAGTGTGCATTACGGCTGGCAAGGTGTGCGTTACGACATGCAAGGGGCTCAGTCCAGCATTGCAACTATACTGCCTGCTTAGCCAAGATGTTTACTATGCAGGATATTATGGCCCTCATGGCTGAGATGTTTGCAATGCAGGATCTGCCTGATGCCAGTCCCGCATCCACTCTGGTTTTGGGGTGTCTCTTTGTTTCTCTCATTGTGTCCTTGTGTGTCTTTCTATATTTCTACCACCGCCAGATATCCCCACCTCGTGAACCAAACATCTGTGTCGAGGCAGGTCTCTGGCAGAATAAAAGCCCGTGGGATGTTCATTTGCTGATGGGACACAACTCAAAAAGAAGAGAAACAGCTGTAAACATCCATTGAAAATAGGAACATGGAATGCATAAAGTATGAATCTGGGAAAATTGGAAATTGTCAAAAATGAAATGGAATGCATAAACATTGATATCT
>NW_006408628.1:3797806-3798892 GCF_000296735.1 Chrysochloris asiatica
TGAAAGCTAGACAGTGAATAAAGAAGACCATAGAAGAATTGCTGCTTTTGAGTTAAGGTGTTGGAGGAGATTATTGAAAGTGCTTTGGGCTGCCAGAAGAACCAAGAGATCCGTTCTGGAAGAAGTGCAGCCAGAGTGCTCCTTGGAAGCCAAGATGGCCAACTTCGTCCCTCGTACTTTGGACATATTGTCAGGAGGGACCAGTCACTGGAGAAGGATATCATGTTTGGTAAGGTGGAGGGTCAGAGAAAAAGAGGAAGACCTCAATGAGATGGATTGGCCAAGTGACAGCATCGGTGGACTCAAGTGTGGCAACAGTAGTGATGTTGGCCCAGGATCGGGCAGTATTTCATTCTGCTGTGCATAAGATTGCTATGGGTTGGTACCAACTCGATGGCACCTAACAACAACAACATATAAACAAGGATACTTTAATGTTTATAAATACTATTTCCTTAACTGTAAGTTACATTTTCTTTTTCATATTTAGATATTCTGAAATTGGAATGCAACTTCAAATTAATGTGGAGTGTTATAGCTCTCCCTTATACCCACTACAACAAAAAAACTGATATAAAATAAGAATTGCCAAAGTTCTGTGGTTGCTTCTGTCCAGGAGAAAGTCTTATGTCGTTAGTTCGTTACAGCCATCAGCTTGAGATAAAGTCTAGAGTCAGGAAAGGCAGAGTCTCAACTCTGCCACTTCCGGATTCTGTTAACTTGTGCTTTTTCAGGCCTTTACTTTCTGCACCTTAAAAATGAGGTAAGAAATAATGTGTCATTTAAAAAGTTATTGCTGTAGAATTGACTCCTATTCCTAACAAACATTATAGAACAGAATACAATTGCCCCATAGGTTTTCTAAGGCTGTAAATCTTTACTGACGTGCTGCAGCCTTCTTGCATGGAATGACTGGCAGCTAGAATCACATACCTTTTACTTAGCAGCGAAGCGATGAACCACTGTGCTACAGGGTTCTAAAACATCCCATGATTGGGTTAGAATGAAAATGCGTGACAGAGCACTCCATACCTGGGGAACCTTGTGTCAATGTAATTGGTTATTTTTACTTTGAAATTCTAAGTT
>NW_006408628.1:3799549-3800576 GCF_000296735.1 Chrysochloris asiatica
TGGCAAGGAAAATCCAATATACCCTGGACTGCCATTAGAAAAAACAAATCTGTCTTGGAAGAAGTACAACCAGAATCCTTTGAAGTAAAGATGGCAAGTTTTTGTTTTTTTTTTACTCCACCTAGTATCTTTTTTTTTTTTTTTTCTTAAATGTTTTATTGTGAATTATGTGATAGTTTATATGGGAGAACATTAGTTTTACAATCATTCTATCATGTATTGTATCATTGCCATGGTTACAATCCCCTCCATGCATCACCAACCAACCAAAGGATATACCCTGCAAGCCTGCCCCCGTACTTCCCAGGTCTTCAGCTAAAGGGATGGCAAGTGTTTGTCTCATGTACTTTGGACATGTTCTCAGGAGGACCCAATCCATAGAAAAGGACATCATGTTTAGTAAAGTAGAGGGTCAGTGAAAACATGATATGAAATGATACAGTGGCTTCAACAATGGCCTCAAACATGCCAATAATTGTGAGGATGGCACAGGACCAGGCTGTATTTCTTTCTGTTGTACACAGGGGGGCTATGAGTGGGACCTGACTCGACGTTACCTAATAACAACAACAGTGCTGGTACGCTCTCCTGGGAGTACTGTTCCTAGAAATACATCTTCTTCACTTTCCACTACCATTTGAGGGGAAGCTTGGCTTTGGACTTACTTAAATATTTTATGTAGAACTTCATTAGCTCATTGCATAAAAAAGACATAACAGGGATGGTTTAAGTATTCTTCTATAATTGCATATTTTTAATTGCTCCATTTCCTTACATTTGCTAAGCCTAAATTCTTTCATCTTACTCATTCTGTCTGTTTTTCTCTTTATCTATTCCTCAACACTTTGAATTTTTGGTAGGGAAAAACAACCCTGTAAATGAACTTGTGCCATGGGTCTTTTGTTTTGCCCACTCACATTCATGTTGTGAATTGTAGGTCCTCTGGACGCTTTCTGACTTGCATTATCCATAAAAACAAAAACCAAGACTTTCATTTAAATATTATGTTCTCTAGATTTTTTTTTTT
>NW_006408628.1:3801891-3808127 GCF_000296735.1 Chrysochloris asiatica
CTTTGCATAGTCAATAAAGCACAGGTAAACATCTTTCTGATATTCTTTGCTTTCAGCCAAGATCCATCGGACATCAGCAATGACATCCCTCATTTCACGGCCTCTTCTGAATCTGGCTTGAACCTCTGGAAGTTCTTTGTTAATATATGCTTGCAGCCGTTTCTGTATTACCTTTAGTAAAACTTTACTCACATGGGATATCAAAGAGATTGTCTTTGATAGTGCAAGGTATTCATAAGTTGTCCGAATATGTAGTTACTGAAAACCTTATGAATACCTTGCCCTATAGTCTCTTGTTATTCATGGTCCTTCAAATAAACAAAGACACATTCTTAAATGCTTATTGAAAATCCAGCACTAAAGAGAACAAGCAGATTACATTTTTAGTTAAATGATATCTGAACTTTTAAAAATATAAATTAGATTTAGAATTGGCATCCCTTAGTAGCTAATGAGGAGTCCTGGTGTGGTGTTGTGGGTTAGTGCACTGGATTGCAAAGTTGGTTTGAACTGAAGGGTCAGCATTTCAAGCTCACCAGCCACTACTCTTCGAAGATCCTATACAGGGTCACCGTGAGTCAAATCCAACTTGATGGCACTTAACAAGAATAGCAATAGCTAATGAATAAATATAATTTTTTTTAATTGCAGATATCATGAAAATTAAAATGCCATCTCTTTATTCTCTTTAATGCTGGATCTCCAATAAGCATTCAGGAATGTGTCTTTGTTTAGTTGAAGAACCATTGATTCAGCATGAAAATGAATAGCAATAGAGTATAGGGCAAGGACTAGGTTCTTAAAGTAACATAATAACGAATAAAATATGTACTTATGAAGCTCAAAGATCACAGCCTTCAATAGGGGTTGCATCTCAATGTAAAGAAAATAAAAATCCTCATTACTGGACCCATAAATAATACCATGATAAATGGAAAGTTTGAAGTTGTCAAAAACTTTATTTTGCATGACATCAACACTCATGGAAGCAGCAATCAAGAAATCAAATGATACATTGTGCAAATTTGCATTGGGCAAATCTGCTGCACAAGACCTCTTTAAAGTGTCCAAGAGCAAGGATGGCAGTCTGAGGACTACGGTGTGCCTAGCCTCAAATGTATATGAAAGTTGGACAATGAATAAGGAAAACCATAGAAGAATTGACACATTAGAATTATGGTGCTGGAGGAGCATATTAAAGTACCATGGACTGCCAGAAGAACAAACAAATTTGTATTGGAAGAAGTACACCCAGAATGCTCTTTAAAAGCCAGGACGGTGAGACTTCATCTTTCTTATACTTCAGGCATATTACAGGAGGAATCAATCCCTGGAGAAAGACATCATGCTTTATAAAGTAGAGGGTCAGTGAAAAGAGGAAGACTCCCAACAAAATGATTTGGCACAGTGGTAGAAGCAAAGGGCTAGATAATAACAACTATCATGAGAAGGCAGAGGACTGGGCAGTGTTACATTCTGTTGTGTATAGGGTTGCTATGAGTCAGAGCCAACTTGACAGCACCTAACAACAACAAAAAATATATCAAATGATAAAATATGATCATAAATTATACTGATTCAGTTTCCAAATTATTTTTCTGCTTGGAAGGTGTTTTGACGTCCAAGTTCAATAACAGATAGATGCAGTATATGGTCTCTTGGGTTTGATATTTAATCTTAATCCTAAACTAGATTCTTTGGGGAAGAAAGCGGACAGGTGACAGATGACAATTGGCTTCATTTTATAATTGAGCATCTGGAGTCTTTTCTATTCTTGAAAGGTTACTTGCACGGTTTCTTTCTTTCTTTTTTTTTTTTTTTGCTCTAAGAAAGACAACCAAATATTTATCATGTTCTTTTTTTGGTAAGTGATCCAAGATATTTTTACTTTTTCTATTGATTTTTTTATAGACTATTTCCAGATGTTAAAGTGAAGAGTTTAACCTTGCAGACTGACCTTTTTATCTCTAAACATGTAGGACACTAGTTTCAAGTTCCGAAAATATGATGCATGATTTAAAAATTTGTTTTTTTGTGTCTTGAATAAAATTCTGAGAAAGAATACCCATGAGCTCTGGTAGTGTAGTGGTTATGAATCGGGCTGCTAATCTCAAGATCAACAGTTCAAAGCTATCAGCTGTTCCACAGGAAAAAGATGAGGCTTTCTGCCCCCATAAAGATTTACAGCCTCAGAAACAGGGTCTCTAGTCATCGGAACCGACTCCATGGCACAGTACCACCACCACCACATGTAAAATGTAGAAAACAGTGCACGGCATGTGATGAGTGATAAATAATGATTAGCTATTGATTCATAATGGGTGTATGGACATTGATATCACTGTATATACATATACATTGTCAAAAAAACAGTATAGAAACCCTAATGGTTCAATGGGTTAAAATGAAGCAGTTCGCTGTAAATTGGAGTTAACTCAACATCAGTGTGATTTGGGGGAGATTAAAAATCAGTATTGGGCAAATCTGCTGCACAGGAACTTCTTAAAGTATTGAAGAACAGAGATGTCAGCTTGAGGACTAAGATGCATCTGACCCAGGCCATTGTGTTTTCCATAGCCTCATATGGATGCGAAAGCTCGACAGTGAATAAGGAAGATTGTAGAAGAATGGATGCCTTTGAGTTGTGGTGTTGGAGGAGAATACTGAAAGTGCCATGGAGTGCCAAAAGAACCAATAGATCTGTTTTGGAAGAAGTGCAGCCAGAGTGCTCCTTGGAGGCCAAGATGGCTAAGCTTCATCTCTCATACTTTGGACATATTGTCCAGAGGAAACAATCATTGGAGAAGAATGTCATGCTGGGTAAAGTGGAGGGTCAGAGAAAGAGAGGAAGATCTCTAACGAGATGGATTGGCCAGGTGGCATCATTGATGGACTCAAGTGTGGCAGCGGTAGTGAGGTTGGCCCAGGATCGGACATTGTTTCGTTCTGCTGTGCATGGGGTCGCTATGAGTGGGTTCCGACTCGAAGGCACCTGACAACAACAACAGAAATCAGTATAACATATTTTGTTAAGTAAATGTGTATAAAATGAATATATATTTTTTCTTTCAAAATAAAGACAGAAATTATTTTTTTGACTGTCCTATCATATGGAAATTTACTTTTCCAACTGTCCCATGAAGATTTACACTTTAAAAATGTAAGTGCTTTTTACATAGTCCAAAGTCCTGGTGTGGCGCTGTGGGTTAATGCGCCTACTGCAAAGCCGATTGAACTGCAAGGTTGGTAGTTCAAGCTCACCAGCTGCTCGTCAGAAACCCTATACACAGTCGCTATGGGTCAGAATCGACTCGACAGCCCTTAACAACAATAACAACAAATAACATTGTCCACAAAGACAATGTTCTAGATCCTACTTTGGTGAGTAGCAACTGGATACGGTTGGTATGAGGCTGTGTTGACCAGAAAACCCTATCCTGATGATTTCTGGTCCTACACTGTAACCTGGTCACTTCCTTAACAAAGCTCCATAATTGTAAGTGTCATCTGTGCGTTCTGTGTGGCCAGAAGAACAAACCAATCTGTGTTGGAAGAAGTATAGCCGGAATGCTCCTAGGAAGCCAGGACAACCAGATTTCATCTCTCATACTTCAGACATATTATCAGGAGGGCCCACTCCCTGGAGAAGGACATCATGGTAGGTAGACTGGAGGGTCTGGAGAGAAGAGGAAGACCCCTAATGAGACGGATTGGCATGATGGCAGTAGCAATGGGCTCAATCGTAACAATTGTGAGGTTGGTACAGGACTGGGCAGTGGTTCATACTGTTGTGCAGAGGGTCTCTGTGAGTTGGAGCTGACTCCATGCCATGCAACAACAATTCCTAACAGCAACAACACGTATTTAATGATAAAATATGATAATAAAACTCAGCTAAGAAGTAGAGAACGATGTGGGAGGGGCTTATTAGAGTCAGAATTGGTGAAGAATGCAGAAGGCTGGAGGTATGTCTGACCTCAATCTCATAAACATCAGCCCTGGGCTAATTGTGATGGTGATTCTCTTCCTCTCCACTGTGAAGCAAGAGCTAGTCAGACACAGTCATGTAATATAAATATGTCAGAAGCAGGAGGTAGATACAAAGAATACAGCTCCACGATCTGGTACCAAAGTCCTAAATGAATGTCAGTCAGATTGTATATAATCAATCTTAAGTCTTTTATGAACTCTGGCAAAATCAAACACATATCAACCACCACAGCAAAGAGATGAAGCCGTGTAAAGGCAGAGGTAGAGACTGAAGATATGCAGCCACGAAAGAAGGGACACTTGGGACCCCAAGATACCCAAGGCAAGGGAGGATTCTGCCCTAGAGCTTTCGGAGCTGCAGTCCTGCAAACATCTTAATTTCAGACTTCTGGCTTCCAAAATGATGAAGCAAGAAATGTCTGTGAGCTTAAGCCTTTAAGTATGTGCTTATTTGTTGTGGCAGCCCTGGGAAAGTGATAAAGCTATAATACAAGCAACAACAAAAGCACAAAGAAGGGCAAAGGGAATAGACTATAGTGGGGCATCTTTTCTTTATTTCAATTGACCTGAGAAACTGTAAATCTGAAGTAGATTCTGATAAATTGAGATGTTCATTGTAATCCCTAGAGCAATCACTAAGAAAAGTAACTAAAAATATCATATAGTTAAAAAAATCAATGAGGGCTCATACAATGGAGTACAATTCAGTGATAAAAAGAAATGAGTCATCAATCGGCAGGAAGACATGGAGGAAACTTAAATGCATATTGGCAAGTGGAAGAAGCCAGTCTGGGAAAGAAAAAAAGAAATATATATATATATACTATTGGAGACTTCAAAAATATTGTGCAAAAATTCCATTATCTTTTCATTCTATCTTTCCAAGGACTTTTTGAAGTCCATTTGTATTTTATTCCAGCCACCTGATTCTGGGAAAGGCAAAACCATAGAGACTATAGTCACACATCAGTAGTTGCCAGAGGCTTGGTGACAGAGGGAGAGGATGAATAAGTGGAGCACAGGACATTCTTTGAGCAGTAAAACTTTTTTGTATAATACTCTAATTACACATGACACATGAGATTTGCATTTGTCAAACCCGCAGGACTATACAAAGCAAAGAGTGAAACCTAATGTAAACTGTGGTCTTTAGTTAAATAATATATCAACGTTGGATCATCAACTATAGCAAATGTACCACAGCAATATAAGATGTTAATAACAGGAGGAACTGTGTGCAGTCTGGAGAAGGGACACGGGGAAAAGATCTGTACTTTTTGCATCATTTTAAACTTGGATAAGCACTGGACTACTAACCGCAAGGTCAGCTCTTCAAACCTACCAGCTGCTCCTTGGAAACCCTTTTCAGGGTCCCTGTGAGTCGACAGCAATCTCCTGCCCCATTGTTGACAAACAGTTCACTCAAGTATGCAGAGGATACCAACAGTTAGGCAAAGCTAGCAAGAAAGACCCAAGGAATCAACAAATATCTGAACCCAGTTATGTCTTGGAAAAGTAGTATAGGGGATCAACCAACTAGGAAAAGGCAAAGCCCCCCATCCCAGTTATGGACTGCTATACTTGGCAAATAACCAGAAAACGAACTTCAGATTAGGAACCAGTACTAAAAGCCTTTCTTGTGTTTGACTCTCTGCCCAGAATCCAAACAGGCACTGCACAGTAGTTAAAGCCCCGCTGTTTAACTCCTAGGAATAATTCTTGTCTGAATCCATTATTGTTACAATGGATGAAAAAGTGATCATTTGGCTTTAATTTTAAGTTCCTTAAATACCTAGGGAAACTTAAGTGCCTTCCAAAATGAGAAAGGTATCTGAAAATGTTAAATATGGTATCAATTTATGAGCATAATCCATTAGATTTGCCTTTGAAAATTTCCTGCTAAATATATGATTAGAGTAGGTATTTCATGCTGCACTATAGATGTATTCATGCAATTGTTACCAAAAAATAAAATCTCATTGGACTATAGAATTTATTTTCTCCAGAGGGACACTTGCGAAAGTAAAGGTTGTTGTTATTAATAAATACTGCAGAACAAGAAAGACAAACTGGCAGAGTTCTGTGGTCATCAGTGACCTTCCTAGAGATTCACCTCAGCTTCCCATGTCCACGATCACATCCTGAATATAGTCAACACCAACAACACTAACTGTCAATGTATGCTTGCAGCTGTTTCTGTATTACCTTTAGTAAAATTTTACTTGCATGGGATATCAAAGAGATTG
>NW_006408628.1:3809727-3810489 GCF_000296735.1 Chrysochloris asiatica
GTCGACATCGACTCAATGGCACCTAACAACAACAACAACACTAACTATCCCAAAAACTGCTAAATATCCCGACACCAACTCTCTAAAACAACCCTTCTTCCTCCCAGCTTGCCATAAATCATAACTAGCCTTCATCTTTACAGCTAAGCCTCTTCTACTTCCCTCCTGCCTTACTCCTCTCTCTCCAGCTGAGATTTCATGGCCCATCAGTTGCCAAACTCTAGAAATCCCTTGCCTCTTGTTCTTTTCTCATCTGCTGGCAAAACCTCAATCCTGGATGAACAGAGCCGTCTGCTTTCTTCATGATTGTCTGGGGCTGCTGTGCTGCTGAAGGAAAATCACAAACAATCTCTATAAATTCACCATCAATAGCTTCAAATGGATCTCAAGACTGCCTGCCTCACTTCCTCAGTCAGCTTTCCCACCTTCCAAAATGATTTACTACTGAATGTTTTGCTTTCCTTATACCTTCGGCCCCTTTTGCTTCTCTGTTCTTCTCAGCAGACATCCTTACTTTCTACTTTACAGATAAAGAGACACTGTAAATCTGGATTTGCTACCACAGATTGACAAAACTGGCATGCAACCATTTTGTTTCTCTTCTGTTTCAAATAAATTATCTTTTATCTTACTGGTATCTGGTGTGGCTCTGCGTCTTAATGCACTGGACTGCAAGGTCAGTTTGAACTACTAGGTTGGCAGTTCAAGTTTACCAGTTGCTCCTTGGAAGAAAGATGAGGCTTTCTACTCCCGTAAAGATTT
>NW_006408628.1:3810940-3816280 GCF_000296735.1 Chrysochloris asiatica
TACTGTTAAACCAGCTGCTCTGACCTTCACGCATTTACTCATCCCTTTAGCTGACAATTGCAATGAGGAAACACATTTCCAAACAAACTAGAACTCAATTTTGTTTCAAGCGATATGAAACTATCAAACTTACTCTTTCTTTGCTACGGCCCAGACCAATGTTTAGATGCAATTAGAAATGAAATTGGAGGATAATGTCATCTATTTTAAAAAAAGAAACTAAGTCTCTCAGACAACCTCCTCCCATCCACACCCCCAGTTAGTGCCCAGCACATCCTTCTAGGCTTCCTCAAGTCTGGCTGTTGCTTCCCCAACTCCACTGAAATTGGTCTTACTGTTGACATTGATAAGGAACACATTGATCACTATAATTGTTCACTATATAGGGTCTTCCCTATATAGTGACAATATATAAATTGACAGCTTCCTTAGCTTTCACACCATCAACTTCGTGAGCTACTTCATCCTTGGGACTTTGTGGTTTTTGAGTCCCTTCTCTAACTCACTACACGCAGGATCAAACCCCTCCAGGCCAGGCTTCTGAGTCACCTCCACTAACAAAGTTTTCAGAAACTTTTACTGTAATGTGCCCCACTTGGCGCTCCATACTTCTCACCCTGCATTACCAACCTCTTTGCCAGCATTGCAATCTCAGTAAACATCAGCTACTCAAGGGAAAAAAATAAAATAAAAGTGAAGCTATCTCCTATACTTGCCACATTTAATGATCATTAATGATTACTATTTTTATTATTTATCATTGAATGTGTAGATATTTATTGAAAGCTTCTCAGGGATGAAAAGGAGTTTACACTACATATTAAGGCTAAAATTTTTGATATTTTGCCACTAAAGTTCCTGGTTTGGTGTCATAGGATACGCACTCAACTTTAAGGTCGGTTTGAACTGCAAGATCAGTGGTTTAAGCTCACCAGCCACTCCTCAGATACACTATATGGGGCTGCTGAGTCAGAACCGACTCAATGGCACTTAACAACAACAACACAGTTCCATTACTAACCTCATTGGTCCAAATATTTTTTTCTCTTTCAAAAGAAATGAAAAAGAAAACCTCCACCATTCTCCTTACCCTTCTCCTGTCCCTCTACCACTATCTATATAAGACTAGGAAGGAGCTCTGGTAACGTAGTGGTTACGAATCGAGCTGCTAATCTCATGGTCAACACTTCGAAACTACCAGCTATTCTGTGGGAGAAAGATAAGGCTTTCTGCTTCTGTAAAGATTTGCGACCTCGGAAACCCTGTGCAGGTTCACCATGAGTCGGAACCGACTCCACAGTATTTTATAACAGCAACAATATAAGAAAGGAGTCCTGGTGAGGCGCTGTGGGTTAATGTGCAAAGCCGTTTGAACTACAAGGTCGGGGTTCAAGCTCACCAGCTGTTCTTCGAAAACCCTATACAGGGTCCCTATGGGTCGGAACCGATTCGACAGCACTTCACAACAACAACAACATACATATAAGACTAATCTTGTCCTCTTATAATTTATCTTTTTCCTACCATTTTCAATTTGTCTGGGCTTGGGAGAAGGGAAGGCAAACTTATAAGGAAGGACAAAGATGCATTGGGAAAGCTGGCAAAGATAGCACTTGGCAATGCTTTATTCCAATGTTCTTGTTAGATGCCAGGAAGTTGGTTCCAGGTCATAGCAACCCTCTGCATAATAGAAGGAAACCCTGCCTGGTTCTGCACCGCCCTCACAATCATTGCTATGTTTGGCCCATTATGATAGTATTAATTATTATAATATGTCAACTGACTTTTAAATGGTTAATTATTATAAAAGTATTAAGACCAACGGTGACCATTTTTTGAAGTATAAACATTTGAACACTTTGCTTTACAAATTACCTGATATTTTCACAAAATATTCTAAAGCAAAAATCTCCTCTCTCCCTCAGAAAAGAAGCAAAGAAAGTACTTTAACAGACCCAAACAAAACTTCAAATTTACAATCATGAATCTGAGTGCCTTTGTCCATTGCTCTTTGGTGTTCAAGAAGGTCCTGAGGGAATAATAGTCACCTCTGCCTGCAGGGTCTTCCATCGGGCCTTTTTTCACATTCATCCTGTAGGGCAGATGGAGACCCGCTCTCCCAGCTTCTTCCTTCAACTGTTACTAACAGTCCAGGAAAGCCACCTTATCATCCAAGAAGACACTCTGACCCCCATGACAGAACAATGGCAGCCCAGCAGAGCCATCTGTTAGAAATCTCGGATAGGGGTGGTTTCCACAGGGGATAAACCGATAGCTCTGAAATTCCAACCCTCTTTTCTGGACAGGATGAAGAACCACAGAACTGTTTGCCTCACGCAACATTGATCTCGTTCTAGCTTACCAGAACAATTGGTTGTTGTTGTTGTTAAGTGCTGTCGAGTTAATTCCAACCCATGGCAACCCTGTATAGGGTCCAAAGAGCAGCTGGTCAGCTTGAACCACTGGCCTTGCAGTTCAAACAACTTGCAGTCTGATGCATTAGGCCACAGCGTCACACCAGAACTCAAGAACAATGGATAGGCAGTCCAATTTGAAGTTACTGATGATGCCCAAAGGTCCTTCATGCTAGATATCAAATGTCACCCGGAAGATGTTGGTTTTCTCCAGTCTATCCAGCTTGTCTTGGGTGTACTTCAGCCAGTTCTCAAAGTTTGCCAACTCATCAGACAATTCCAGTTCTTGCCATTTCAAGACCCTGTAGTCCCTCTGATACTGCTTCTCCTACCGGTCCAGTGTCTCAGTCTGTCTGTGATTCCTGAGGTGTCCTGCTGACTTTTTCCAATTCTTCTCCACATCATGCAGCTCCTGGACCAACCTTTCCTCTTGCAGCTTCAGGCTCTTCGCTCCATCTGCAATGTCTCTATCTCGTCCTCACCCGTTGTCAGCTCCCTGGTCTCAAGCAGTGTTGGGAGAGCTGACTCCGATTCTGTGATTGTGAGTTGGGTGCCTGGTTGCTCTAGAAGATTGTGGGTGCACTCCTCACACAGGGGGTGATGCACAGCTTTCTCACCAGAGAGGATGTCAGATATATCCACAGTGGTCTTCTGGAAGCTGTTGAGTGCTCTCATGGCACTCATATCCCCAAGCAGGGGGAAGGGGTTAGAATTCCCCCAGAACATGGAACTCTCCCAGGACTTCATGCTGTCATCAGGAAGGGGTCTGTAAGAGGTACTGTCCTGTAGATCTGCCTCCCTCCTGGAATAGGAGAAAGTAAAAATCTACTTATACTAAGTACAAATGGCATAGAGGCAAAAACTAATTTATAGCACATTTGAGGAACTTAAATCACTTATAAATATATTACCTATATTTAGATATATAAAGATTATTTCAAGGTCCTCAAGCATCTTTTCAAAAGGCAGACAGTAAGCAGAGAAGAAATGAAAATAGAATCATTCAGTGCATGCTCTTTTGTGCCTGTGGGAAACAGCAATGCTAGTGATAGACCCTTGGTGAAAGATAGGTCCCCTCTACTTGGCAACACACAACAACAACAACTTGCTTGTGTCAAACATCTTCAAGGAAGTCGTATTTTGAAGCTCAGTCAGATATTGATCTCATCAGGTAGGCCAAGAAAAAGAACCACGGAGCAAATGACACTCATTTATTTTCTTTATTTAAGGAGTCCTGGTAGCATAATAGGTTGTGAGTTAGGCTGTTAACTGCAAGGTCAGCAGTTTGAATCCACCAGTTGCTCCTTAGGAGAAAGATGGGGCTTTCTGCTCCCATAAAGATTTACAGCATCAGAAACCTTATTCGGGTTTGCTATAAATTGGAAGTGACTCTAAAGTACACAACCACTGTTGTTGTTATGTGCCATGGAGTCGGTTCCAACTCATAGCGACCATGTACAGGATTTCCGAGACTGTAAATCTTTACGGGAGCAGAAAGCCTCATCTTTCTCCTGCGGAATAGCTGGTAGTTTCAAACTGCTGATCTTGAGGTTAGCAGCCTGATTTGTAACCACTACGCTACCAGAGCTCCTTGCACAACCACTACTACCACCATTATTTTTCTGAGTCTCTGGGTTAAAAACTTGGTTAATCAAATGGTTAATTACTTGACTACTAACTAAAAGGCTGACAGTTCTTGAATCTACTAAATACCTCTAAAGAGAAGCCTGGAAATCTGTTTCCAACAGGTCACAACATATGATAATCGTACGGTGAACAACTCAGTTTTGCAACATTTGCAACATTTGTCAGAATTGACTCAACAGCAGCATTTAAAAGAAAATTATATCCAGAGGGCATGAAGGAAGATAGAATCTCCACTAGCAGTATCCAATCTGTCTGGGTGGGCTGATGAAAGGAGATGCCGGTAGGTCTCTTGTGGCACAATGGTGAATAATTGTTATCAAGACTGATTGTGAGGGTTGGAAATGTAAAGGTAGACATTTTGTAGCAAAGAGGGGAGTGATTAACTTTGCAGTCTAGGATTTTGTAGCAAAGAGGGGAGTGATTAACTTTGCAGTCTAGGAGCGGAGGTCCCTGGGACCATCAAGGGAGAGAGTGGAGTACGGGACCCTACCCAGAGAAACAGTGACACCAGAGATGGAGGCAGAGACAATGATGTGGAGACATGGAGAGGCTGGGGACTTTAGACCCAGAGAGGGAGAGGGGATGTGTGCTGATGACCCGGGTGGGAGGTGAAGGGGAGGACAGGCTTGCCGGGTTGGTTGATGATGCATGGAGGAGATTGAAACCATGGAAATTAAATTATATACAATAGGATAGGATGAATGTAAAGCTAATGTTCTCCCATGTAAACTATCACATAATTTACAATAAAACCTTAAAAAAAAAAAAAAAAAGAAAGAAAGTTATATGTACTAGTCACTTTACATTTTGTACTTTCATAAGATTAGTACTTAATTTGGTTCTTACAACCTGATGAGACCATAGGCAACTAAGGCTTTCAAAGATGATGAGATGATGATCACTAAGCTAGAAAGAAATTCAAATACTCTTCTTTCCATTAACATATGAACCATTATCAAGTCTCCACTCCAAAGCTATGAAAGAATTATTCAGAATTAACTATAGCAAACATTTTTAAATGAAAGGGGATGTGTCTTGGCCTATAACCAAAGTTCATTCTTCATATGTCAATATTCCAAAGGGCCTCTACAAAATCAGTTTAATTCCAGGTTTTTTCTTTCTACTACCATACTCTGGTAGCGTAGTGGTTACGAATCAGGCTGCGAACCGCAAGGTAAGCAGTTCGAAACTACTAGCTGCTCTGCGGGAGAAAGATGAGGCTTTCTGCTCCTGTAAAGATTTACAGCCTCGGAAACCCTGTTCAGGGTTGCTATGGGTC
>NW_006408628.1:3818195-3819364 GCF_000296735.1 Chrysochloris asiatica
TCCAGCGTGGCAACAGTAGTGAGGTTGGCCCAGGATTGGGCAGTGTTTCATTCTGTTGTGCATAAGGTCGCTATGAGTTGGTACCAACTCCATGGCACCTAACAACAACAAACATTTTATTAGGCAGATTAACTGGGATGTACAATGAAACCATGACCTTAAACCTCTAAACCAAGGAACTAAGTCATGTGAGGTGTTTACTTACACATAAGCAGGTACTCTGTGTTTTGTTATTTTAATCATTGTAAATGTATTTATCATTCTACTTTTCAGCTCCACCGCTTTTTTTTTTTTTTTTACGTGTTTGTTGTGAATTGAGTGAACAGTTCTATACTCATCCTATCGTATTTCGTTTCATTGCAATGATTACAATCCCTGGAATTCCATTCATTATCCTTCAACAGTATTTGCTTCTTTTACCTCTGTGTTGGTTTTTTTTTGTTGTTGTTTTGTTTTTTATTTACATAAAAACATTCTGGAATATATAATCATTTAAACAACCCAAGGGTACATTTTGCAACCCTCTCAGGGCTACAGTGTTTATGGAAGCGGATTGCCACATCTTCCTCCCTTAGAATGGTAGTTTGACTTCAAACTTAGTTGAGAATAAGTTTGAGCTTCTGAACTTTTCACTTGTTACGTCTGTTAAGTGCCATCGAGTGGATTCTGATTCATGTTGTGGTTGTTGTTGTTGTTAGGTGCCGTTGAGTCAACTCCAACCCATAGCGACCTGTATAGGGTTTCCGAGGAGCAGCTGGTGAGCTTGAACCAGTGATCTTGCAGTTCAAACGGCTTTGAAGTCTGGTGCATTAACCCACAGCGCCCATAGCTACCCTGTAAAGGGTTTCCAAGGAGCATCTGGTGAGCTTGAACCACTGACCTTGCAGTTCAAAAGACTTTGCAGTCTGACATATTAGCCCACAGTCAAATATTTAAATACCATGGGATCACGCATGGATCACAAAGTCGGTTTGAACAATAAGGTCAAAAGTTCAAATTCACCAGCCACTCCTCAGAAACCCTCTACAGGGTTGCTATGAGTCAGAATGGACTCGACAGCAGTTAACAACAACAACATTTAACCACAGTGCTACCAGGGATCCCTTGTCTTGTGCTTCCCAAAACCGAACAAAAACTAAAATCCTCAAGTCAATTCTGATTCAGAGGAG
>NW_006408628.1:3820779-3854358 GCF_000296735.1 Chrysochloris asiatica
GTTCAGGGTCGCTATGGGTCGGAATCGACTCGACGGCACTTAACAACAACAACAACAAAGATTTACAGCCTCGTAAACCCTGTGCAGGGCCACTATGAGTCGGAACCGACTCCGTGGTACTTAGCAACAACAACAATTCTTAATAAGGAACATCATAAAGCCTCCACTAGACAGCAATATGTGTGTTGTTGTTGAATGGTATACAGTGACTCTGTACAGGGTTTCCGAGATGCGGCTGGTGGGTTTAAACTGCAGACCTTGAGGTTAGCAGTGAAGTGTTTATCCTAACAGTACTGTAATTTCCCCCAAAGACACGAAAGCATTCAATTTTATTTTTCCTGTTTTTAAAAAAACTAAGAAAAATATCACTCCCCCCATGTCTCCCTTAACTGTTCTTCTCTTTCAAACAGGTTTGACAAAAATATTTACAAATTTGTAAAGGAGGCACAATCTTTAAACAGATTTTACATCGTTTCGTCTTTAATACGGAACTGTCAATTCCTTTGTAAGCCTTTTTATTATTATTTTTTTTAACCTAGTAAAACGGGAGGGTGGTACATGATTGCCACCGCCCTGTTTCTGGTTTCTGTATCTCTTTTTAGACTTTATCTACATTCCAGCCTCTGGGGAGGGGCTGCAGGCGTGACAGGTCCTGGTAGAGGGCAAAGCTGACCCCAGAGCAAGCAGCTCAGCCCCACCCACGCCGCGAACCCTCTTTGCCTAGGAGCAGCGGATTTCCAGCTTGAAACTGAGCAGGGCGGAACATGGGGTGGGGCCGACCCTTCACGTGACCCGTCAGGTGATCTCCCAGCTTTTCCGGTTTCCAGAGCGGGACCGTCTGGGCTGCACGCTTCCCTGTGCACGTGCGCGTCTACAGCTACTGCTTCCCCCGGGTCCCTGACCCTCCGCCTGCAGCCATGGCGCCCGGCCAGCTCGGTGAGCCCCGCGCGTCCCTGTGGAGCGGCCTCCCGGGCCCCGCAGGCCCCTCCGTCAATGGCGGCGGCTGGGCGGGAACGGCGGGGCCTGGAGACTGGGGCGCCATTCTTGGCTCCTGGCTCAGTCTGGGCCCACCCGCACCGCGCTGTCCATCCGCCCCCGCCAGTCCTAGGTTGCGGGACCTTGGGGAGGCCCAGACCGCCTGCCTGTGGAATGTGGGCCGAAGCTTGCACGGCCCACATTCCCCAGACTCCTGAGAACGCCAACCCCGCCCGCAGCCCCTTCCTAGACCTTTGGGAACGTCGTGCAATGGAGTTTGAGTGATGAGAAACATTGTGTTTTCTTTCAGCTTTATTTAGTGTCTCGGACAAATCCGGCCTCGTGGAATTTGCCAGAAACCTAACTTGTGCAGGTTTGAATCTGGTTGCTTCTGGAGGGACTGCAAAAGCTCTGAGGGATGCCGGCCTAGCTGTACGGTAAGGGACAAGTTAATTGTTAAGTTGAATCCAGTCAGTTTAGAGAGTCAGTCATTCTTTACACTATCCAGTTTATAGAAGAGGAAAAGGGGGCAGTAGGGTCTTGGTGATAGAATTTTCCTGATGGTTGTTCTGTGAAGCAGTTCCATCCTGCCCTGTGAACGCAGAAACATCAACCCAATGCTTTCAAGTTGATTCCGACTTTGCAACTCAGTATAAGCTCTCTGAGGCTGTAAATCTTCATAAGAGCAGAAAGCCTGTGTTCTCATCAAAGCAACTGGTGGGTTTGAACTGTTGACCTTGTGGTTAGCCATCCAGTGCTTATCCTACTGCGCCACCATGACCCATGTCAATTGCCATAAAGTCAATCTACACTCATAGCAATCTTGTCTAGGGTTTCTTGAGGAGGTTCTCGTGGGTTTGAACTGTTGACCATGCTGTTAGCAGTCCATTGCTTACCCACCAATGCAACACTGGGTCACTATAAATTGGAATTGATTCAATGTCAAAAAGCAACAACAGGTACTGGTAAGAGGCAATGTGCAAAAGACAAATCAGGATACCATTCTTGCACTTAAATAGTAGAAAATGAAAAGTGCCCAAGGCAGCAATACTCAACCTCAGCCAGAGTTCACAGAAGACACACCCACCCCTAAAGTATATTTCAAAAAAGCAATGAGGGATCTGTGTGCCTCTTGCCTTATTGGAAGTTTTGCTGTTTACCTTAAAGGTCCATGTTAAGTGTCACTGGGATCCGTTCTAATTTATAGCAACCCCATATGTGGTTTCCAAAGAGCTGTTGGTAGGTTTGAACTGCCAACCTTGTGATTTGCTATTGTTGAGGGCCATTGAGGGTTCCAACTTATAATGAATCCTCTATTGGGTTTCTAAGGAGTGGCTGGTGAGTTTGAACCACAGACCTTGCAGTTCAGATTGGCCTGTGGTTCAGTGTTTTATCCTATAGCACCATACTAGGACTGCACAGGTTCATGTTGTTGTTAAAGTACGTTCCAGTCAGCTCTCATCCTTTGTCACCCTGTATGAATTTCAGAGGAGTGGCTGCTGCTGAGCAAGTGGACAGTACTTATAAACTAGTCTGCGGTTCAGATGCTCAGAATGTGGGGTTTATTAAATTAATGCAAGGCCTTTCACCTGTCTTTTCTGTGTGCTCTTTATGAGAATCCTGTGATGCTATTCTGAATATCATTGGGGGAGAATGTAAAATCCAGGCCCTAATCCTTTCTGTTGGGTCACTCATATAGTGGTTGGGCCTCTTTAAATGAATCTTATGACCAGTGGGTCCTGTCGTGCCCACTTACATTTTCCTTCTCTGGAGTTTATTGGGCAGTAGCTTTCCCACTGACCATGCAGCTAACCTTCAGGACACTTGTGTAACTGTTTTTGTGGAAGAAATGAATATATGCCGCAAATTACTGTGTTTTTTATGAGGTGCTGCGTTCTGTAGGTGTGATTTTGCAAAGCTTTTGTCTCGGCTTTTTTATTGGGACATGTTGTTGTTATGTGCCTTAGAGTTGATTCCGACTCAGCGGCCCTGTACAGGGTTTCTGGGGCTGTAAATCTTTACGGGAGCAGAAAGCTTCATCTTTCTCCCACGGAACAGCTGTTAGTTTCGAACTGCTAGCAGCCCGATTCATGATGACTGTGCTACCAGAGCTCTGGGTTCCTGTGCATTGTTTGGAGATTGCCTTTCTCACTGATTCCATGTCCACACAATATGGCTCTGTGGGTTAATGTGCTGGACTGCAAGGTCAGTTTGAACCAGAAGGGTGGCGGTTCAAGCTCACCAGCCGCTCCTCGGAAACCCTATACAGGTCCAACTCCATGGCATATAACAGCAACAAAACTGCATCCACTACTCAAGGTAGGTATTTAGAAGGCAGTACAGAGTTCAGTGGGACATATGTGACCCACATAATATATATCAGAATTCATATTTCATAATAACATTTCCGAACTGTACCTTTATTTAGCATATTTTCCATTAGTGAAAACACATGGTGTGATTATGGAGTGGGGGGGGGCTATCTGACTTCCAGCCCCAGGCTGATTCCTGTGAGTCGGAGGTCAGACGTGCCTCCACCCCTTTATCCTAGCCTGACACCAGCCATCCCTCCTATGAGGACTCTACTCTTCTGCTGGGTTTGAGAACTCAGAGACAACACTCGTGACTCTGAGGTTGATTACAGAAGTTAATAATGGCACCACTGACGATCAGTGCATTTTCTCACTCCTATCATGGGCACACCTCTCAGCCACACGGCCCCTTGGCTTCTGCCCAGCTCAGGCTCCTTTAAGCCTGTGACTAAAGCCCAGAGAACAGCCGGTTCCTGCTAGCAGCTGTGCTCCGTCCGTCTGTAGGCCGGGCAGCCCTCTCTCTCAGTGCTGCAGCTGCCATCGCCTTTGCATTTCCACTTAAGAATTTCGTGCTCCACCAGTGACTCTTGTTTTGTTGATGGTCCTGGGATGTTCTGTTCCTGCTTCTGAGATGGCTCATTTTAAATCCAATGGAGTGGCAAAACCCACCAGTCCCTGTGGTAGAGTTCTGTACATCCTCTTTGCATGGTCTCACCCAATCTATTTGGTTGAATCAAAGAGTGATTAGAAGGTCAGTAGTTCAAGCTCACCAGCCGCTCCACAGAAACCCTATCCGGGGTCACTATGAATCAGAACCAACTCAGTGGCATTTAGCAGCACCAAGTAATTCGCCGTGACACACATGGTAACGAAAACAAATTCAAATCAGAAAGTAATTGGGTCATGAAAGGATTAGCCAAGGTTCTTTTCTGTGGCCTCTCTTCCCCTCCTCAGATGTATTTTGGAAACATTTCTCCTGTGGTCACAAGTAATGAATCCTTACACGATGTACCCATAAAATAGTTTGAAGTTATCAACTGACTCATTCCCCCCACTCTCTATTAAGGCATTTTTTTTTTTTTAATTGGGAGTGGAAATGTGTTTCTCTCAATATTAAAATTGAAGAGTGTTCACGAGTGCTTCCATCTAGAGCCTAGCACAATAAATATTCATTGAATAATATAACTAAGTTGGAAAGGCATTTTTTTATGTGGTGCTGCAAGATAATGCGCTGGACCGCAAAGTCAGTTTGAACAGCAAGGTTGGTGGTTCAAACCCACCAGCCATTTCTCAGAAACCCTATATAGGGACGCTATGGATCAGAACTGACTTAACAGCACTTAACAACAATTAACTGATAGAATCCTTAAGATAACTCGGAAGTACTTAGGTAGTATTATTCCTATTTAATAAGGAAACTGAGGCACAAAGAAATTTAGGATCACATAGTAGCTAGAGATAGAGCCAAGATTTTGTCCCAGAAAATTAATTACTGCCTTACATGAGGCGAGATAAAGTAATGGAAGTTTAAACGCTGAGTCAATACCAGTGCATTCTTTGCAAAGATTGCAGCTACTAACTGCAAATTCTTAAGCATGAAAGTATAGAAAACTTTATAATTACCCTCAAAGGTTAAATTCTGCCTTCCCTATGTTTTTAAGTGATTGTCCTCAATTGGAGAAATGGAATTTTATCCTGAGTTCTGGAAAAAGGAATTTTGAATTTGAAACTAATATCCTCAGTTCTGTCCGTTTATATTGGAACTGCATGTCGGGCCAACCAACCATCTTCAAATGGCCCTCTGTAAAAAGAGTGTCCGCAAAGGGAACAGGCCTGGTGTGATGCTGTGGGCTAACCTGCCAGACTGCAAAGCTGTTAGAACTGCAAGGTCGGCGGTTCCAGCTCACCAACTGCTCCTCAGAAATCCTATACAGGGTCGCTATGGGTCGGAACCGACTAAACAGAAACTAACAACATTCAAGGGAAACTATTCCATTGGCAGAATTGGCTGCTTTACAAATGTGTATTGCTTTCGTAAGGTAAAGGCAATACACACTTACTCTTTAGTAACTCTCACTATCTGACATTTTGCAATGACAAAAATGGTGGAAAGTGTGCCCATCTGTTTTGTGACAATAGTCTGATAACAAACAGGTGTGAGGTGAGAGGAACACTGGCTGTGAGGTTAAAGTTGTGTGTCAACTTGGCTGGGCCCTGGTGCTCAGTGGTGTAGCAGTTGTGCAAGAATTTAGTTATTTTCCCAATTTATTTGTTGTGGTCTCCTCAAGTCCTGGTGTGGTGCTGTAGGATAGATAAGTACTCAACTGCTAACTGAAAGGCTGGTGGTTCAAACCCACCAGCCACTCCATAGAAACCCTATATGTGTTCACTATGCATCCAAACTGGCTCTTAACAAAAACATGGTCGCCTCTAGTTTCTCATTCTGATTTACATGTAACAGCTTAGCCATGTTGATAAGTGAGAAATAGGTGTACCTGTTGTAGGAAATTTGAGAAATGTGGAAAACTAAAGACTAGAGTAAAAATGGCTTACAAATTCTGCTTATATTTGATGTATTTCCTTTCAGTGCTTCTAAGATATAAACATATAGTTTATTTTATAGCTTATGTAGAGTGTAGTTTTGCGTCCTGCTTTTTTCCATTTACAGATCAGGAGCAGTTTTCCACATCATTAACATTTATTTGTTTCATTCTGCCAGTGAAAGGCTTTATGGCTATTGATTTCTGAGGTCAATATGGTGATTTGGATCAATATTTAAATACTGTCTTTTTACTTTTTTGCTTTATTTTGTAATTTTTATTTTCAGTTTCTTATTTTCTCAGGTTTGTAACTTTTATGTAGCTCTACTATGGACTCCTGGTGTGGTGCTGTAAGATCAGCCCTGGGCTTCGAACCACACGGTCGGTGGTTCAAACTCTTTCCAGCCACTCCTTGGAAACCCTATACAGGGTTGCTGTGAGTCAGAAGTGACTCAACAGCACTTAATAACAACAGCAAAGAGATTAATCAGACAGAAAGTCAGAAAGAGGACAAAACACCTAAAATATAGCACTTAACAACAACACTCTCAATATGTTGTTTGCTGTTAGGAAAGCATTCCTCACATACTTAATTTTAGTATTTCTTTAATCTTGTAATATCTTTTGTTAACTTTTTATTGTGACTTGAGTGAAAGTGTACAGAGCAGATTGTCAGTTTTTGAAGAAACCGTACATACACTTGGAGTCCCCAGTGTGACACAACTCGTCCACTTCCTCTCTGGTTTTTGTTTCCATTCGTCCTGCCTTCCCAAGCCTTCTGAACTTAGTCTTTGGGTAACTGCTGCCCTCTTAATCTCAGATGGTTGATAGTTCTGTGGTGTGCGTAGCTATCTGGTCTTGTTGCCCCATCTGTGTAACAATCACTGGACTAGGAACCACAGGATCGGCAGTTCAAGCCCAGCAGCTATTTCATGGGATAAAGATGAGGCTTTCTGCTGCCTGAAAGATTTACATACAGCCTTGGGAACCCTACATAGGGTTGTTAAGAGTCAGAACCGACTTGATGGCATTTAACAGCCACACTTGCTTGGCTGAGTATTCAACCACTGGGGTGGATTCCGTTTCAGACTGGAAAGCTGAGCAAGGACTGAAGTCTCAGGGTTTCTGTGGCCTTTTTAATGCCTTTGATCCATCAGGAAGTTTTGTGGTCTTAACCAGATATTCCAGCACCATTTTGGTAAACGTAGTTCCTCATTCATTGGATTTACCACATCTTTTTTTATTTATTATAAAATTAAATTATCTTTTGGTCTGTTTCTGAGGTAACACAGTTTAATGCCTTTTAGTTAATAGAGTCCCTGGTGGTGTGGTGGTTAAAGCACTTAATCGCCAATCAAAAGCCTGATTTACAGCCTTGGACACCCTGTGGGCCAGTCCTGCTCTTTCCTTACAGGGTCACTGAAGTCAGAATTGACTTGGCAGCTGAGAATTGGTTAGGTTAATGCTTTTGTTGGCTTGTTACCAATTTTCTTCTCAGTTGAATTTATTTCTGAATGTTTGTATGGCTTATGATATGATTTATTATTTCTCTGAAAATTGTAAAATAATTACTCTATTAATCACTAACTGATTTTCTCAGAACATACATCAGTTAGAAAATATGATAGTGTTTTGGGTTTTTTTTTTAAAGCAAAGTGGAATTGGGGGGATCTTAGTGAAAGACTTAAACTGGAATTTTTTTGGTTCAATTCAGGGTCTGGGGGAAAAAACCCTCAGTGAGAACATTAGATGTTCGAAGGTGTTTTGATATGGTATAAAACGCCAGCTCAGCAAGAAAAGGGACTAACTTTCTCTTTGTTTTCAGCGATGTCTCAGAGCTGACAGGATTTCCTGAAATGCTTGGGGGCCGTGTGAAAACCCTGCACCCTGCTGTGCACGCAGGTAAGGTGTTGATACTTCCGTGTTTAAAGCTGCCAGTGGTCTGCAGGCAGATTTTAGTAGATTGCTTCATAGAAGGGAAAATGGGTCACAAGCTCGGCAGAAATTTATCTGTGAGGTGATCATAGTTTTATCAGATTTGCTGGCGCACAGTTCATAATAAATCCATACCGATTTAAACTGACTTTACTACACGGTGGATTCAGATTATTTTCCTGTGCTTGCTGTTAATCCTGACTTTTGATAATTACAATGTGATATTTCCCACAGCAGTTATTCAACATATTTAGATTTTCTAATATTGAAAGACTTTTTTGGCCATTCAGATACACCATAATGCATCACAGTGTAACACTTTCCAAAGAATGGTTTTACATTTGTCCATTCATCTGAGACAGCGAATGACACATAAACGAAAATGGCAAGAAATGAGTGTGTTGTGAACTTGTCAGTTGTATTATGAAAGGTTGTAAGGCTCCGAATCATTAGATAAGCCACTGACTTTAAGGAGCCTGTGGACTGTAATGGAACTGATAATTATATGAAAATTCCATGTATCGTTTTTGTATTTTGTTCCTCAAGAAAAAGGACCTCTGGAACAGATGCCAAAAGTTTCCAAATATACAGCCTCTAATTCCTTAGTTTTCTGTTTGACCGTCTTATTTATGTCATGTTTGTGGCTTTTTGACTTGATTAATGAGAGTATTGGGTAGCTGAAGTACCTATTTCTGGCTTGTTTTTCAACCTAATACTGTTTTTATATTTGTGAAACTAGGAATCTTGGCTCGTAATATCCCAGAAGATAATGCTGACATGAGCAGACTTGATTTCAATCTTATAAGGTAAAAATTTGAAATCGATATCCTGACATTTTATCTTGACATTTTTGAGGACCAAAGACAACATTCATGTTAAACCTGGTGTCTCTCATTTACAGTCCAAGATCAGCATTAATTTGAGTTTCTTGTCACTTACTGAAAACGTGTATCGAGTACCTTCTGTATGCCATGGCACATGTATTAACATTGGGGTTTTGCTAAGTCCATATTACTGAAATAAGAGCTTGTACTAAACACAAGCTAGGTGTGTCTGGCTGCAGACACAAATAGGTATTTTGGCAGCTCTCTCTCTTCAGTCCCCCTGCTTCCTTTACCTTAAGTATGGGTCCCTTCAGTTCTTCAAATCCTTTATGATGATTGCTTGGGATTCTGTTAATTTGGACTCTGGACCTGCCATCATTTCTTTTGCCTGTCATTCGTTGTTTGTATATCTTGTAATTTTTTGCTGAGAATTGGGACATTGTAAATACTGGATACTGACTCCCTCCTCTCCTCTCCTCTCCTCTGGTGCACTTTCTGTTTACTTGTGTAGTGACTTTACTGTCCTTTTGAGTGAAGTCTGTTTCCCACACAGTGTGAAGCCTTTGGTGATTCTCCTCAGAGACCATATCCTTGGGCTTGTTCACAACCACTGTGGGGTGGCCTTTACCAGTTCTCTCTTCGTCTCTTCCCCTGGTCTCTGTTAAGCCAGTCACCACTGACTCTGTTCTGACTCATAGAGTGTCCAAATCACCAAGCCTTCCTTCTGAGGTGCCTCTGATTGGGTTCAAACAGCCAGTTTTTTGGTTACTAATCAAACAACTATTTTCACCATCCAGAGATTCCTTTTGTTTTAGGTTTTTATTGTGCATTGAGTGAAGGAGTGAAAGTTTACAGGGCAGATCATCAGTTTTACATTCAACAATTCATACACCTTATTTCATTGCAATGATTATAATCCCTCCATGTACCATCAGTTAACAGTATTTCTCTCTATTCACTTTTTTATCAAATAAACAAAACAAAAAATACTCTAGGCACATATAATAATTTACACCTCTAAAGGGCGCAGTATGCAAGTCTGCCTCCTGGCCACCAGCTCTTAGTCCCTCTCTTCACATGACTCTAGAGTCCTCAGCTGCGCCCCATCTCCATGACCCCATTTCTGCCTCTATCTCTGGTGTTGCTGCTTCTCTGGATGAGGTCTCGCATTCCGCCTGTGCTCTTCTCCCTTGATGGTCCAAGGGTCCTGTGTTTCTGGACTGTAAGATTAACAACTCTGCTGTTTTTGTTACAAAACTTCTACCTTTACAGTTGTGACAGTCGCTTGCCCTTCCCTATCTGCCGTGTGTATAGAGGGGTTAGCATTGATACTTGATGTGAAGACTCCCTCTGTTGATATTTAGAGTGACTGACTCCATGAGTATAGATCAGGTTCATCAAATTGTAGCAATTTACCCTTGTTTCCTTTATCGAAAAACTTCAGCCCTTCACTGATGCCTTTCTCTCTCTTGCACTCACCACTAGACCAGTGTGGTCGCCAGCAAGCGTATATGCCTGTTCATGTGTTTCCTTTGAGTTTCAGTCTTAGAGGGGAGTTTGTCCTGAAGGAACTTGATTGCTTGCCTTGCTGGCTTCCTGGAGAACAGCTTGCTTATTCTTACAGCCAATCATGTTGATATTTTTGTGTTGGGTTTTTCCTGATGATCTTTTCTTTGAAGATGTATCTTCTGTTGCTCTAGTTGTTCCAGGCGGGACTGCTTGTCCTTGCTATTGGGAATGTGTCCCAGCTCAGAAGGTTCTGGATGAGACTCAGGATTCCACCTAAGACCCTATACTCTGCAAAGGCATTGCAAGGGGCCTGTGTCATTGGGCAAGTTCTAGAACCCCTTTTAGGTATTCCAATCAGTTAGGCTGAAGATGGGCTTGCAAGTTTTCTGTAATCATGTTTCCCAACATATCTTTCAATCCTACTCAAGTGTCTATTTTCTAATAGTAGGCAAGGGAAACCAATATTTATAAGACAGTCGAGCATTTTAGTATTATTTCCCCACTTCAAACTATGCTGTATCATAGAGCCCTGTTGTTCCAAAGTTGAGCATGCATCACTATTTACCTTTGTCCCACTTAGGCCATGCAAACTTGTCTCACTGTTCCCCTATCTATCTTGTTCTTTCACTTCCTTCCCCTTCTTGTTTTACCCTCCCCCACACCAGAACTAAACCCCTCTCCCCAACCCCACTGTGTGGTTACCTGATAACCATTAACTCTTCCCTCCATTTAAGACAGTCTATTTTATCCTGTAATCTTCATGACTTTCTCACCACCTGTATCTCCGTTCTTCTATGTTTACCTTCTTTCACATTGTAATTGTTTTGATCATAGACTGATCTCCCAGATCCTCTGTTCTTATAATTTTTTTTCTGTTTATGACTCTTCCAATTGTTGATTGAGTTCAGGGTGATGCGGCCATGTATGTCATTCTCTTGTTGTTGTCTGTTCTTGTTGGTTCTCAGTCCACAGAACTTCCTTTAGGATGTTTTTCATTGCTGGGCTGGCTTTGGCAAAATCCCTTAGCTTCTCTGGGATACAGAGATTGAGACATGGTTGGAATGGGGAAAGGGGGAGATAATGGTAAGATGCTTGGCTGTCTTATGAATCTTGGTTTCCCTGGAATACCATTATAAAATAGACACTTGAGGGGGGCAGAGAAAGGAATAGCCAGAAATATCACCATAGAAAGCTTGTAAGTCCGTCTTCTGCATGTAACTGATTGGAATACCTAAAATGGGGCTACAGTGTGCCCAGTGAGGGAGGCTTTGCAGAGCCTCTGCATTACATAAGACCATAGGTGGAATCCTGAACAGCATCCAGAATCTTTTGAGGTGGGAAATTTCTACTTGAAAGGACAAGCAGACCAGCCTAGAGCCGCTAGAAGAACAGAAAATACTTCTTGAAAAAAAGACCGAAAGGAAAAATACAAAACAATATAGGCAGACCGACTGATTACTACAAGAACAAGCAAGTTGCTCTCCCAGGAGACATCAAGGCAAGTGCTCGGGTCCCCTCAGAGCAAACCCTTTATGGGATCGCTATGGGTCTTAACTGATTCAACTCTGAAAGCATTTAACAACAGCACCAGCCTCCTTATTTGCTTTGGTGTTGTTGCTAAGTGCCATTGAGTTAAATCTGACTCATAGCGACCCTGTATAGGGTTTTTGGGGAGCATTTAGTTGGTGTGAACTGCCAACCTTTTAGTTCAAAGTCCATTACTGATCTTGCAGCGCCATACCAGGAGCTCTTCATCCCCAAATCTCCATCGGCATCAAGAGTACCCCCGAGGCTCAACCTTTGATACATTTCTTTATGCTAGAGCTTTGGAACTCAGTTTTTAACCACTGCCTTTTCCCCAGGAAGGAGCCATGGTGGTGCAGTGGATTAAGCATTGGGTTGCTAACCAGCTGCTCCACAGGGAAAGATCCGGCTGTTTGCTCCCTTAAGGGTTTTGTCTCTGAACCTCTGTGATTCTACTCCGTACTGTACGGTTGCTGTGACTGGGGATCAGTGTGGCAGCAGTGATGTTTTTGGATGGGGAAGTTGAGGGGATCCTTTCTCAGGACAAAATCTCTGAGCCACTGCTCCAAGTGCTGGAGGGGATGGTCGCCTTTATTCTTAGCGGTCTCTCGTGCTGTGGAACCTCTGCCCTAGACTGACCTGCAGCTAGGGTCTGGAGTAGACACTGTGACCCGTGAGTGGGAACGGGGTGGAGGAAGTAAGCCTCCCTCTTTCACCATCCTCCCACCTCCACCAGCCTCTCATCCCCAGTAAGCAGGAATTATGCCTCTTCCACTCTGAGTGGGAGACATGAAAAATGCTAGCAGCTTCACATTGCTGTCGCTTGTTAGGTAGTTGAGGGAAGAGCTTTGTCCTTGTGGCCACCACACATGAAGTGTCGGGGGGGAGCTGCTTGTGCCTCAAGTGCCACAGACTCTCCCTGTTCTTGGCAGGATTAGTAGGTTTCTTCAGAAATGTTTCCTCTTGGTCTTTCAATTGGACTAGTTTAGTTCACTTTACAGAGAAGCCTCAGAGAGCCCTTACTGTCGTCCTGCAAATGGAACTCCTCTTAGGTGGTTTTCAGTGTTACATTTGTTCTGTATTTTTTATTGTTCACTTGGACTCTTGTTACTATCATTCTGTATGACCTCTCTGAAGGGGGAAACCCTAGCTATTTAGCCTTCTGAAACCAAATACTTGATCCTAGAATGTGCCGTTGTCTTTCATTGTTATACACAATCCATAGGTTGTACATTTGAAAGAGTACAAAATCGAGTGCCCTAAATAGCAATTGATCACTTTCTGTAATCTTATATTCCATATTCCTGTTAGAAATGCAAAGAAACTAAAGACTCGATACCTTGAGAGCAAAAATCCAGCTGACCTTGAATCAGTTCTGGCTCATGGTGTGAACCCATGTGTGTCAGAGCAGATTGTGCTCCGTAGAACTTATTTTCTGAACATAGATCACTGAGCCATTCTTACAAGGCACCGCTGGGTGGATTCGAACCTCTGATCTCCAGGTTAGTATCCAAGCACTTTAACTGTTGGCACCAGCTAAGGACTTGTAAGGTTACCCAGGCATTAACATTGCTGACTGGAGGGAATGATACAAGGGACTTCAAGAAGTTCATGGAAAAACTCCATTGTCTCTTTTTTTTTTAACTGTTTACTGTGAATTAAGTGGAGGTTTACAGAATAGCTCATCAATCCCACATTCAACAAATTCCATTATCGTTTAATTTTTCCCTGACCTTTTTGAATCCAATTTTATATGTTGAAAGTACCTACTATCTGAAACTACTTTTGTTTACCTATATTCGACAATAATAGAAGGTCCAGACTTTTAAACATAATGCTTTAGAATTCTGGAATATCTGTCTCGTGGTTTATATTTTTAGATGTTTGTTGTTGTTTACTGTTAACTGCTGCTGACTGAATTGTTCTTGAGAACTGTAAACCACGTTGAGTTCTTGAGGAAAGCTCAGTCCCTCTGTTTCAGAGTTGTTGTCTGCAATCTGTATCCATTTGTGAAGACTGTGGCTTCTCCAGACGTTACTGTGGAGGCAGCCGTTGAACAAATTGACATTGGTAAGTTATTGTCAAGTGCTGAGTTATATCACATCAACCCTGTGTGACAAAGCAGAGCTGCCCCGTAGGGTTTTCTTGGCTGTGATCATTACAAAAGGAGATCAGCAGTTCTTTTGCCTCCTGAGCCGCTGCATGTGTTTGACCTACCAACGTTTCCATTACCTGTCAAGCATTGAATCATTTGCACCACCAGGGCTCCTACTGGTAAGCTGGAAAACCATTTTAATAGACTGTAAGTGTAGAGGATTACTTAAATTTTAAATGAGACTTTATTTTTTAAATCTCCAGTATTGAGGGTACAGAAAATAGTTATTTGTCGTAGATTATGTCCCAGAATGATTCTAGTTCATCAGTATTGTAAGCTATTTCTTTATTGGCTCTTTTTATGTGTGAAGATTCACGTCAGTTTTTGTGTGTGTGTGGTGTTGTTCTTTATTTAAAGTTAAGATTTATAGTGGAGATATGTGCACAATGACTATCAGAAAGAGGTTAATAAATGGAAAAGAAAATACAAATCTTCATTTGTTCTTCAAAGGTGGGGTCACCTTACTGAGAGCAGCAGCTAAAAACCACGCACGTGTGACGGTCGTGTGTGACCCAGAGGACTACACAGCGGTGTCGGTGGAGATGCAGAGCTCTGACAGCAAAGACACCTCCTTAGAGACTAGACGCCAGTTAGCCTTAAAGGTGGGGACGCACTGAAAATACATTGTAAAGTGACAGCCCTGTAGTGCCATGTTTGGCCAATCCGAATGGTTTTCTGTTCTTGCTAGAGTATGTGTTGTTGAATCGGCCCTCCTTTTGTTAAAAGTTTCTCATACTTTTCCTTCTTTTTGTTTTCAACAGTATTTTCATTAATACTATGTAAGAACTTTTATTCATTGTCTCTTACCTTGGTACCAAATTTTAGAGAGAATTCTGTCAAAAAAAGATGGAAAGAAAAGTAAAAGGGAATAATGCACCAAGCCATCCAGTGTTACTTGGTGCCTTATGTGTTATGTGCAGTTTACTCAGAACGATCTAAAATTGTTCTGGTGTCCTCCACTTGGGAAAGGCTTCCAGTATCTTCTAAAACTTTACCTCTTTGCTGCAGGCGTTCACTCATACGGCACAATATGATGAAGCAATTTCAGATTACTTCAGGAGACAGTATAGTAAAGGACTATCTCAGATGCCCCTGAGGTATGGAATGAACCCTCACCAAACGCCTGCCCAGTTATACACGCTGAGACCCAAGCTTCCCATCACAGGTAAAGCCTGAGTGTTCTGTGATGCCCTTTGCTGTGCCTGCTGTGTGTGTGTGTGTGTGTGTGTGTGTGTGTGTGTGTGTGTGTGTGTGTGTGTTTGGTGTGCTTACAGTTAGGAAATAAATACAAAATACCGCTTAGAAGTTGGAGAAGCTAAGGCTGACTTTCCCTACATGTTTGATGACTGAGTAATTGGAAACCTGACAGCTTGCACAGTTGTCTACTTTTAAAAGCTAAAGCACTTTATTGTGTGTGTTTTTTCAGGTACTCCTCCTCATAATTTTTTAGATTGAGGCCAAAAAAGCTTTCCTTTTCCTTCTTTTTGTTTTCAAAAGCATTTTCATTAACACTGTGAATGTTTTTATTTATTGTCTCTTATTTTGGTGTACCTGTTACTTTTCTTTTAATATTTAAAGTACTGCTTGTGGGAAAACATGTCAGAGGAAGCCTTGGGCACACTGACAAGGATGTCTTGTTTAGAGACACTGTACTTGTTTTCTGAGCAGAAGGAGCATCCATACAGCTTCCCTTTTGGGCAGTGGTGTTGTTATTAAGTGCCCATATGTTTCTTTGGGAGCAGAAAGCCTCATCTTTCTCCTGAAGAGCAGCTGGTGGGCTTGACCTGCTGACCTGGTGACCTGCAGTCCAGTACTTATCTTAGAGATGTTTGATGTGGACCTTGTACCTCACCAATTTCCTGAAAGTCCTGGTGTGGTGCTGTGGGTTAATGCACTAAACTACAAAGTCGGTTTGAACCACAAGGTCAGCAGTTGAAGCTCACCAGCTGCTCCTCGAAAACCCTATACAGGGTCACTATGGGTCAGAACCAACTCCACGGCACTTAACAACAACAATATTAGTTCCAGTAGCTTACTTTTTGAGTCTCCTGGATTTGCTTCTCTCGCATCTGAAAATAGAGTTTTATTTCTTCCATACCCTTTTGGATACCTTTTGCTTATTTCTGGTTTTTTTTTGTCTTGCTGTTTATTTACAATTTTGTTCTTATCTGCCTCCCCATGTTAGAACTTAAGTCTTTGAGGACAGCCATTTCTAGCGTGGAATGTTATGTATTCTAATAAATCCCAAGCACCTAGGGTGGTGCCTAGCATTGTAGATACTCAGGAAATATTTGGCAGTTTTTACTTTAAAAACTATTCCTGATGTAATGCTGTTGGATACGCACTGGGCTGCTACCACAAAGTAGGCTGTTCTAGCCTACCAGCCGCTCCTTGGAAGTCCTGTCAGGGTGGTTGTGAGTCGGAATCGAATTGAATCCGAAGGCACTTAATAACAGTAGTATCCATGATAACACATCAAAGAAAGAAAAATATAAATGTCTTTGTTTTTATTTAGTGACCCATTATTTTTGTGGGGTGAGCTTCATATCAGTATTTCATCACAAGAAATATTAACTCCTAGAAAAATCTTTTCAAAGTTAAAAATATAGATTGTGAGAAAGTCTGAGCATGTAGTCGTCTATATTGCTTAACTTTTAGATGGGCTAGCTTGCTCCACCGTAGGGCATGTGTATGCGGATGTGTGTGCGTGTGTGCCGCTTCTTTTGTAAGACTTGGGCCATCTTGATTTGTTCTTCTTTTTTTAAGAAATGCACATATGTCTGATCTCCTTGTTCCTTCTTGATAATACGTGTATGGATTTTTATATGTAGTTCTAAATGGAGCCCCTGGGTTTATAAACTTGTGCGATGCCCTGAATGCCTGGCAGCTGGTAAAGGAACTCAAAGAAGCCTTAGCCATTCCAGCCGCTGCCTCTTTCAAACATGTCAGTCCAGCAGGTAAGGCACTGTGCCATTCTCTTTAACATTTTTAGAAATTTGACAGTTAAGAGTAGCTTAGATGCTCTATGAAGTCACAGCTATTTGTGTCAAGTCTGTTGGCAACAGTATCAATATAGTGTATGATAAAATCTGATGACATAATTTAATAAATATGTGTGTGTGTGTATATATTCGTACACACACACATAACGTAGTACTAAAATGATGTGACAATATTGGGAGGTACAAAGATCAGGCAGTATTGTTTTGCAGTGAAAACATGAACATTTAGGAAATGGAAGTGAGCTAGCTTAATGCCGAAAGACTATAAAGTCCGTGTTTTTCGTCATGATTGAAAATGCAAATGAATAGATGTACAGATGATCTTATGATACTTTACCCGGAACTTATTGTGTGTGATACCTTTTGTTTCTATGTTAATGTTAACTCCACAACTTAGTTATCTGTATCCCCAGATCTGCTGACAGTTCAGCACATAATGATTTCCAAAGGTTTGTAGCATATTAAAATGACATGAATGGGGAAGAAATAAACGGCCTGAGAGAATACCAGGCAGGACAGAGAGAGTCACTAATGAGGTAAACTAACCTCATGCGCATGGCGGGTGCGCTCAGGCTTCAGACAGTGGTTCTATTTTCAGAGCATAGTCTTGTGCCCCTCCCTTGTCTGGCCCAGCTCCCCACTTCCTGAGACTATATTTTTGGTGCTTAATTGTCTGGCTAGGCAGATTTTTAATTTAGCACAGGCAGGCACTAGGTATTATGCTGCAAAGACGAGATGTTAAGAAAAATATTGTCCTGATTATAGAGGTGACAAAAAGTAACTTGAGTTTATTATTTCATGGTTTTTTCCACCAGGCGCTGCCGTTGGAATTCCACTCAGTGAGGATGAGGCCAAAGTCTGCATGGTGTATGATCTCTACAAAGCCCTCACACCCCTATCAACTGCATACGCTAGAGCAAGAGGTCAGAAGACTGATAGGGGGTTTTTGGCTTTTGGAGAGAAAAAGCAGTATTTTAAATAAAGTAGTAATGCTCTTTGTTTCTTTTATAAGGTGTTACTTTGCCATTCATTTATGTTTTATTAATACATGAGAGTTATTAGTTGAATGCCTTGAAATAAATATGTCATGGTATGTGTTAGTATTTTAGTCTCATACTAGAAATATAACTGGAATTTGGTGCCTGTGATTTTGGATTAGGCTGTTATATACATATTAATATGTGACTGAAATGATATGATTATTCTAATTAAATTTGGTTAGATGTGTTACATTTTCCAGAAACATCTAATTCTTTAAACTTTTTATTTATTGTGAATTGAGTAAAGGTTTATGGAACAGATCATCAGTTTTAGATTTAACAGATATACACTTTGCTGAATTACAAGAAACATCTAATTCTTAAGTTTAAATGACCTGTGAATCTTATTGTCACGTTTATGGAAGGTTTTTTGAAAGCATTGATATCACAATGTTACCTTCTAGAACAAGGTTTAGCAAACTGTTGCCCCTGCGCTGTGTCCTGCCTGCTACCTGTGTTTGTAACGTGTGTGACTGTAGCACGGCCCCTGGTTTCTGTACTGTCAGTGGCTGCTTTTGTACTATGACTGTGTAGTTGAGTAGCTGCAATAGGGACATACCGCCTGCGAAGCCTACAAAGTTAATTTAAAAAAATGCTGATTTTGCTGTAAAATACTTTTTTCACTGATTACTTCAGTTATATAACTTACTATCTGTTACTTTACAGCATTAAGTAAATAGTACAGTTGGAGATAGAGAAATAGGTTCTATAGGATCCCACTGGGATTTTAAAGCATCTTTTTTTCTTGAGGATATTTTGTAATCAGCTTATTTTAATTTTTATTTATTTATAGGGGCTGATAGAATGTCTTCATTTGGTGATTTTGTTGCATTATCTGATGTTTGTGATGTCCCTACTGCCAAAATTATCTCCAGAGAGGTTAGTGGACATTCATGTCTTTCGATCCACATATAAGAAGCGCCATGGTTAAAGCTGACATTCTTCTTCCATAAAATTACAACCTAGAAAACCCCATGGGGCAGTTCTACTTTGTCTCATGGGGTCATTCCAATGACAACATGAAATAACTGAGTAAGATTTCGCTTCACTGTTCATAGAAACCATAAACGACAATAATTACATTTGTACCCATGTCAGGTTTAATGAAGTTTCTCATTTCGAGTGTTCATATATTGTATGACATAAAATTTTAAATGTAATTATAATCTTGACACTTAGTAAATCAATGGCTTTAAGTTTAAATTTGGCTGTTTGGATAACTTTAAGTGTTTTCATGTTCTTCAGATGCTTTTGTAGTTATTATCTTAATGCTAAGATGACTGTTTACTCAGAGCAGAGCCAAGAATGCCAGCTTGGATGGTGATGGAACCTTACTGTAAACCTTCATAGGTTCTCAGTGGAAGAGGCAATTCTAACTCATAGTGACCCTGCGTAGTGACCCTCATAGTGACCCTGTTTCCGAGGCTGTAAATCTTTCTCTTTCTTACAGCCTCATCTTTCTCCCTTTAAACGACTGTAGATTCTAACTGCTGACTTTGCAGTTAGCGGTCCAAGCCATAACAACTACGCCACCAGGGCTCCTGGAAGAGACTGTGTAAGGGGGAAATAATAAATGACTCTAATCAGTTGAAAATCAAACAAACAAGCATTCCAAAAAGGCAGAGGGTGGGGCAAGGGGTACAGACAGAAAGCGAAGGGAAAAAGAAGGTGGCTCAAATCACTTCACTGTGGAGGGCCAGGAAAGAGCTGAATGAGTGTGTGGTGTGATGATATCTGCTTTAGGAATTATTCACATAAGGTTTTTGTAATTTGTGGTGGTGGTGGTTATCCTTCACATGAACATGACTGTCCCAGTCACAGAGCTAGCTTGTGGACTTAATGGGTACAGCAAGGCTTCTTGAATGTGAGGCTTTGTGGCATTTGCATCCTTAGAGATAAGATAGTTTCATCTAATCCCTTTGTCTTGCTGCAGAGTAAGTAACTTGACTTACTCAGGCCACTGAGCCAGAACTGACTGAGCTGGGTGGGACTAGAACGTACCCTTTCTAGTACAAAATCCCTCATGAAGGGAATAAGAACAATTTTTCTTCCTGAGAAAGTGTTAAAGCAATATTAAAGAATTACAGAATATTCAATTGACGGTAGAACCAAAAATTGTTGCTATGTTATTTAAAGACAGATAATTGCTAGGGTTATCAGAGGGGTTCTAACTTTTTTTTCTTCTTCTTTTAATAGAATTGAACTAATTTTTAACACATTTACAGGTATCTGATGGCATTATTGCCCCAGGATACGAAGAAGAAGCCTTGAAAATTCTTTCTAAAAAGAAAAATGGAAACTATTGTGTTCTCCAGGTTAGTGCAGCTTGTGTTTGAAGCAGTTATTTGCTCTTAATATTTTGTGTCACTTTTACCCCATGTGAAGTCACTCTCCTTTATGTGGTACCCATCTCGAGATGTGTGTCTGTGTTTATTGAAGTTTCTTAGTCCTTGTTTTTGAAGTACCGTCAAATCGGTTCTGACCCATAGCAATCCTGCATAGGGTTTCCGAGGATTGGCTGGTGAGAGTTGAACCGCTGCTTACCTTTTCAGCGGTTCAAACTGACCTTGTAGTCTAGTGCTTATCTTACAGCGCCATGTTGGGACTGTTTAATCTTACTTAATTTGATCCAGCTATTTTATTATTGGAGTCCTGCTGTGGTGCTGTAAACACTGGAAGGCTAACCATAAGGTTGGCAGTTCAAACCCAGCAGCCACTTCTTAGAAACTCTAGATAGGATCACTATGAGTCTAAACTAATTTGACAGTAACAACAGCAGTATTGTTAATTTTGGCTTTAAAACCGCTTCTTTATCCTTAATTTTTTATAAACATGTACTTTTAAATGAGTGGTGCATCTCCATGGGGTCTCTTTCAGTGTGTGTTAAAAGTAGTGTGGTGAAAAGCCTCCCTCAGCCATCCTGCCACCCGCTTGCCTTTTTTATAGGTAATTACTGCTGTGAATTTGTTTGTCCTCATTCCTGAAAGTCTGTACGTGCTCAGCAAATGCTAGTTTTCCTTTTCCTACAGAAGTACATACTGCACAGTCTTGTAAGTTTGTCCATGCGTAGACTGTGTAGTTTGTCATCAGTATTCAGCTGTTACACACACCCCTATCGTAAACAGCCCAGAAGAAAAGGCCTGGGAGTGGCGTTACTGGGTTACAGGGGATGTGCATTGGATAATTTTATAGGCACTGCTCCTCTAAGAGGTTGTACAACAAATTTAATGTCCCAGTGGGCATGCCAAAGGATGCCCGTTTCCCACTACCGTTGCCATTGCTATGTTAAACATTGTCAATTTGGCAGTTAGATAAATGAAAATGGCATCTCATCATAGCTTTTAATTTCTCATTACCAGCAAGGTGAACATCTTTTCACATTTGACTGTATTTCCTTTTTGTGAACTGTCTTGTCCATATATTCTTTGCTTCTTGTTGTTGTGTTTTTTTTGTTTTTTGTTTTTTTTTTCATGTTGAAACTTTTTTCTCACAGTGTAATGTACAAAATACAAATATTTTCCTCAATTTTCCTACTCTGTAGAGACTGCTTATGGTAGATTTAGAAGCCTTGGTGGCACTGTGATTAAGTGCTCAGCTGCTAGCTAAAAGGTTTGTGGTTCGAACCTACCAGCTGCTTTTAGGAAAAAAAGACCTTGGCAATCTACACCTGTGAGTATTACAGCCCAGGGAGACCACACAGAGCCAGTCTTCCTTGTCAATGTGACATTGCTGTGAGTGGGATCAGCTTGGTGGCATCCTACAACACGGTAGATACAGAATTGACTCAGTCTCTCAGCACATGTGGCTTTCTGGTCTTGCTATGAAGCCTTTTACATTTTGCGTTTTTAAACCATGATTTTTTTTGGTACTTCTAGTACTGTAAATTTGTTTTTTGATATTTAAGTTTTTACTTAAACCCTTTGCTCAGGTATATGGCATGAATCCAGGGGTTGGTTGGTTTGTTTTTCCCCCTGATTATCTCAGTTGTCCTGATTTTTATTATACAGTGAAAGCACGCTTCCTCACTGACCTAAAACATGTTTTGCTTATACTTTACTCTTGGATGGAATTGCGTCAACACAAAGTTGTCTTATATTCTGTGTATTTTTTACTAAAATGTTAGTACCATTGTGGGGTTTCTTTTGTTGGTTGATTTTATTGTGAGTTGAGTGAGGTTTCCAGAAGAGATCAGCAGTCCCACATTCGTATCATTACAGTCATTACAATCTACTCCATAATTTTTGACCACAGTGGTGTCATGCAGTATTTGTCCTTTTGCGTTTGACTAATTCCATTCAATATAATAATGAACTCCAGCTTCATCCATGTTGTGAGGTGTTTTGCAGACGCTTTACTGTTCTGGAAGATTGTGTAACATTCAAAGTTGGCTTAGCCATTCTTCTGTCGATAGGCATGTAGGCTGTGTCTATGAGTTTGCTGTTGTGAGTAGTGCCTAGATCTAGGGTCACAGCTTTTGTATATGTATCAAGGAGAGGGATTGCTGGCTAATACGGTAGTTGTTCTACAGCTCAGGTTTGAGAAACCATTTTCCACAGTGTCTGCACCATCGTGCATCCCACCAGCAGTGTAAGAGGGTCCCAGTCGCCACATTGTATGCATTCTTTTTGTACCTGGCTTCTTTGGTTGATCCTTTTCTTTGTGAAATACACCATGTTATTGGGTGTACTTGTAGCTCACTGAGTCTCATTGCTGTGTGGCATTCCTTTACATAGGGTATCATAATTTACTTATCCTTTCTATTGCTGACAATAAAGTATTTGTATGCACTTTTAAATGTCCTTGGCTATTCTTGGTAGATTTCCATTTTTAGATGAAGTTTATAGTGCTTGCCCTCCTTCGAAAATAAGTACATAAAGTAAAAAGGGGGACAAATATTTCAAAGAAAACTTTGCGTTTGTATTGTGATCATGGAGTCTTGACATCTGTATGATTTCCCTTTAACTGTGGGTCTGATGCATAACCCTATTCATAATTGTTTATAGTTGAGAGATGTGAATGTAGTACTTTTAACTTTTAAAATTTGTTTCTTAGATGGACCAGTCTTACAAACCAGATGAAGATGAAGTTCGAACTCTCTTTGGTCTTCGTTTAAGCCAGAAGAGAAACAATGGTGTCATCGATGGGTCTTTGTTTAGCAATGTTGTTACCAAGAATAAAGATGTAAGTTTTCAGAGTATTCGAGCTGGATACTAATAACTGTAGTAGGTCTGTTTACAATCATTTCCAGGTATGCACTGGATGTTCAGTGCTGTCGAGTCCGTTCTGACTCATAGTGACTTATCTAGGGTTTCCAAGGAGCACTTCATAGGTTTGAACTGCCTAACTTGAGGTTAATTGTCCAGTGCTTATCCTATAGTGCCACAGTAGGACTCCATACACAGATTAGGGTTCACATTTAGAACTGATCAATATGCAAATGGACTAGTTTATCTGTGAGTTGCCAGGTAAGCCAGAGTACTTAAAAAAAAAGTGTAGAAAACCCATTGCGAGCTTTAGCCTTTGAACATACACATTCTGTCTCTGTTATACAGAACTGAGACCTTGTCTTCTATAATTCTGCTCTGTAACTTGTCCTGTTTCCATGCACTAAGCTACAGGGAGCGCATGACTCCATAGGATAGGAACACTGGGCTGCAAACCAAAAGGTCAGTGGTTCAAACCCTTCAGCCTCTCCATGGAAGAAAGATGAGGTTTTCTTCTTCAGCAAAAGATTTAGAGCCTCAGAAACCTTATACAGGGTGCTGAGTCAAAACTGATGTCACAGTGCTTCCGACTTCACTGTGCTTAACAACAAGCTGACTGTAACCATAGAGTCTCACATCCTGGAAAGGAGAAGGCAGTCTGTGTGTACATGTATTAAGATGGATACTGATGTTTCCATTTATTTGGATCGAAGTTTTTGTGTAGTCCTGGCTTTGCATTTGTGCTATTTGTATGATAAGAACTGGAATGCTACCCTCAAGGTCGATGGTTCAAACCCATCAGTTGCTCCACAGAAACCTTATATGGGGTTGCTATGAGTAGAACCGACTTAAGGCAGTTAACAACAGGAAGGATGACATATTGTTAAAATAAAAATGGTATTGATTGTTTATATGTATTATCTATAGTAATCCACCTGGTATGGTGTTTTGGATTAATGCACTGGACTTCAAAGTTGGTTTCAACTGCAAGGCTGTGGGTTCAAGCTCACCAGCCACTCCTTGGAAAACCCTATACAGGATTGCTATAGTCTGAACCAACTTGATGGCACTTCAACAACAATCTCTAGTAATCCACTGGTCACCCTGTAATGGTAACTATTATCTCTGCTGTAAAATCAGAACACTTTGCAATAGAGAATATTTAAGAAATTTGCCCAAAGTTACACAATGTGGAAATCGATGTCCTCATAGGGTCCTCAACTTTGAAGGATATTTCTGCTGGGTCTGAAATTGGCTTGTATTATTGCTCTGCATTTTGAAGGTGTCACTCATTCATTGTCTTAGGGTCTGACTGCCGCTTGGCTTGGTGGTTTGTGGTTGAATGCTGGACACTTGTGTGTGAAGAACTGCAGAGGGTCTTGGTAGTTCATCCTCCAGAGAGAGCTTCTGAGGCAGTCGGGGACGTGCAGGCCATCTTCATCATGACAAGAAGTATATTTCTGAAGTCTTTGCCCAAGTATTTGCTATCCTATTCACTCTGTCTAGCTTCTCTGTTTGTTCCTGCCCACAGGGCAGGTCTCCTAACAAGCCATTTCACTGTAATAGAAGTGGAAAGTGAGAAGCTGGGATTTGTTCCTAGGTTTGACTCCTGTCCCTATGAAGTAGAATTTTTGAAAATAGCTGTTAAAATCTGTATCAGGTAGTTCCATCTATTAATCACAAACAGTGAAAAGCATGTGCTACTTTACTTTGATCATATCGTGGATCGTCTTTCGTTTATATCTTTGAAAATGGTGACCACAAAGAAGTTGATTCTGACTCGAAGTAGGATTTCCCCACAGGGTTTGCAAGGTAATGTAGGCTCAGCATTGGACTGTGAACCACGAGGCCTGCAATTCACACCCACCAGCTGCTCCTTGGAAATCCTATACAGGGTCCTATGAGTCAGAACCAACTCGACAGCACTAAGCAATAACAGTCTTTGTAAGGAGGCAGACTTTGGTATTTGTAGGAGCAACACCACCACCACTGGGTAAATAAGCAAGGACGAGCAGAGCGCTGTATCATCCTTTATATTCAGATCTTTTCCCATGCTGTCCCCCATTTAAGGTAGATTGTTAGTAAGATTCCAACCTGTTGTTAAGTGCTGTTAGGTCGGTTCCAACTCAGGGTTGCTTCCCTGTATAGGGTTTCTGAGGAGCCAGTGGTAAGTTTGAATTGCCAACCTTGTGGTCCATTGCTGATCCAACCTGTTGTTATGTGCTGAGGAGTCGGTTCCAACTCATAGCGACCCTGCATAGAGTTTCTGAGGCTGTAAATCTTTACGGGAGCAGAAAGCCTTCTCTTTCTCCCTTGGAACAGCTGGTAGTTTTGAACTACTGACTGTGAGATTAGCAGTCCGATTCGTAACCACTACGCTACCAGAGCTCCGTTACACCACCCTGATGTAACCTAGAAAGCACCAAGTTGTCCAGTTAGGTCTGGAATAGTTGGAGTCTTGAAAGAGCAGGAGGCGGGAAACGAGTGTGTATCATACTGAACATGCTTGAATTATTGGCATTTACTTCTTGACCGATGCTTTTAGTTGTTTATGTCATGTTCATAAGAATGGGTTCCCCCCACCCCTAAGTGTTTCCATAGACCTTGGATACCAAGGTTATATTTGAAACAAGGAGACTTTGGTTATTAATCTTTTCTTGGAAACAAAGGAATAAAATTTATTGTTGGTGATTCAAGCAGCAGATACCGGTAGGAAAGGATATACTATATTAACATCACCTTGTTGGGGTTATTTTTTTTACTTCAAGTTCTTAAATTGATAATGGTAGAATCACTTGCATTTGTAAGAAGTCCCTGCCCCCTTTTCCCATTTCCCTTCATGACAACATTTTAAAGAAATACCATGAAGATTTTTGTGAAGATGACAGCGCACCAGCCGCTTGTCCCCAGATGGGTCCGTGACCCTGACTGCCATCCTCACAGTAGGCAGCACTCCACATTGCCGTTCCCCCAGTTTCCAGCCCCTTACTGCCGTCTTAATTGTGCTTTTAGCCTTCTTGAGTTTGAGTTTTGTCCTCCTTCTTTGTCCCACTCTCTCTGTACTGTCTGTTGTGATCCTGGTCTGTGATCAGTGGTGGTAACTGGTGGTCTGTACTGCAGATACACCTTGCTCTTATATTTGGCCTCACAGCCATATGGCTCCCTCAGCCTCTGTCCTGCTTGGGCAAAGGTTATAAAGCTCCTTAACCAGTCTATAAATGCCCAAAGAGCACATTCTGCAAGCCACCCTCCTGCCTGAAGGCACTTAGCTTTCCTGGGTCTACGGGCCTGGAACCGCACTACAGTTGAATGCCTCCACGTCCCCAACACTTTTCTAGGAGGGACTCACACTCCACTCTTGGCTCTTCTTTTCTTGATCCTTGAATCATCTCCCTGCTTCTGAGATGGTTTCTTTTCAATCTAATGAGATGGGAAAACTAGCCAGTCTCACGGTTAAAGTCCTACACACACTGTCTCACTCAGTCATTTGGTAGGAGTTAAGATTTTGGATAGAAAAGCCATATCCCATAATAAAGTCACAGTGCCACAGTTGGGTTGTGCTGACTTCCCCCATATTGTGTCATATCTTTCCCTTCACCAAAATTAGCATTTGTCAGCTTTCTGGTGATGGCTCCCTCCCATCCCTGCTAACCATCCAGGAATGTTAATTTATGTTTGTAAACCTTTATCTCGACTTTTTATAGTAGTAGTCTTATTCCATCTTTGTCCTTTTGTGACTGACAGTTTTACTCAGGATATTGTCCTCCAGTTTCATCATTGAGAGATGCTTCACGGGTGTGTCTTTATCCTTTAACATTGGGTATTCCTTTTCTGTATGTGTACCACAGTTTATCCATTCATTGGTTGAAGGACATGGGTTGTTTCCATTATTTTGCTGTGGTAACTAATGTTGCAGGGAACGTGGAGGTGCACATGTCTGTGTGCACAAGAGCCCAGCTCTTGTTTCATTGGGATATTTACTAGGACTGAGGTTTTTGAGGAAGTACCATGTCACAGTCAGTGTGTTGGGCCTAGAGTCAGAACCTGTTCAACAGCACCTAACACCTTTTCATGTTAATGACATTTGTAAAATTATAGCATAATATCACAATGAGACTAAACACTGATGATAGTCAGGATGTAGAACATTTTTCCAGCTCCACAGCATCCATCCGTCTTTTATAGCTGTTTCCTTCCCTCCTTTCCTGTCTGTTCCTTAACCCTTGGCAACCCCTAATCTTGTATCTGCATCTATAATTTTATCATTTCGGGGATGTTGTATAAATGGAGTTAAGTTAACACCTTGTAAATCTTTTGAGAATGACTTCATTCACTTAGCACAGTTCTTTGGAGATTCATCCAATTGTTGACTGTTGTTGTTACGTGCCGTCGAGTCATTTCTGACCCATAGCAACCCTGTATAGAGTTTCTGAGGAACAGCTGGTGAGCTTGAACCACCAACATTGTAGCTCAAGCCGACTGCAGTTCAGTGCATTAACCCACAGTGCCACACCAGGACTCCATTGTTGACTGTATCGATAGTTGATTTCCTTTTTGTGGATGAATAATAGTCCATAGTATGAATTTGCCACAGTCTGTTTAACCATGTGCCCATTGAAGGATGTTTGGGGCTGTAGTTTGGGGCTGTTAGGAGTAAAGCCAATTACATTCATGTACAGATTTGGGGGTGAACATAGGTTTTCATTGTCATACAATTATTGAGTAGTATGGTATTGGTACGTTTAGCTCTGTAAGAAACTGAGGCTAGTTCCAAAATGGCTATGTGCTATTTTATATTATTAATACCAGCATTGCACAAATGATCCAGTTTCTCTGCATCCATGTCAGCTTTTGATATTGTCACTTTTTAATCTTATTTTAGAAATTCTGTAAGAATGTTTAGTAATGTCTCATTGTTATGTACCTGATATATAAATGTTAAATATTTTATGGGATTATTTGTTATTGATAACGTTCCTTTCAAGGAACCCTAGTGGCAGCATTAGTTAAGTTTTGTGTTGCTAACTGAAAGGTCAGTTGTTCGAATCCACCAGCCACTCCGTGGGGAAACAATGTGGCAGTCCTTACGTCCTTTGTTCATTTTCTACCTGGAGGTTTGATTTTTTATTGTTGAGTTTAGATTTTTTTTATTGTTTTTTATTTTTATCTAGGTTTTTTTTTTTTTGTTTTTTATTAAATGTTTTTATTTTGGATTGAGTGAAAGTTTACAGGGCACATCATCAGCTTCACATTCAACCATTCATATAGCTTGTTTCATTACATTGATTATTATCCCCTCCATATATCATCAGTTAACAGTGTTTCTCTCTATCCTCTTTAGCTTTTTTTTTTGGATGTGGGGGGACTTGCCTTTTTGGAATTTACAGTCTCGGCTTTTAGGGAAGGTTTTTACATTTGTCTGTGGATATCCAGGGCTCATGTATGAGATTACTAACAAGCATTACTGAATAATCAGATGAGGGACAGTTTGCTATGTCTACTAGGTAGCTAAAGTCTGACCCTCAGAGCCTATGGTTTGGACAGTCAACAACGCTTGGGCCCACAGGGGCTTGACCTCCTGACCGGGTCTGCACGGTCTGCATCACATCAGATTCCTCCTTATTTATTGTTTGTTTAAGGGACGACGCTGCCTGTCTTAGGCGGTCAGTGCGAATTCCTCAGTCTTATTTTATCTAGGTTTTTTATTGAGTTTTTTTTTTTTTAAATAGTGTGGTTGATAAATATTTTCTTCTGCTACCTGCCTTGTCTCTTCATCCTTTTATCCCAAATCCTTCCCAAAGCGAAAATTTTTTATCTAGATGAATTATATAAGTACTGTTTCAATTAGTTGATTTATCAGTTTGCTTTATTTCCAAACGCAGTTTCTAGAGCACAAATAAGAGAATTAGTGGTGTGTGTACATCACAACTGTTTTAATATCTTTGAAAATTATCTTCAGTGATTTTCCTGAATGTGGGTTTTATCGTGTCTGCAGGTATTTTCCTGTACGATGGTAGAAAAGATATTATGTATCATCCTGGACCAGATAATGGTGTTTCAGATCTAGTGTATTATGTGAACAGGCATTTGTAGCCTAATCCAGAGTTGCTGAAGAGTAGAGTTGGTATGAATCTAGTAGGCATTGTACTATGTTTCACAAAAAAAGAAAAGGAAAAACAAAACCCCCCACAGCAACCCCATTGGCGTGGAGTGAGTTCTGACCCATCGTGACCCTGTAGGACAGTGTAGAACTCCTCCGTAGGGCTTCTGAGATGGTCAGTCTTTACGGAAACAGGCTGCCTCATCTGGACCCTTTTCATAAAACATGGTGCTTTGTAGCATGGACAGTTCATTTCGTTCTGCCATTTGAGAGATGTGAGTACATTAACAGGCCTCTTACATTAAATCGCCTAAGAGGTCCTTGAAGTTAGAAGATGTCTAAAAAGCCTGCTGTGTTTGTTTCAGCTGCCAGAGTCTGCGTGCAGGGACCTCATCGTCTCCACCATCGCTGTCAAGTACACTCAGTCCAATTCTGTGTGCTATGCCAAGAACGGTCAGGTAACCAAGCTGTCAAACGCACCTCAAAGGGACTATTGTTTTACAAAATGATATTCCAAAATCCAGCTGCTTCAGGTACTGGGAAGTTTGAAAGGGAAAGTTTGCCAACTATGTCTCATCTGGGTCTACCAGAATTTACTCAGCAACTTGGTGTGGAGTGTTAAAACTGATGATGATTGGAAAGTAGCTTTGGAACTAGGCAAGACCCAGTCACGTTGGGTCTTGCCTAGAATGAGTTGGCACATTTTGGAGGAGGAGGTATCTAATAGTTTTCCCAACGAGAAGGATGGACAGAGTGGCTACAGCAACGGACTGAAACGTGACAACAGCTGCGAGGATGCAGGACCAGGCAGGGCTTTAGGCTTCAGTGCGTAGGACCACTGAGCCGGAACCAATTCGACGGTCCCTAACAACAACAGAAATAGCTGTTGCAAAACTGGTTTCTTTTGTCCCACTGGTGGTGTATCTCCAGTGGGAAAGGAACATTACTGCTAGCCACCAGTTTATATTTATGCAGCCTTCTGAATATTCTCATGTTAATTCAAGAATCCATTGAGTGGAATGCTGCTAGACAAGGTATTAACACGGTCTCCTTTCAGTCAGGATAATTGAGATGGGCTTCACCTTTTAGAGAGTTAAATTTTCCCATTTTCTAAGAGTAAAGTTTGAAGAGATTTGTCAGTTATACAGTAGTGTGGCCACTACTGCCATTGGGATACTGAATATTTCTGCATTAAGGTGTTGAGTACAGGCTTGTGCCAGTTCACCACGGAGACCTGCCCTAACTGGAGGATTTAGTCAGCGAATCTAGCTCAGACCCCTTTCTTCCAGTATCTACAGAGTTCTGTTTACTCCATGAGCTCTTACCTTGCATTTGTTTAGTAATTTGGCTCACCAGTCGGGGAGAGGGTGTATCGATTTTAGTCTGTCCTGCAAGACATTTCCACATTTTGTGAGAGCCCACCTGATAAAGCTTCCCCAGTCTCTGAAGTAACAGAATGGGAGCTGGGTTCCAATGGGTTCTGATAAAGTCATGTGAAACCAGTGCTTCACTCTGAACATTCAAAAGAGCATGCTGCACATGTGTTTGCTAATTATAGAAACAAAACCCAGAAAATACTTGTACATCAAGGAAATTATTCTTAAAATCCAACCCATTGAATGAAAGGAAGAAAAGATACAGTGTGTCTCTTAGCATATTTGACACTAGGATAGCCTAGTTAGATCGGTGTATCAGTATGGATGAGAAAATGAGTATTTACCTGTAAATTGTAGACTGAGCGGGGCCTGTCAGATACCTTTGTGGTTTATAGTTGTTGCTCTTCTTTTTCTCTTAATTATAAATTCTACGACTATTAGAAGTGGGTTCTAAGACCATCACTAATACAAACACTTCATTGCATTCTGGAAATTTCCTGAACATTAACAGGCATGTTATTAACATAATATATATATAAAATGTTAAAATGCAAGCTGTTGACCCTCACCTTTTAATGGCTTTAAAATAGTCCTTTTTTTCTGATTTTGGCTTGATATTTTTTTTATTCAGTATTGTTTAATAGATTTTAAAGAATGTGTACAAAAGCTCCGTTGAGAAAAGTGTGTTGTTAGAAGAGGCATTGGGTTTAATGTCTTGTGTTCTCCAGGTTATTGGCATTGGAGCAGGACAGCAGTCTCGGATTCACTGCACACGCCTAGCAGGGGATAAGGCTAACTACTGGTGGCTTAGACATCATCCACGAGTGCTGTCCATGAAGTTTAAAACTGGAGTGAAGAGAGCAGAAATCTCTAATGCTATCGATCAGTATGTTACCGGAACCATTGGCGAGGTATTAGACTTGACAGACATAGCTAATGGGCACAGTATGTTAATATATAAGCTTACCCTTTTATGTTTGTGACAGAGTTTAACTTCATTATTACTGAAAGAAAAGGATATATATTTTTTTTAATTCTACATTGTCTAAAATTGCTAAATGAAACTCCTTACCAAATCCCTCATTTTCTTCCATCTGTTCTCAAATTCTCTATTACCATGTGACCTAAAACCCCTACAACCATTGGTTTACTATTTTCTTTCTTTATTTTTGGAGGGGTTGGCACTCCATGCGCATCAGAGTAGAACTATGCTCTGTTACGATTTTTTTTTAAGTCATTTATTGTGGATTGAGTGAAAGCTTACAGAGCAGATCATAAGTTTTACATTCAACAGATCATACAACTTGTTTCATTACAGTGATTACAATCCCCTCCATGTACCATTGGTTAATAGTATTTTTATTCACTTTAGCTATTTTTTTAAAAAACATTCAGGAATATATAATAATAAACACCACCAAAGGGCACATTCTGCAAGTCTGCCTCAAGCCATCGAGGCTAGGTCAAATGGGTACTATCTGCAAGTTTGGGTATTCTTGTGCGTCTCCCCTCATTTCCTTTCAGCTGGATGCTTCACTCTCAGCTCTAGCCCTTTGTGGCTATGCCCTTGTCCATGGGCTCAGGAGTCCCCAGGTTTCACCACACTTTGGACCAACTAGCCCTTCCTCTTCTCTTTCTCATCTCCAGGTTAACGGTAGTCAATGGACTGTGGTTGAACTCAGCCCATTTCTTCATTGCTGCCTTTCCCCCTCTTCCTCTCACCGGTAGACCAACATGGCCACCAGCAAGCTTACATGCCTACTCATGTGTTGCTTTGAGTTTCAGTCTTAGAGGGGAGTTTGTCCTGAAGGAACTTGATTGCTTGCCTTGATGGCTTCCAGGTGAACAGCTTGCTTATTGTTGTAGTAGCCAGTCATACTGACATTTTTGTCTTGGGTTTTTCCTGATGATCTTTTCTTTGAAGATGTATCTTCTGTCACTCTCTCTTCCATGTTAGTCTGCTTGCCCTCTCTAGTGGGAAATTTTCCACCTCAGAAGGTTCTGGATGGGACTCAGGATTCCACCTAAGGTCCTATACTCTGCAAAGATTTTGCAAGAGGTCTATTTCACTGGGCAAGTTCTAGAACCCCTTTTAGGTATTCCAGTCAATCATAGGATGAAGACAGGCTTACAAGTTTTCTGTAATCATGTTTCCCAACATTCCTTTCTATCCCACTCAAGTGTCTTATTTTATAATAGTAGGCAAGGGAAACCAATATTCAGAAGACAGTCAAGCATCTTAGTATTATTTCCTCTCTTCAAACTATGCCTAGATATCTGTATCACAGAGTCCTATTGTTCAAGGTTGAGCATGCATCACTATTTACCACTGTCCCACTTAGCCCATGCAAACCTTTCTCAGTGTTCTCCTATTTACCTTGTTCTTCTGCATCCATCCCCTTCTCGTATTGCCCTTCCCAGCACCCGGACTATGATGTGTCTGCCCTTATCCTGTTCTCTACTGTCACCTCCCTCCACCTCCCCTAAATCCCCCAACCTAACCCCACTGTGTGGTTACCTTATATTCCATTAACTTTTCCCTCCATTCAAGACAGTCTGTTTTATTCTATAATCTACCTGACCTTCTCATCACCCGGACCTCTGTTCCTACGTGTTTACTTTCTTTCACATTGTAATTGTTTTGTTCATAGACTAACCTCCCAGATCCTCTGAATTTGTGCTTATAGTTTTGTTCTGGTCTCAACTCTTCCATTTGTTGATTGAATTCAAGTGGTGCTGCCACGTATGTCAATCTCTGGTTTTTGTCTGTTCTTGTTGGTTCTCAGTCCACAGAAATCTCCTTAGGATGTTTTTCATCGCCCGTTTGGCTTTGGCAAAATCCCTTAGCTTCTGTTTATCCTGGTATGTTTTCATTACACCACCATATTTGATTGATAGTTTTGCTGGGTAGAAGATTCTTGGTTCAGTTTTTCTTTCAGGGTTTTATATATGTCTCCCCATTGCTTTCTTGCCTGCATAGTTTCTGCTGAGAGCTCCGAGCTTAATCTGATTTGCTTGCCTTTGTATGTTACACTTCTCTTTTCCGTAGCTGCTTTCAAGATTCTGTTTTATCTTTGTGTTTT
>NW_006408628.1:3855416-3857005 GCF_000296735.1 Chrysochloris asiatica
AATATTCCTTTATATGTGGTTCAGAATTATGAGGCAATCCCCTGAACCTGCTTTGTGTCCAGTCTTCTATGTTGTTGCTGATGGAGCTCCTCACTGCACTTCTACCCGATCCACCATCTTCTTTGTTCCCTATTGGTTTACTTTTGTTGCTTTATTTTCTTTTTGAGTCAATTTGAACTAATAGCGACCTTATATAGGGTTTCCAAGCAGTGGCTTATGGGTTTGAACCAGCAACCTTACCGTTAGTGATCCAGTGCTTACCCTACAGTCACACTCAGGCTCCAGGATGAGCATATATTAAACACTAAATGCAGACCACCTAGTAGCTAACCATGACTTGTTTCTTCTACCACGTTTTTCTACGAGCACCATAACAACAGACAACAGACTATATGTACAAAATCCTGGAAGGAAACCAAAAGGGAAGAACACATTTAGCAGTCCTCAAGCTGAGAAAATTGACGATAAGATTCAAGACTCGAATTACAATATTGAAGGATTCTATGGGCAAAATATTGTATAATGCAAAAGTATCAAAAGAAAACGGAAGGAAGACACAGTCACTGTACCAAAAAGAAATGGTCGATATTCAGCCATTTCAAGAAGTAGCATATGCTCAAGAACCAGCGATAGTGAAGGAAGAAGTCCAAGATACATTGAAGGCATTGGCACCAGGAATTGATGGAAACAAAATGATGAAGCACTGAAGGCACTCACTCATCTATGCCAAGAAATTTGGAAGCCAGCTACCTGGCCAACTGACTGGAAGAAATCCAGTTCATTCCAACAGAATGCGTAAATCATGGAACAATATCATTAATATTTCATGCAAGTAAAATTTTGCTGAAGATAATGCAAAAACGGCTGCAATAATATATTACAAGATAACTGCTAGAAGTTCAAGCTGGATTGAGAAAAGGACGTGGAACGAGGGATAGCATTGTTGATGTCAGATGGATCTTGGCTAAAAGCAGAGAGTATCAGAAAGATGTTTACCCCTGACTTATTGACTATGCAAAGGCTTTTGATTAAATGGATCATGACAAGCTATGGACAATATTGTTGAGAATGAATTTTCCGAAACATAATTGTGTTCATGAGGAACCTGTACATATAGACCAAGAGGCAGTTTGTTCAGACAGAAGAAGAGAACACTGAATAGTTTAAAATTAGGAAAGGTGTTCACCAGGGTTTATTTTTCACCATACTTATGCTATCTATATGCTGAGCACAGAATCCAAGATGTTGGATTATATGAAGAAAAACATGGCATCAGGATTGAAGGAAGACTCAGTAATAACCTGAGCTGTGAAAATCATAAAATCTTACTTTCTGTAAGTGAAGAGGACTTAAAAAACTGAATGATGAACATCAAAGACCACAGCTTTCAATATGGGTTGCACCTCAATATAAAGAAAACAAAATTCCTCACAGCTGAACTAATATCCATATGAATGGAGAAAAAATTACAGCTGTCAGATATTTCATTTTACTGAGACCAACCGTCAACATTCATGGAAGTAGCAGTTAAGAAATCAAACGACACTGCATTCGGCAAGTCGGCTGCACAAGACCTCTTTTAAAGTGTT
>NW_006408628.1:3857661-3865953 GCF_000296735.1 Chrysochloris asiatica
TTGAAGTAATAAAATTGCCACTGTCTGGTAGATAGCCTATAGAAAATCTACAGCCCAGTGACTGAGCATACAAGTGCTCAGCAAATGCTGATTGGAGAACAAGTGAACATCCTGTTGGTGAAACCTAGATGGCTGCTCATTCGGGGATAGCAGTCTTATGTAACTGTCATACACAGTGAGGCTGTGGAGTATGTAATGAACTATTTAAAACTTCTTTTCCGTTTTCCTTTGAGTCCTTGAATTTTTGTCTTTATTGTCCAGGTAAACACTATTGATTGTACTGGAAGGGGCTTTGTATGTGAACAAAAGAAGTATGTCTTCACAAACAGAAAGTCACCCCCCCTCCCCCAATAGAAACATACCCTTTAGAGATGGGAATACTGCGAATCATATTTCAGTTTGTCTACAATGCAAACTGCATTCCTCAGACTAACTTACCTACATACAATTTCCTTAGAAACCTTATCTTTGTTTCCAAGATTTGAATGTAGAAGATTGCTTTGAAAACCCTTTGGGATGCAGTTTTCCATTCAGTTGCTTGATAGGAGGATATTTAATGTAGGCAAGGGTTAAAGAACAAATATATTTGGTGTAAACTGGTAACAGAAAGTAAAAGGGTATGCAGTCTTTATATGATAAATTTCCACTCACTTTTCTTCCTTAATGAAAATATTAAAAGCATTAAAGAAAGAGATTCCAGAATTGTGAACTTGGAGGTAAAAGAGAAGTCATTATTTATAATTATGAGGTCCTAGGAAAAACACCCAACTCCTTTCTAGCATACTGCTCTACATTAGCTGCGACCACCTGGTGTTCAGTAACCTTTTCCCTCCACCCTTAGGGTGAAGATTTGGTGAAATGGAAGGCACTGTTTGAGGAAGTCCCTGAGTTACTAACCGAGGCAGAGAAGAAGGACTGGGTTGACAAACTAAGTGAAGTTTCTGTCAGTTCTGATGCCTTCTTCCCCTTCAGGGACAATGTAGACAGAGCTAAAAGGGTAAGTCTGAGATTGAAGTGTAATTTACATGGAACTGACCTCTGTGTAGAAACTGTTTCAGAAATTGCTTGTCTGGTTTTAAGTTTCTGTGTGTTATATCCAAGCTGTGGCAATGTGATGAAGATTATCAATGAATTCGCTGACATGTGGATTGCCCAACTCTTGTTTTTATCTTTCTTTTGGGGACCAGTGAATTAGTCTTCCGTGTGAATCATTGTTATAATCAAGTGGGGTTTTGATTATAATTTGAGAGCAAAAAATGAGAGTTTTCCATGTTGGTACATAATACTGTGTGTTTAAAATCCCTATCCTTTTTTCCCCAGAGTGGTGTGGCGTACATTGCTGCTCCTTCCGGTTCTGCTGCGGATAAGGTTGTGATTGAGGCATGCAATGAACTGGGGATAATCCTCATTCACACCAGTCTTCGGCTCTTTCATCATTGATCCATTCATGTTACTATTTTATCGTTTTCTTGTGTGTACGTAAATAGTGACTTTAGAAAATGTCATTTAAGAAAAATAAAGCCTTAAATTTTAAGTCTTGGATCCATAGTTTTTGGTGATTTTATTTAATTTGTCTAAAATAACTAAACTAATGAACATCATACGTAAATGTTTGTATGTGATGCACTCAGCTCATCCCCAAACATTACTGGTGTGAAACATTGTCACATCACCTAGTCAGCCAGAGGACAGGTTGTAAGTACGTGTCTTATAGCTCTCCAGTTTCCTCAAGGGCCTTCCTCTCAAGAAGTTTCTTTTAAACGTCACTGTTCTAAGAAGCTTGGCTCTCAACTTTCCAAACCAAACAATAGCAGGTTATATAACCTATGAGCTACAACTTATATGGTGAGCAGTAACTCACTCTTGACCCCTGTGTGGATAAGACTAGTATGTATTCCTCACTTTTTGTTAATGAAATGTTTCAAAGTCAGATAGTCTGAGCCCTTCAGCTTTATAATGACTGCTAGTCCATTTCTACAGAAAAAGCTTCTTGGGATTTTGATTATAATGCTGTATCTGTAGATAAGTTTGTGGAGATTTGCCTTCTTCCCTTTTTTCTCTTGGTGAGTCGCATGTCCTCTGGTTTCGGTTACGTTTCAATGCCTTCAAACAGATTCTTTAATATTTTTGTTCAGGGTTCATAATTATTTTATTCAGGATGGTTTATCTGAAATAGCCTGTTCTGACATCAGAAGTTGTTGTTAGGTACATTCGAGTCGATACCGACCCATAACAACATTATGCACAGCAGAATGAAACACTGCCCGATCCTGGGCCAACAACTTTTTAAAAACTTATAACCCTATTCTGTTATTAGTTGCCATCAAGTTAGTTCTGACTCAGAAACCCTGCGTACAACCAAACAAAACAGTGCTCGGTCTTATACTGTCCTCACAATCATTGCTGTGCTTGGGCCCGTTGTCAGAGCCCCCATGTAATGCTGTCTTAGGTCTTCCTCTTTTTCACTGATCCTCTACCAAGCAAGATGTCCTCTAGGAACTGTCAACAAGTCCAGAGAGGTGAGACGTTGTCTTGTTGACATCCAAGAGGTCTTCTGCAACAGATTTGCCCAATACATGATATTTCATTTCTTTAGTGCTACTTCCATGGGCCACCATTTGTTAGATTTTTGTACTATGATGGCTTAAGTGTTACTGATACTTTAAATACTTGCAGGATCACCCATGGTAGAGTTGTCAGCTGAGCTTCCACAATAAGACCAACTAGGAAGTAGGAGAGATGGCCTACTTAGGAATGTTTAGTCACTGAAAACCTTATGAATGGCAAAGGAACCTTGTCAAATATGGTACCAGAAGATGAAAGCCTTACGAATAGCATCAGAATATTGTCAGATACAGTGCTGGAACATGAGTCCTTCAGCTTGGAAAGCACTCAATACAACTGGTGAAGAACTGTCCTCAGAGTTGACCTTGTTGCAAATAGAGTAAAACTTGCTGGGTCTTCATTTGCTGTTGGGACACAACTAAGAATGAGAAACAGCCTGAAACCTCTATTCATAATCAACATGGAGTGTATGAAGCATGAATCTAAAAAAAATGCAAGTTGTCAAAAATGAAATGGAATGCATAAAGATTGACATCCTAGGCATTATGGACTGGTGGACATTTGGAATCTGACAATATGGTTTAGTAGGAATGACAAAGACTAATGGTGTAATGTTCATACAAAGATTTCAAGATACATGTTGAAGTATGACACGGTCAGTGATAGGATACTATCGATATGCTTTCAAGGAAGACAAGTTAGTAACACTATTCAAATTTATACACCAACCATCAAAGCTGGTGATTATGAAATTGAAGAATTATACCAATTTCTTCAGTGTGAAAATTGATCAAAAACAAAATCAAGATGTAGTGATAATTGCTAGTGATTTTAATGCGAAGTTTGGAATAGATGATCTTGGTGATAGGAACATTGCATGATAGAATTTTGTAAAACTGATGACTTTTAAACAACATAAATAATGATTATGTACATGCACCTCACTAGATGGAATATACAGAAATCAGATTACATCTGTGAGAAGTGACAGTGGAAAAGCTCTGTGTCAGTCAAAACAAGACCAAGTGTAGACAAACAGACCACCAATTGCTTTTATGCAAGTTCAGGCTGAAGAAAATTAAAGTAAGTCCATGACAGCCAAAATCTGACCTTGAGCATATCCCATTAGAGTTTAAAGACTATATAAAGAACATAGATCTGACGCATTAGACACTAATGACCGAAGACCAGATGAGCTGTGGGATGACATCAAGAACATCAAACAGGAAGGAAGACAAGAAAAGGAAGAGACCAAAATGGATGTCAGAAGAGAATCTGGAATTTGCTTTCTAGCATAGACATGCTAAAACAAATGGAATAAATGAGAAGATCAAAGAGCTAAGCAAAATTACAAAGGGCAGCTTGAAAAGATAAAGTCAGGTATTGAAATGTGCACAGTCCTGGAGTTAGAAAACCATTTCTCAAGCTGAAAGAACTGAAGAAAAAATTCAGGCCTCAATTTGCAATATTGAAGAATTCCGTGGATAAAATATTGATGCAGAAAGCATCCAAGAAAGTGGAAGGAATATGCAGAGTTAACTATACCAAAAAGAAATGGTCGTTGTCCATGTGATTAAGAGCTAATGGTACTGAAGGAAGAAGTCCAAGGTGTACCGAAGGCATTGACAACAAAGCTCTGGGAATTGATGGAATACATACTGAAACCTGTGAACAAATTGCAGCACTGGAGGTACTCACTCAGCTATGCCAAGAAATTTGCCAACTGATGAAAGAGATCCATATGTGTGCTTATTCTAACGAGAGGTGACCCAACAAAACGCAGAAACCATCAGACACCATGATTAGTATCATATGCAAGTAAAAGCTGGCTAAAGATAATTCAAAAACGGTTATAAATGTGCATTACTGACAAGGAACTGCCAGAGGTTCAAGCTGGATTCAGAGGAGGATGTGGAATGTGGCATATCATTGATGTCAGCTAGATCTTGGCTAAAAGTAGAGGATACCAGAAAGATACATCCCTGTGCTTGATTGACTATGCAAGGGCTTTGGATCAGGGATCATGACAAACTATGGATAACATTGCAAAGAATGGGTATTCCAGAACACTGTAATTGTGCTTATGAGGAACGTGTACATAGACCTATAAGCAGTCATTCAAACAGAAAAAGGGGAAAATGAGTGGTTTAAAATCAGGGTTGTTTTATTTTACTATACCTGTTCAAACAATCTGAAAAACTGGATTATATCAAGAAGACCATGGGATCAGGATTGGAGGAGGACACATTAACAAATTGTGATATGCAGGTAACACATCCTAGCTTTCTGAAAGCTAAGAGGACTTAAAGCACTTATTGATTAAGATCAAAGACGACAGCTTTCAGTTTTGGTTGCACCTCAATGTAAAGCAAAAATCCTCACCACTGGACCAATAAACATCAAGATAAATGGAAAAAATTAAAGTTTTCCAAAATTTCAGTTTTCTTGGATCTCCACTATCAATACTCATGGAAACAAAAGTCAAGAAATCTAAGGACATATTACATTACATATTACATAAAGACCTTTAAGTGTTCAAGAGCAAAGATGTCAGTTTGAATACTAAAGTGTGCCTTACTCAAGCCATGGTATTTTCAGTATTTGTATGTATGTGAAAGTTGAATAATGAAGACTATAAAAATGGATACATTTACGTTATGGTATTAGAGAAAAATACTGAAAGTACCATGGACTGCCAGAAGAACAAATAAATGTATGTTGGAAGAAGCACAGCCAGAATGTTCCGTTTGTTGTTGTTGTTGTTGTTATGTGCCATGGAATCGGTTCCGACTCATAGTGACCCTGCATAGTGTTTCTGAGGCTATAAATCTTTAAGGGCGCAGAAAGCCTCATCTTTCTCCCATGGAATAGCTGGTGGTTTCGAACTGCTGATCGTGAGATTAGCAGCCTGATTCATAACCACTACGCTACCAGAGCTCCTTAGACTGTTTCTTAGAAGCCAGAACATCTTTGTCTCTCATACTTCAGACATAATAGGAGCTCCCAGTCCCTGAAGAAGAACACTATGCTCGGTAAAGTAGGAGGTCAGTGAACAAGAGGAAGACCAATGAGCTAAATTTGCACAATGGCAGCAGAGTAACAAAACTTGTGAGGCTAGCGCAGGATCAGACAGCGTTTTCCATTCTGTTGTACATAAGGTCACTGTGAGTCAGAACTGATTCAATGGCACCTAACAACATCTTGGGTGTTGATTGCGAATCAAAGTAAAACGAAATCTTTAACGTCAATCTTTTCTCCATTTATCATGATGTTGCTTGGTCTAGTTGTTACGGTTCTTGTTTTCTTTATACAAAAGGATGTTGTCTTTGATCTTCATCATTGGGTAGAGTCCTCTTTACTTCCAGCAAGCAAGGTGGTAGCATCTTCATTACGTAGGCTGTTAATGAGTTCCTCTAATTCTGATGCCACTGTTTTCTTCATATAATCCAGTATCTTGGGTTATTTACTCAGCATGTCGATTGAATGTTGTTGTTAAGTGCCTTGGAGTCAGTTCTGACTTGACCCTGTATAGGCTTTCTTAGGAGTGGCTTGTGGGTTTGAACTGCTGATCTTCAGTTAGCAGTCAAGTGCTTGACCTGCAGCATCACACCAGGACTTTGTAGCTTGAATTTGAATGGTTAAAAGAACCCTAGCACATGCATTTCCTGACTCTTAAACCATTCAGTAACCCCTTGTTCTATTCCAACAAATGGTCTACGTACAGGTTCTGCAGGAGCATACTTAAGTATTCTGGAATTCCCATTCTTTGCAATGTTATCCCTAGTTTGCTGTGACGAACAGTCTAAAGACTTTTCATAGTTAATTAAACATAGGTAAGTACCTTTGGTATTCTCTGCTTTCAGCCAACATCCATGAGGAGTCAGCAGTGATACCCTTGTCCATGGCCTGTTCCGAATCTACCTTGTATTTCTGGCAGTCCCCTCAGTCCCTGTTAATGTACGGCTGCAACCGTTCTTTGATACTTTTTAAATTTTTCATTGCGTGAATACATATACTTTTAACTCCCACATTTTGTTGAATCACCTTTATTTGCAGTGTCCACAAATATTTTCCAGTTGATTGACTAAATAGCTGCCTTCCAAATATTTGGGCATAGACGAAAGCTCAAGATGACTGCGCTGCGCTTCCAACACTGCATCCATTGGTGGAAACATCTCAATTGGTATTCCGCCAAATCTTAGCACCTGGATTTGCTAATACCTTTTCTGTAATATATTTTCTGCCATTTTGGTCACTTGTTTAAGACACTCTGTCTTGTTCTTCATGTAAGCTGAAATCGTCTCTTATCTTTAGACTTTGTAGTATCAGCATATTCATATTTAATTGGTGATTGGAGATTGGTGTGTTCTCAGGCACTCATCTCGCTCCTGATGGATATGCATACAGTTCTCTGTCTGCCATTTGTGTAGTGTTTTCAGGACGGTCTGTCTGATGTTGGCTGCTGATTATCCCTGATCTGGTAGTACAGTAATAAATAGGGTTGTTTACCTACTAGGTAAAACTGCAGGAGGTAGATGTGGCTGGGCTATATGGGTACAATTGCTATCTCCCCAAAACAAACAGCAGCAATAAAGTGAAATCCATGAGCCTCCAAATGCGGGAGTCGTACACCTGGCAATGAGCCTCAGCAGAACAGAGGCTGTGCAGGATGGCTTACCCCTGGCTGCTGGGCAAACAATAGCAGGGATTGGCCACGTGCCCGACTGCCGGGAGGGCACCAGGAATAAGGGAGAACTGCACCCCACAGACTGCTGTGTCAAAGTCCACCCACAAAAGCTCAAGATGGCGACATTGTGCCAGGCCATCTGACAGCTTATCCATCTGTCTCCTCTCTTACCAGTCCTGCTCAGCTCCCTCTTCCAGTTCAACATTCAATCTGCCTCTGTCCTATCCTCTGATGCTCAGGGTTCCAGAATTTCTCTCCATCTGTTTCACTTGGCATCCTGTGTCCTGTTGCAGAGTCTGTTCAGCATCTCTGCCTCCCCTATCTTGCCTAGAAGTGCTTCCAGATATCTATGCACCCAGTGAAGCTGGGATTTTTTTCCTCAGTGTTATCAGTTCTTGAGCATATGTTATATTGAAATGGATGACCGCCAACCAGTTTTTGGGTTTTTTCGTTTGTTTGTTTGTTTGTTTGTTTGTGCAGTGGCTGTATTCCATCTTCTTTTGATGAAACTTCCTACGCCATTCAATACCTTGTCCATGTGTTAGTTTCTGCTGACCCTATGCACAACAGAACCAAGCACTGCCTAGTCCTATGTTATCCTCACAATCGTCTTGTTTGAATACATTGTTGTAACCTCTATGTCAGTCCTTCTTATTGGGGTCTTCTTTTTTGCAGACCTACTTTGCTAAGTAAGCATTATCTCCTTCTGAGTAGTCCCAGAGTGTGTGAGACAGAGTCTCACCATCCTCGCTTCCAAGAAGTGTTTCCTCTGCACTTTTTCCAAAGTAGATTTGTTCTTTTGGCAGCCCATAGTACTTTCAATATTCTTTTCCAACATAATTCAAATGCATTGATTCTTCTATGGTCTTCTGTATTATTGTCCAGCTTTCACATGCATATGAGAGGATTGAAAATAACATGATGTGAGTCAGGTGCATTCTAGTCCCCAAAGCTTTGGTCTTTACCACTTTGTTCTTGTTGATGTTGTTAGGTGCCATTGAGTCGGTACCGACTCATAGTGACCTTTTGCACAGCAGAAC
>NW_006408628.1:3869038-3921564 GCF_000296735.1 Chrysochloris asiatica
GGATTGTGGCTCTTTTTTCTTGTGGGTAAATACCAAGTAGAGGAATTGCTGGATCATAAGGTATTTCTATTTTCAACCTTCTGAGGAAATGCCATATTGCTTTCCAGATGATATGTCTTAATCTCTTGTAATCAACTTTTATTTTATATTTTATTATTGTCTGGCAATTGACTTACTGAAGATAGCAGTTTACCACACTTCTGGTTTTGATACTGCATTCCTGTGACGTCATTTTGTTTGTGCCTCTGTGTTATTTCTTGTAAACTGGTAGTGTAGATAGAGGATTTTCTTCTTAATTGGTTTTTTGTTTTTGTTCAGTTTGGCATTCTGATAATTATGAAGATGTACCAAAACCTCCTTTCGTAAGGTTGAATTTATCGATTTTTCCGTTTAGTTTTATATTTTCTTCATATACATTTGAGGCTATTTTAAGGTACATGCCTATTTAAAATTACTCTTTGAATTTTATCATTACAGAGTCTAATTCTTTAATTCTAGTAGTAGTGTTTGTCCTCTTAGATAAAAGAAGTGCTATTATGTAATGTGCCAGACTGCAAAGCCATTTGAACTGCAAGGTCGGCGGTTCAAGCCACTCGTCAGGAACCCTGTACAGGATCACTATGGGTTGGAACCTACTCAATGGCACTTCACAACAACAATAACAACATTAAATCCTTGTCTTCTTTGTACTTTGTGTGTCCACATGCTTTAGGTGTAACATTTTTTGTTAATTTTTTATTGTGAATTATGTGTTAGTTTACATGGGTGAATGTCATCTTTACATTCACCCTATCACTTTTGTAAAGTGTATTTCGTAAGTCTTTGCATTTGTATTCAGCTTATTTACATTCATCTTAGTTGCTATTTGTTGTTGTTGTGAAGTGCCATCGAGTCGATTCTGACCCATAGCGACCCTGTATAGGGTTTACAAGGAGCAGCTGGTGAGCTTCAACCACTGATCTTGCAGTTCAAACGACTTTGCAGTCTGATGTATTAACCCACAGCGCCACACCACCAGCCTAGTCCCACCATCTTACACATCTGTCCCACTTTCTCTCCTTATTGTTTTGAATCGGTAGCTGTATTTCCCTTCCATAAGGTAAGAACCACCACTTACATCCTCCTCCACTGAGACACTGGGCTTGAGGGCAAGGGACCATACATAGTCTCAGGGGACATCTAGATGAATTGTCATAAAATCATCCATAAAGACAGTACTATGTATCCTACTGAGGTGAGTAGTGATTGGGGTCTTAAAGGCTAAATTACAACTATTAGTATCTTTGTATCTGGAACAAAGAAGAGGAAAGAAAACCAGACTCAAGGAAATAATTGGTCCAAAGAACTAAAGGCTCACATAAACCACAGCCTCCACTACCATGGTACCAGACAAACTAGACGGTACCCGGCTACTACTAACAACTTCTCTGACCAGCATCTCAATAGAAGGCACTGTGCAGAGTGGAAGAAAAAGGTAGAACAAAATTCAAATTCTTTAAAAGACCAGAATTTCTGGTCCAATAGAGACCAGTGGAACCTTGAGACTATGGCCCATAGCCACCCTTTTAATTTAAGGACTGAAGCCACTCAAGATGACCTTTCAGCCAGGGAGAAGGCAGGCTCACTCATCAAGTGAACACTGGGAAGAACATGTTGCTTCCAAGCAAGTAATAGTCAGAGACCAAAAGGCAGCATTTATCCAAAATCAAAATGATAAGCCAGATGGTGGTGGTTGTGGTTGTGTGCCATGGAGTTGGTTCTGATTCATAGCAATATATATATATAGCAGAAAGGCTCATCTTTCTCCCAAAGAGCAACTGGTAGATTTGAACTGCTGGCATTGCAGTTAAGAGCCCAATTTGTAATCCACTGCACTATCAGGGCTCAGGGCTTCTTTATAAACCAGGAAGAGGCAGGGAAACTGGGCAAACAGAAACAGGGAGCTGAAAGTGGATGTAGAGAGCTGACAGGTTGCAGGGATTGCAACCCATGTTGCAGAATAATGTGCCTACATTGTTAAATGGGTAATCCATTTACTTGGAACTGTCACCAAAACCACAGTAATTTATTTTTCTAAACACATGCCTTATAGCTAGTCTGCTATTTACCAGCTGTGTGATGCTGGCGATTCCCTTAGCTTTTCCCTCACTCTCTATTTGTAAAATGTTGATAACAATACCCACCTGCCTAGTTTTCTAGGTTGACATAACCAAATACCACAAAGTAACCCCCTGTCCCACAAAAACCAATTCCATTGCCATTAAGTTCATTTCAGCTCAGCACCACTATAGGTAGAGCAGAACTGCGTCCACAGGATTCCCAAGGTTGTAATCTACACCACAGCAGACCCACGGTTTTCTCCCTGAGTGGCTGATGGATTCAAACCATCTACCTTACAGTTAGCAGCCAAGTGCTTAACCACTGTGACCCCAGGGCTCTTCTACCGCACAGTGGTTTTTGTTATATGCCATGGAGTCGGTTCCGATTCATAGCGACCCTGCACAGGGTTACTGAGACTGTAAATCTTTACGGGAGCAGAAAGCCTCGTCGTTCTCCCACAGAATGGCTGGTAGTTTCGAACTGCTGACCATGGGATTAGCAGCCAGATTCGTAACCACTACACTACCAGAGTGTGGCTGAAAAGACCAGAAATGTATTCTCACCATGCTGGAGGCTAGAGCTGCTGCAAGTCCCTCCTAGTCTCTGGCTCCTAGTGGCGATCCTTGGTGCTCCTTTGCTCACAGATGAACCCTCTCACCACTCAGAAGCGATTAGAATTAGAACCCACCTTGCTGGTGGTGGCTAAGTGCTCTCAAGTCTGTTCTGATTCATTTAACTAACTCACCCCTTGCAGGTTAATGCACTGGACTGCAAAGTTGGTTTGAACTGAAAGATTGGCAGTTCAGGCTCATCAGCCATTCTTCGGAAATCCTATTCAGGGTTCAGTGAGTCGGAATCGACTCGATGGCACTTAACAACAACCATATGGTTGCTGGAACTGTGGTTGCCTTGGCAGGGCCAGACCAGATGCTTTTGAGGGTCTCACACCACCTGCTGGCCGGACATTCTCCACCCTGCCCTACAGCACTCCACCAGGGCTTCTATTCTGGTGTGACTACATAATGTTACAGGTAATACCTGGAAAAAGTGTTTCCCCAGACAAGGTCACATTCACCAGTGAAATGATTAGGACTGGAACATTTCTTTCTGGGGCACACAAGTCAATCCATTACTCCACCTCTGAGGGTTGGGTTTTTTATTTTGGAGTCCTGGTGTGGCGCTGAGGGTTAATGTGCTAGACTGCAAGGCCAATTTGAACCGCACGATTGTTGGTTCAAACCTACTAGCTGCTCCTTGGAAACCCTAGACAGGGTCACTATGAGTCGGAAACAACAACAAGGATCGCTTTGAGAAGTAAATAAGCTAAAACAGGTAAAAGCACGTGGGCTCACTATCTGGGGCACGACATATATTGTAGTGAATGTTACTGTTTTCATGTCTTCGTGTTTATGGGGATACGGGAGGCAATAGGGAATGACAGCAATCTATGGAAATCACCATAAAAGTAGTAAGATTTTATTTCCGTATGCAAATTGTGACCAAAGTATTTCCAAGCTCTGGCAGTCTCTCATGTACTTTTCTTCTTTACACCTTAGTTCTTACCAAGAAGAAAAAAATACCAAAGAAGCCATCTATAAGCAAAGTAGGAGTCGTGGTGTGGCGCTGTGGGTTACTGTGCTGGACTGCAACGTCACTTTGAACTGCAAGGTTGGCGATTTAAGCTTACTGGCCGCTCCTTGGAAACCCGATACAGGGTTGCCATGAGTTGGTACTGACTCAATGGCACATAACAACAACAGCAACATAAGCAAAGTGAGGGCTCCTGATCGCACCGTGGGCTAAACATTAGGGCTGCTAACCAAAAAGTCAGTGGTTCAAACCCACCAGCTGTTCCTCAGGCAAAAGATGAACCAGGCCACTACAGTAATGATTTGCAATCCTGGAAAGCCTGTATAGGGTCACAAGGAGTCAGAATCAACTCGATGGTAGTGGGGTTTTTTGGGGTTTATAAGCATAGTGATATTTTTCTTTTCTTATTATGTTATGACATAACATGAAATCCACCATTTTAATCATGTTAAAGTGTGTAAGTCAGTGGTTCTTAGAATAGTTATAAAGTTGTGCAACCATCACCATTAAGCACAGAACTTCCATTTTCATCACCCCAGAAAGTAACCTTAGTTACTCCCCCTCATCGCTCTCTGGAAACCACTGTCTGTCTGCATAGATTTGCCTATCGTGTGAACATTGCATATACGTTTTGTCCCCTTCTGAGAACATATTCAAGTTATAACCAAGGGCACTTAGAACTGTCTGGATATTTTCTTTCACATCTTATCGTTAGTAACGTACTACATACAGTGTCGCAGTATGTAATTTGTTGATTTTATCGTTCTCAGATGTTTATTAGTAGATGTTCAAAACTTGGATTTATAAAGACACTGATAATAAAAGATAATAATAAAAGCTTATCTAAAAAAAAAAGGTGTTTGTCTTGCATCAAAACAGACAACGGAGTCCTGGGAAAGGAATCCCTTTGTAAGTTGGGGGCTACCTGTAAATGGAGTCCTACTACTAGTGCACTATGTGACCTTTCTTTCTCAGCGTTGTGTTTTCACGGTTTACCAGTGTGGTAGCATGTATTAGTATTTCATTCCTTTTCATTTCAGATCTCCAATACCACTGGTCATAGCATTAAGCATAACAGTCCAATAACACCACTATGACTGTTTTTCAAAGCTTGCGTTTCCAGTTTTCTCAGGCATACCTAGGGAATCACTGGATCCTGGTAGCTCCGTATTTAACTTTTCAGACATTACCAGATGATTTTCCACAATGGAAATGTAAAATGCGCCATCTTACATCACCACTGGCTCTGTGATTTCTCCACCAAAGCAGCATAATTTTTAGTCAAAAATAGCTTTCAGTTCCATGGCTTAACATCTGACAACTAATGCTGAATTACACAGATCAGCAGGATTCATTATAAAGTTCTGTCCAGCAGGCTCCTGGGATTGCTACCTTCTAGAACCAACTGATAGTTTCCCAAAGGGGCTCCCTGGGAGAATCCTTGCCTTTCCATGTGTTCGACGATGTGTTTTGCATGAGGAGAGCTCTACTCTGGTGGCAGCCTGAGGGACAGGTGAGGAATCTTCTAGCCCAGGTGACCACAGGCTGCTTCATACAGTCACCTTTGGGAGCGCCACACAAGAGCTATTTTAGAGATAAATTTGGCTCGTAGGATTGTTACAAGTTATATGTCTCTAAAGAATAAGTAAAGAGGAATTCAAGTAAATGTAAAACATGCTGTACTACCTAATGTGTCGCGCTAGTGAGGAATGCTAAAAAAGGAATTTGCCATTTGGGGATTTCAGCCAAAGCACCATTTCTCTTGCTCTTTCATTACTTACAGAATTTTCTTCTCTTCATTTGTAATTTACATAGATTTCTTTTGTTTGCAATTCAAATATAACTCTTATTTTAATTGGGATATGGAGTGGGACTCCAAGGACTAATAGAAATATCTCACATTTCAAATGTGTTGTACCAAAAAAATAAATAAAACTGTTGTCTTCAAGTCTGAGTCCATTCAGGCTCATGATGACCCTGTGTGTATACAACTGTTTCATGGTTTTCAAGGAAGCAAATCACCAGGCCTTTCATTGTAGGCACCTCTGGGTGGGTTTGAACTGCCAACTGTTGGGTTAGTAGTCAAGGACTTCCTGGAACCATTTGTGCCGGCCAGAGTCTCCTTATGAGAACCATAAGCCAAAACCAAACAAACCCACTATTGGGGCGTCAGTTCTGACTCAGAGCCCTCTCTAGAACAGAATAGAACTGCCCCAGAGGATCACCAAGGTTGGAACCTTTACAGAGCACATTTTATCACATCCTGCTCCCTCCAAGCAGCTAGTAGGTTAGAATTGCCAATCTTCTTGTTAGCATAGCAGCCAAGCATTTTAAATTACGGCACCACCAATATGCATAATTACCACACCCCTCCACCACTGAGTAGATTCTGACCCCTATGGACCAAATATAGGACACAGGAGAACTGCTCCCTAGGTTTCTGCGACTAAATGTTGATAGGAGCAGCCGCAAGCTTTTCCTGCAGCGCAGTTGGCGGGATTGAACCACTGTTAGCAGCCCAATGTGTAGCCCACCAGGGCTCCTTTTTAAGTGCCATGTTGTTGATGTTGCTAAGTGTCATCGCGTTACTTCCAATTCAGCAACCACGTATAGGATTTCCAAGGCTTGTAAATCTTTGTGGAAGCAGAAAGTCTCATCTTTCTATCACAGAGATGCTGCTGGGTTTGAACTACTGATCTCATGGTCCGAAGTCCAGTCTTATCCTGTGGAGCTACCACGCTCCCCTGTAAGTGCTATGTAAGGAGCTCTGGTAGTATAGTGGTTAAGAGTCGGGTTGCTAACCTCAAAGACAGCAGTTCGAAACTACCAGCCATTCCTCAGGAGAAAGATGAGGCTTTCTGCTCCCTTAAAGATTTACAGCCTTAGAAACCCTATGCAAGATAGCTATGAGGCAGAACTGACTCCACGGCACATATCCACCACCCATAAGTGCCATGTTGTTGAGTTGGTTCTAACTCCACTGTTAGGCCCCCTAGTGGCCTAATTCAGTAGGAGACCCCAAAAAGATTATCAGGACTCGAGTTCGATGCAACAGCAAGAGGTTTATTTGCCAATGTGCTGGGGTCCACCTTCACTCCTAAAACAGGAGACAAAGGCGACATTTGCCAATGCACTGGGGTCCACCCTCACATAGACTCCTGAAAACAGGAGCTGAGGGCGACCCCCCTTTTCAGTACAAGCTAGTTTTTATAAGGTTTTAGGGGCATAATTGTGCAGTACCATAGATACAGTTTTTGATTGGTTAACAATTGGCAAAGTATGAGATGTTACAGTTTAATTGGTTAGTACTGGTGGTCTTTGTTCTTAGGCTAGGGCAAAGGAAAACATCTGGCATCTGGCCTTGGGTTGTTCTGTCTATTACTTATCTATGGCTCGCTGTTGCTAGGGGTGAAAGGATATTCTAAGGCAACATGAGCTGATTTAACACATTCCTGGAACAGGAGGACGTGTTCAGGCTAATGTACAGAATGGAAACTGACCTTGTCTCTGGAGGGAACTAAAAACTGAGGCCTTGTCTATCTGAAATGTTTCTTGAAGCCTGACTAAAGTTTGGTCAAGTAGCTAGGCAAAATCAGTTAGGGCCTTACACCACAAGTGCCATTGAGTTGGTTCTGACTCATAGGGTATCTGGGGAGCGCCTGGTGAGTTTGAACCACCAACCTTGTAGTTTAAACCAACCTTGCGGTCGAGTGCTTATCCTACAGCACCACACCATTGTTGTTGTTAAGTGCCTTTGAGTAGGTTCCAACCCATAGTGAACCTGTATAGTGTTTCTGAGGAGCGGCTGGTGGGTTTGAACCACCAACTTTGTAGTTCAAACTGACCTTGTGATCCAACGCATTACCCTGCAGCACCACACCAAGACTCTACCATGGTGGTGGTGGTGGTGATCATGTGCTGTGGAGTCCGTTCTGACTTGTAGCGACCCTGTACAGGGTTTTTGAGGCTTCTTTCTCCCTGGGGACAGCTGTTAGTTTCGAACTGCTGACCCTGAGGTTAGCAGCCCGATTTGTAACCACTATACTACCAGAGCTCCTTGGACTCTACCATATATATATCCTTTAAAAAGAGCTTTCTTAGCCTGAGAAGCCCATAGCAGTACAAGGTCATCTTCCTGTTGCTTCTGCTTTCTCAACCTTAATGGGAATTTTTCAGTGTTCCCAAACATGAGCCATCCCAAGAGTGTGCTTTTTTCCTTCTTTTTTTTAAATGGTTGAATTGTATCCCCTGAAAATGGGATTGTTTTAATTGTAGCCTGCCACTTTCCCTAACAGTGTAATAGGAACTTACTGAATAGGAAGCAATTTCAGCGCTTAAATGTGCTGATGTGATGTTTCTTAATCACTTTAATGAGCTTCATGCACTAGAAATGGAATAGAATTTTCAATGGAAATATAATTACATAGAAAAGTCATTTCCTATGCTTGTGACTTCCACCTGATCGTCTCTTTATTCACCTCCATAGAAAGTGTGCCTGACAGGCTTATAGGGTATTATTATACAGGCTAATTTGCATAATTCATTTAAGTCAATAGAACTGAAAACAATATAAATACATAATAAATTTCTTTAGAGATCAAGAGCAGCAAGACAGGGTAAAAGTTTCAAACTGATTTTTCTTTTAATGTTTGATAGTTTTCATTAGTTTTACCTGATTTTTTTTGACTCAGCAATATCTTGTCTAAATCTAACTTGGTCATTTAATGATACCGTTTTCAGCCTGGCCTGTGTAAGACAAATTCTCAGAGAAAGCAGTTAAAAACAAACAAACAAACAAACATAAACAATCTTGTATATACTTCCTTCTCATATCTGAACAATTTTGCTGAGAAACAGTACAAAGAAAGTTTTATTATTCTCATGTTGTGAAACCAGAACAGCAATGATCTTTTAATTTACTTTGGAATCCTGATGATTTAAATGTAGTCACTGGCCTCACTACTGAACTCTTTGAATTTTTTCATTTAACATAATGTTTTTGGGAATCCAACAGGCATTCTGGGATGGTTTGGAAATTCGTTTTTAATGTTAAATGTGGGCTTTGTGATTTTTGTATCTCAGTATACCTCAGAAGCCCTATACAGGCTTGCTATGAGTCCGAACCAACTTAACGGCCCAACAACAACAACAAATACAAGTAGACAAAATGACTTGCACTCCATTTAATGAGTACGATCAGGCTGGACTTACTTACACTGCACTTAAGGAAATATGTATTTTTGTTGTTGTTTTGTGTGCATTTAAATTGGCTTTCACAAACAGAAACTGATTTTCTCAGGTGTCAGTTGTAGGAAAGGCTCTCTCCCCGTTGGCTCCAGAGGAAGGCATTGAGCTTCTCCTTCTGGCCAGTTTTCCAGTGGCTTGGCATTTCTCTTCCCTCACCCAAATGTTTGATTGATAGATTGATTCCTAAACTTTGTATTGTGAATAGAGCAAGGTTACAAAGTAGACCATCGGGTTTACATCCAACAAGTCATGTATTTCGTTTCCTCTCACTGCTAATCCTTTCAGTGCAACATCACGTCTCCTACTTCCTGTGTTTCTTGTTTCTTTCCATTTCTTCTTTCCTAACTCTTCAGAAATTTGTCTTTGGATAAATGCTGCCCTTTTCATAGTGAATTGTTGACAATTCTATGGTGTGTGTAACTCATGCCACGGAAGTGAGTTCAGTTTCAGACCTGAAGGGTGACCAAGTGCCATAGTCTTGGGTTCTATAGAGAGAGTCCTGGTGTGGTGCTGTGGGATAATGCACTGAACTCGAAGGTCAGTTTGAACCACAAGGTTGGTGGTTCAAATTCACCATCTGTGTAGTCTGTGAAGTGTGCAAAGAGCATTATGACAAAGGTTGGAGTAATAACAAAATCTGGTGCACTACGTGAGCAGATGCTGTTGGAAAAATGATCCATTAGACTTGCTCAAAAGAGGGTGACCACAAGCCTTGTCTCTGTAAAGGAAGCAAGTCTGCAAATCACAGTAAAGCAAGTTGCAGTGGGATGAACTGTGGCCAAAACTGCCAAGAGTGGTGAGGCTAGACACAAGTCTGAGGCTAGGTTCTGATTCAAAACAAAAATAATGACAAAACACTCTCTTAATTCTATTTTCTGTAAAATTTCTGCAAAACCCTCCCCAAATGAGATGTTGGGAGTGCTGTGGTTCTGTAGGATAAGCACCGAACTGCCAAGCACAGGTTGGCAGTTCAAGCTCTGATGTTGCTCAGTGGGAGGAAGATGAGGCTTTCTGGTCCTGCAAAGATTTATGGCCTCGGAAACTGTACACTGGGTTGCTGTGAGTCAGAACCAACTTGATGGCACATAACAGCAACAACAAATGAGATGCTACACAAGGAGGTTCATTAACTTTTCTTTAGAATGTCAAAGACTTTTATAATCCATCCGAATGTGAAGTTTTTGTTTTGCTTTTGAATGGATGAATCATGGGGAAATCTCTATCTTGTTCTTTGCCATTGAGTCTGTTTCTACGCACGGTGACCGCAAGTGTGCAGAGGAGAATTCTCAGTAGAGTTTTCAAGACCGTGACCTTTCAGGATCAGATCACCAGACTTTTCTTTCACGGCACCTTTTGGGTAGGGGCCAAGTGACTGACCACATACACCACCCAGGGATCAGGGACTTATTGGAATATTTTCTTTTGTTGAATGATAGTGTTTCCCTGTCTTTGTGTATGATGAATTACTCATCTTGCACTAATTAATAATCACCATTTTCAGTGCCTCCATTAACTGTTTTGAATGCCAGATTTAATCCTCAAGTTTTGTGCCAATGACAAACTGCTTTGAGGTCATTAGGTCCAGGGGCTCACCTAAACTAAATCTCCTCTGTACTATACCAATCAAATTGTTTCAGCATCTCAGCCATCTTTTTTATTTATTTTCTTTACAGGTAATCTCTTTGAACAGAGGTTTATTCAAAACAGGAAAAGACAGAGGGAAGAGGAAAGAGAGTAGGGAAGTGAGGAAGGAGGGTGGGTAGAATTAGAACAGTAAAAGAGTGACTGAATAATGCTTGTTAGTAATCTCATACATGAGCCCTGGATATCCACAGACAAATGTAAAAACCTTCCCTAAAAGCCGAGACTGTAAATTCCAAAAAGGCAAGTTCCCCCCGCACAAAAAAAAAAAAAAAAAAGCTAAAGAGGATAGAGAGAAACACTGTTAACTGATGATATATGGAGGGGATAATAATCAATGTAATGAAACAAGCTATATGAATGGTTGAATGTGAAGCTGATGATGTGCCCTGTAAACTTCCACTCAATCCAAAATAAAAACATTTAATAAAAAAAAAAAAAAAAAAAGAGCGACTGAAACTTTTATCAGTCTCACTTCCAAAGACTTCCCTAGCAAATCTAGCAAGCATTTAAACCCAGTTAAATCTGCTAAACCAGTAAATCCAAAGCTAACTTTGACTGAAGAGATGAAAAGATACCAATAAATCGGTGAGGTTTTTTTTTTTGTTTTTTTTTAATAGCAACAAACTTAGAAAATCTTGAACTTATATCACCAGGAAATAGAAAGCCTCATACGTCATAGGTTGTCACATATATGCTGATTTGAGAACAGGAAGAATATTCATAAAAGATGATTTCTCCCCAAATTTCCTTACATAAAATACAACCCATGGCCTTCAAGTTGTGGAATGTAAATCATTTATTAAACATTTGTCTTTCCACAGTAGTAAAGCTTTGGCACGTACAGTATAAAAAAATAATCACCAACCATAATTATACCAAATTCCTCTTATCAACTGCATACTAAGTGTCTTCAATACAATTTTTTCCATATAAAAATACTGGGAAAAATTGATAAATAACAGGTAAGAGAAAGATCTTCCTAGGCAATTACAAAAATCACTGGGGGGGAAATGAGTACTGTGTCTGTTTTAATATCACAGTAATAAGGACATGCCATTTCTACAGTATTGCGGGCCAGACAGTTAAGTGAAAGCAGAAGTGTTTGGGTAACTTTCCTACTTAACATTTGGATTATATCATTTCAATACATTCTGTATCTTGGTTGGCTGTTTATGCTTCCCTATTGATCCCAAACCAAATCACGAATTAGAATCATTTCATTGAGAATACTGAGTGGTATCAAATACTTCGGAGCAGAACAGGCGACATCCTGCCCTCATTTATGAGAAAAGTCTCAAAACACTCCCAGGGCGATGCTTGGAGAAACTGTTAGTTGAGCTGAAGCTGGAGAAGTTCCTCCGGAGCAAAGGGCTTAAGAAAGAAGCAAACGCTCGAAGATGGGCTCTGCTAACTTCACTCCAGTTTGGGTGGATCTTGGCAGAGAGACAGGGTTTGTTCCTCTGGTTTGAAGACATTACTCTCGGGAATCGTTTCTGTCAGCTTGTACATCTAAAGGCATGAAGCACTCAATTGGGCAATTGACATTCTGTTACAATGGAAGAAGAAGAAACTATTAGTGACAGATATTGGAAAGTGTACAGAAAATAATGGAAGCTTGCAGTCCAATGATGATCCCACAGAGCCACCAGGGATTCTTAACTTTTAGGTAACAGAAAATATTTTTTTCCCTTAGCTCCAAGAATCTAACAATATACTGGCAGCAGCAGTTATTATTAAAGAGTTTAGTACATTGTAACCTGAATGTTATGTTACAGGATGCAATATTCCATTCTTAAACCATTTGTATGATTAAAAAAAAAAGAGAGAAAGAGAGGGCAAGCCTTTAGGACGGTACCTACAGACAGAGACTCCCTACAATGTATGTAACTGAGTTTAGAGGAGAAGCAGTGATGATGAGAAAGCACTTACAGAGTTTGTTCCCTGTTGGTATCTCTGAGAATACTGGTTGTAGGAATGGCCCGGGGAGCCCTCAGGGCCGGCATCAGCCCCGGGTCTGCGACAGTTGTCACAGCGCCAACCCTGAGAGAAGAAACACAGAATCAAGTGGGGTTTATGACAGGCTGGGGACATGAAAGCTTAGTGCTTGAATTAGAAACGAATTTCCGCTCTTATGTAATGGTAAAAACATACACAGTTAATCAGTAAGGATAAGTTTTGATGATGTCTTTACAATTCTTAGAATCCGTCTTGGCTTATTACCCTGAGCTTAGGTTAACTGCCTCTGTGGATGCTTCTCCCTTCTGCTCTCTTACTGTCCTCTTCAAACCCATCCATCTGTTAAGTCTTAAATCAATCCCAACTTCCTTGATATGCTTTCTGCACTCCATGATAGAAGTGGTTTTCATATATCCTTGGGTTTTTAAAGAAGACTTGAGATTCCAATGGACAAATACCCTCGTTGCACAGGAAACTGAGACGCAGAGGAATGAGGGGACGTCACACAGTGGACCACTGGTGGAGACGGGGCTGCTACCAACTTGTTGATTACTGGCCATATTCGTTCTACTGCACCATCATGACTCTATTGGCAAACTCTACAGCCGGTAATGTGGTGGCCTTGAATCTGGCCAGAGGTGAGATGGAATTTCAACTGGGACCAAGCTGGGCCAGTGAGGCATCTCCCTGAGATTTTTGCTAGAATTGTTTGCTAGAACACATACGGTCTTCCACTGTGTCTCCTAAGCCGTTAGGAGGTCAGTGTGAAGCAGACAGGAGTCCTGCTGTAGGATGAAGTCCATGTCAAGGGAAGCCTATCAGAGAGCAAAGACATCCCAGAAACCACCGCTGGAGCAGCTAGGACCCATATGTTCCCGATGACATGAAATCCTGGGACTTTATGGTCTGTAAGCCCTTTTTCAGCCTAACTCGTGTTGGACTTTTCTCTTACAACTAAAAGAACCCCATACAATACAGCACTTTCTATCTTATATGGACATCTAAATATTTCAGACCCATTCCTCCATTTAAGAGCACCTTCCCTCTGGTCCCTACCACAATATCAATAAACAAGTACTTACAAAATCAATGAGTCTTACTTTCATCCAAAAACGTTAACAGTTTCCACTGCTGTGTTTTACTATTACCTTGAGAACTGAGTAAGTGTTACTATGGAAAGGCTTCATGTCTATAAATAACCAGGAGGAAATGCTGAGGCGGGACTGAAAAGCTGCTGCCTGAGAAGCTCACTTTCCAGTATCCATTTCCTCAGCATGCACATTAGCCAGGTGACTGACTGCGTCCTGACACCACAATGTGGGTGCTAGTGAGAGGCGCCCATGTTCGGCACCTTCTCCTCAGCGTTATGGTCTCACTGACAGGCCTCCCTCCCCACTTGGAGCAAGATCAGAGACATTTTCATGGGCTGCCCATGTCCTCAGGTGAGAGCAGAGCTAGGCCTTTGAAAATCCTTCCCCCAGTGCTTGATTCTCCCTAAAAAGAGCCAGTTCAACGTTTTAGAGGAAGCACTGTTATACTTCGTGTAGAGCACACAAAAACTCTCGGCCATCAGAACTCTTTCTTTTTCCTGATCTAAATCGTAGGCCCCGTGTGCCTGGTCTTACCCGTTGGCCTCCGAAGCATGTGCAGGAGCAAATGGCACCGAGATATTCCTTCTGCCACTGTTCTCCTACATTGTACGTCTTCCCATCATCGTAACACGTTGCCTCATCTACAAGGAGGCACAAGACATAAGCAAAAGTAAGACTGTAAACAACAGCACAGACCAAACCACTCTGAAGGGGTGGATCCAGTTTCGGCTCTAATCCTGTGTATACCCAGCCGAAATCTCACATGTTTACGGGGATCACTTCCAAGGAGGTGCTACTTATAGAGATTTTCCAAAGACGACAGCTAAGACACTGGAAAAGCTTCAACAGGAAAATGGAGCTCATATTTTAGAAGTTAAATCTAAAGACCAATAAAGCTTCCTGGTAACATTTCACTGCAGATAATGGCCAAAGTGCTCAGGTTGGAAAAGCGCTAAAGTGCCCTGTAATAACATTAAATCACGTCTCATTTTTGAAGCTTGTCTCCGCTTTCTCAAATCAAAAGATTAACAAACCCACTGTTCATTCCTCAAGGAGACCTAAAGTCTCCATTCGTTTCTGTGAATGAGAATTACAGCCCAGTAATGAGAGAGGGAGTGCGTAATAAGGCACTAAAAATGATCGATGGCGACATACGGGGATCACACTTGAATTCTCCTTTTCCGTTTCCAAGACATGTGCAGCTCATCATCTGGCCATTTTCCCCTTGACGATCCCACTTCTCTCCAATCTTATAGTTCACACCATCGTCATGGCACCATTCTGTGGAGTGGGAGAAACAGGCAGAGTTGTCCGCTTGTTCCGACTCACAGGACGGAGTGCCCTGGGATGTCAGAAACCTTGTATCTAGAAGGACACATTACAGTTTGCCCCATGAGAAACAGCCATATTGTTTGGAGTTCAAATATTATTTTTACCATTTATCATTTGCTGGAAGATTTTAAGAAGCAGTTTATTTCACCATAATCCTTTTGGGTAACCAAAGAATAGTCAGTGATCTTCATTTGAATTCTCACTATGAAGATTTAAAATTTTAGAAAACTAAGTAGGACTAGAGCAGTCTTTTAAGAATAAATCAGAGATGAGAAATCACATTTTGGATTTGCAGAGATTCTGAATAAAAAGAAGTTCAATTAACCCAGAAGGAAAGCCCAGCTCATTTCTACATGTCACACTCTGTTCCATGTAAGAGGGAGAAAAAAAAAAAGAAGGAATCTGGGTAACAAAGCAAAACAAAAACAAACAGAATGATAAATCACTGGTCATTACCCCTACACACAAAAGACTGGTTCTGAAGAGTATCTTGAGAGTGACAAGTATAATAAGATCTGTAACTAGAACACACAATTAAGATACATTTTTAATCTTCCAGGTTTGCACTAAACACACATATGGTAAGCTTGAGTAACACAACATACTACTTTTCCCATTTTATTAACAATTCAACTGTTCATTCAACTTTAAGAAAAAGTATTAGACAATTGTGACATTGACAAAGATTATGTAAGGTAACACCATAGAAGCACTACAATAAACTCACAGCTGTGCTTGACAATTGCACCTAAGTACTTGTCTGGGTAAATCATATACACGCTTAAAGTAGTTCAGTTTCAGAAATTAAAAACCACCTGTTGTTATGCAGCGCTGTAGAGCTGTTTTTGACTCACAGCGACCCTGTATAGGGTTTTGAGAAGTGGCTGGTGGGTTTGAACGGCTGACCTTGCGGTTCAAACTGACCCTGTGGTCCAGAGCATTATTCTGCAGTGTCACACCAGCATGTTCCTAAATTACCTAATTGATGTCAAAAATTACAACTTTTCATCCCTAAACAGCAAACACCAGTTCTCCACTCTGTCTTTCCATCTGCGGAGGCCAAGCAGAGCAGTCTAATTTTAACACGTAAACTCATTCTGAATGAAATTACTTCAGGTATAAGAGCTACATAAAATGCTTTGAAAATCCCAATCAGTGTATTTCCGATTTCTTATTTCCTTAGAATATGATTTCCAGATAAGTCTATAGGAGATGTGCTTATAAAGAAAAATAGTTAATACCTACAAAAATGAGCCAATTATCAATAATAACCAGACCTAAAAATGAAGTATATATAAGTTATATATTCTGATACGAAATCTCAAAGCACAGTCAACTCTCTGATCATTTTAAATTAAAAAAAAAGAAAGAAAATGCACTTATAATTGAGAAATCAGTTTTTCTTCAGTTGAATTTGATTGTGAATTATCTACAAGTAGAATAACTGTACCCACTCCTTTACATGGCTGAGCAATAGTTAAGCAACCAGGGATATGTGTGTGTGTGTGTGTACATGTGATGTATGTGTGTGTTTATATAATGACATGTATAAGGGGGCTCCAAAGAGTTCATGGAAAAAGTGAATGAAAAGATAATGGAAAATTTTCAAGAACTTTGTGAAGTTCCCTCATATATGGTTCTGTTGAATGAGACAGAGTGTGAGTGTTAACCTCACTCAATGTTAATGATTAAAAGAGACTTGGGATTTTTTCACTGTCTGATACACTCTTCAATAGAACTGGCTTCTAAAAGTTTGGCTTTATTAAAGTCCTTCAACAGAAAACTGAAAAAGTTTCCTTATGCTGCATTTGTATTTGCAATGAACACCTATATTAGCATATGACCCCTGAGATGACGCAAGATTCACCAAGTAAAATTTTCCATCATGTTTCTATGATGCAAAATATTACTCTGAGTCAAACAGTATCCCATTGTTTGCTTCATGTTTGGAAGAACCTGTGTCTGGCCAAACATGCTTCCTTAGCAAATGCATGAAACTGGAAGAGATGGACAGACAAGAGGATGGACAAAGCAAACTACTCACTAGATGAGTCACATTTGAAATGACCACTGCCAAAGCCTAAGCAGTGGCAGGAGAGCTTAAAGCCAGATTCAGACAAGCGCTCCCACTCCTCTCCAACGGCGTAATGCGAGACTGTGTAAGGGTCGAAGCACGAGTCGTCCGTGGGTTGGCCCAGGCCTTCATTGACTAGATGAGGAAAAGCAGGAAAAAGAAAAAAACAAACAGATTTTACTGAGAGTTTTGAATCCACAGAACTCATTTAGGGGGCGTATAATCACTTAACCGAAACCAAAAATTCCAGTAACTCCAAGAAACATTCATCTGTCCCATCAGTCCATCAGTGATTCTTGAAACAATGCTGAAATGCGGCCAGAGGATCCTTGACTGAAAGCATCTTAAGAGAAAGCCCATCTTTCATTTATGCTATCATGTTCTATAAATCTACCTTATAGAACATATTGTCAATCTGGAGGGAATTTACACCAATTAACTGTGGTGGGAAGCAAAGGCTGTGCCTGACCCTCTGTCAGAACTTGAGTGATCTTGATGGTCATTAACATTTTCCCACCTCCCTTTTCACATCTGTAATATGGATATATTACAGTAATAATTACTAACAGTAGTATATTACAGTATATAATATAGTATTAATATAGATCTATTATGTAATATATCTATATCGTATAATATAGATATATTATAGTAGTAATATAGTAATACTATTACTAATAGTAGTAATAGCAATTATAATACCTGCATTCTTAGGAATCTTCTGAAGATACGGGGAGAACATGAATTTGAAGCGCTGGCCTTGTTCCAGCCCTCAGGAAGTGCTCACTAAACTAACTATTAGAAAGGCTCCCTTTCACTGAGAATGCAAAAGTCTTGGCATTTTATAAAAACGTGACACATCATATTATCTGTGCTTTTGTTAATGTGTTCACTTTGGCATAATAATGTTATTTTGCAAAACTCTTAGATTGTGTCTATTACCGTAATGATAGGACTGCTTCACTTGATCAAAAAATCAACCATTCCTATCAAGTAAGGGGTAGCATACAGTTCCGGGAACTTAGAAATGAGTACTGAGTGAACTCTCTTCAGGTTAACTTAAGAGTCTTTTTGTTTTGGAAATGCTCATTTAAAAAGAATCTGTGCAAACAAAGACTGGCTCAAGGTATTCTCTAAACAATTAAAATAACCCATTGGACTGGACTGACTGGAAATCCCAGTTGAGCTGTATATATTTCTTTGTCACAGAGCAAGAATCAAAAGCTCAAAAGTAAGCCATATTTGAAGTGACTCATATTTTAAAATGCACCAGCCTGGAAGAAAATTGAGTTTTGGAGAAAGTAGGAAGTCTGAAATGTCTCAAAGCTGGGAGAACCTGACTGGCAGACAGCATGTAGCTGCTGGGAGCAGATGGCTGGAAAGACAAACAGAAGGAGACAAAGCTGTTACTAAGGGCTTCAATACACTAAAATTAGCCAGGAAGTTAAAATCCCTGGCAAAAGTTAGGGAGATGCAACTGGGGGAAAAAAAAGATGTAGTAGACAGGACCTTTGTGCTCTTGAAAATGCCTTTCATGTGGCACGTCTACTCATAAAAGCATCAGAGGGATAAGACAAGTATTACTGTGGATGTGTGATACAGGCAAGCCTAATATAAGTGTTCCCCATCCCCATCCCCACTCCCATTCCAAATAAATATTCAATTGCCTCTGTCACATAAGTTTCTAATTATAAAACAGCAGTCAGATGAGGGAGGAGGCTGAATGAAGCAACTGGCTCAGGGAATAAAGCCTGTTTCTTCGCAGAGGCAGAACTGAACAGAAACCCTCCAGTTGGAAGACTTGGATTCATGGCTTTGATTACTCCCTACTCATTTGATTTGACAAATCATCAGCCACTGCATATTGAAAAGCCTGGTGACACACTATAGCTTTAAAAGAACTTCCCACGTGCTAAAAAGGAGAGTCACTGGCCAATGAGCCTCTGTGGAGGCTTTCAACGTGTATAATCAGGGGTGGGGTGCTCGGGGCGCTGACCTCTCAGAGATCAGGGAGATTTCTGTACAGAAATGGAATGTGGGAGTAGCTTTTTATATTAAGAACACAAGCCAGCCATTCCTAAAGCCTGCAGAAGGGGAATTTCCTTTACTCGGGGAGTCGGTCTCAGGTTCTTAAAAAAGAATGCTTGAGGACAGTAGTCTCATGAGTTTCAAAGGGTCCAGGGAAAGGTATCAGGATCACTGTGCCCCTGTGTCAACTCAGATGTACTTACAAGCAGGGACGAATAAGATTTGAGCTTCCTTCCAGGAATAATAATGTATGACTATTTGAGATTCTATTTATTTGTGCATCTTGAAAAGGTACTAGGATGTTACAGAAGGAATGCAATAGAATTAAAATTGCTCATTCGCTTCATGTTGATGTGTAGAACGGTTCCTCAAAGTTAAAAGGCAAGAGCAGCAAAGGGACAGTCATTAGGAAGCGTCCTCTCAAGTGTGGTCCAGAGAGGTGCCTTCGCTTGAGTAGCACACCAGTTCACATACCAGAGTTGCCCACGGTAACAACCTCCTCCCGAACCTTGTGCCTTCTCTGATCTTTCAGTGCCTCCACTATGATGTTGTAGGTGGCCCCTCTGGTAAGGCCCGTCAGGGTAGCACTAGCAGAAGTTCCAGGAACTCGGAACTGCAATGATTGGTATATCCAGGATAGGGGAGACAGTATTAGCATGAGGAACAGACACGGACCCCCAATTCTCCTATCACTAACCCTTGATGTATAAATCAAGCAGAGGGAGACCAATAAAGAGGGCACACGAGGTCCAATCAGCCAAGACGAGAACTGGAATGAGGATGTGGATCATCTTCAAGATCTTACTGCCAAAAATCTAGCTCGGTGCTCCATAGTTACCAGGAACCTCCTCCTGATCCCACTGCAGTAATGGATCAGTGAAAGTCCAGTGGCAACCCCTGGCTATGCTCCCTTCACACCGAATACAGACACTGTGCTGAACGGGAGACACATTCATGCTGTACATTTCCCAACACTTTGGCAAATCCTCAAGTTTGTATTTCCAGATTTGTAAATCTCCGACAGTGTCATCAGCGTTTAAAAATCCTGCCACTTTCTTATAATAAGATGCAATATAAATTGATACTAGCATGACATAGTCATTTTGGTTCGAGAACCAATCACTGAAAACAGCTGCTACATACAGCTTCATATATATCCTTTTTTCCTTAGATTGTCTATGTTCAAATTCTTCAAAAAACAAGTGACAAGGATGGCATTTTAGTCTTCGTCATGTAAATGTAAATTCAGGCAGAATATTTCTCTCTTGCCTTGCATCATTCCTTTGTCCATAGCACTAAGGCGCCTCGAATGTGTGAGAATAATAGAAATGATTTCATTCACGCCACTAAGTAAGAGCTAGTGGAACATTCTGATGCAGTTCCCAAAATTCAATTAAGATTAAATTAAAATAAAAAAATAAATCAGGGCTTAAACAAGCCACCTTTCTAAGGGGTCCTGGAAGTATCACTGCTTTTCAGTAGCATTCTGGGTATGTCAGCTACCCAGCCTGCCCCTTTCCTCTTTGCCTCATCAGAAGTAAAGAGAAAAAGTAGTTACCTGTAAGGGTTCTTCATTGATCCCAATTGGATGACATGAAATGATATACTCAGAACTTTCCTGGAATGGGGTCCAAGAGATGGTTGTCTGAGAGAGAGCTTCTTGTCCTGTAGAGGCATTTGGATTGAGTCCCAGGATGTGAGGGTAGAGGTGATGGTCTACGTCTCCCCTGGGAACGTGACCAATTTGTATCTCCTCACCTACATTCGGCGGGTATGGTCTTGGCCTATGCCTTACAGGGGTAGCCGTTGTGGGTGGTGTGGTCCGCCTAAAACCATGTTCCTCAAAGATCATTTGTTGCCCAACACTAGGCTGCTGACCGGAAGTGCCAGGAAGCTGAATACCGTTTCCATTGTCATACTCAGGATTGGTGATGAAAGGGGTCTTTTGAACTGTGGAGGGAACATCCAAGATCTCTGGTCCATGAAGATTGGGGTGTGGAAGGGTTACCAGTTGGGGAAGCTCATCTAGCCAGGGAAGGTTAGAGCCAAAAAAGCAAAGCACATTAAGCTCCCAGAAGTAGTAGCATTCATCATTATCAGTTCAAATAATGACTATTTATCAATTTGATCAAAGCTCGTGGCAAATCAGCAGCTCTCAGATCACAAAACACTGTTTCTTTGTGATTTTTTTCAAAGAGTTCTTCATAATTTGGAAAGAAGAAAAGTGTTAGTGTGAATTTATCATACACACAAAGCTTTGAACCGCTGAGCCCCAGGGAAGCTGCCTCTCTCAAATAAACCTAACAAAACTGAAATTGGCAGCCTTTTCTCTTACTCTCTCTCTCTCTCTTTTTCCCATGTGAAAAGCAAGTGGTAAGAATTAGAATCTCATTAATTATATCAGTGTCTGAGGTTTGAGACTTCCAGACATTTGCCTCAACAATTTTTCATGGTTTCAAATGATTAAAAAGCAGGAAAACCAAAAACAAACCTACAACACGCTTAGTTTTTCAAATGTCTTATCAGCAGAAATACAGCATTTGAGTAAAATTAAACTGAAATTGGATGAAAGGGTTAGATGTTATTTGGTTCCACAGTTCAGAAACTAAATAATGAATAAAGACAAATAGGAACGCTTTCTTGCCCTACTTACTTATTTTTTAAAATTTACATTCAATAGAAGATGTAGAAAAAGTATAACAACTTGTTTGTTTTTCATTTTAGTGTCTGGTTTGCATTTGTAAAACATGAACAACAAGCCCTTATATTGACCGGCTGTAGTAAAGAAAGAAATCTGAACTCACAGAGTCTGTTAAAAAGGATTCACTATGCACATGAAACGGTTAGAAAAAATAATTCCATGAGAAATGCATTAAAACCTGGAGACACTTTTCACACTGCCAATTTGACTATTTGAAATCAGTATCGTCTTGCCTTTCTCCCTGGTTACCAGGAGGGAGGGGCCCATTTACCTGTCTTTTTTCTGCCGATCAGGGGCTCACTCTTCAGATTGTTCTTCAGGGCAATGACATAGACTATGTACTCGGTTCCGGGTTCCAGGCCTGTGGAAAGAGCAAAACCCTTGTGTTAGGTGCTTGGACTCAGCTCATAATGTGGAAGTTGGTCTTCTCAGCTGACAAACCCTAGGAGCAGAGAGTCCCTCTCAAGCTGGCCGTGGGCCTCGTGAGGTAAAATCCACATTACTTTTCTTTTTCCATTAAAGACTCAAATACTCTGCTATGATGGTTACCTAGCAAATTGGTCTTACTTTAAAATCTTACTCATGTGCAAACACTTTTATGCTAATTTTCCAGGGTATTCATTTAACATGTGGTCTTATTGGCCTTTTTGAATTCATGGAAATTTATCAGCAATGTACACCTCTAGTGAAATAAATATTTGGTAGTGATCACTGCAGTTTGTATACATGAATCTACTCCGACCTAATAAACAGATATCCTTCAAAGGCAGGATCAGTGAAAAGTCAGATTCAAGGAACATGACTGTGCAGGAAAGAGTAAAAAAATATGTGTGTGGTCATGGGAAAAAGACTCAGCTGTTCCCAGATCGGGTTCTATTTATCTGGGCCCCAAGTCAAAGAAAAACTAGTGTGTCCTTCTGGTTTCTGTATGTTCTGTAAGGAATTGTTGCACAAAAAAAAGCCAGAGATCTATATATTTCCCACAGAAGTGAAATAAGTTAATTGAACAATTTTCATTCCCCTTTTCAAGCACTCTCTCCAGTATGGGTGATGGGGCTTACTTGGCTGTAAGATGTATTCTGTGACACAGGATATAGAAAACAATGGTAGATGACAGTCTGACAAGGTGTTCATGACTACCAGATCTTTAGGGCACTATAAAGCCCCCACTACTGGACCAATATATCCCACCTGAATTTAGAGATCATCTGAAGAACAGATTTGATACATTAAACACCAAAGACCAAAGACCAGAAGAGTTGTAGGATGACATCAAGAACATCATACATGAAGAAAGCAAAAAGTCATTAAGAAGACAAGAAAGAAGGAAAAGGTCAAAATGGATGTCAGAAGAGACACTGAAACTTGCTCTCCAGTGTAGAGATGCTAAAGCAAATGGAAAAAACGAGGCGTTACAAGAGCTGAACGGAAAATTTCAAATATCAGCTCGAGAAGATAAAGCCAAATATTACAACAAAATGTGCAAAGATCTGGAATCAGAAAACCAAAAAGGGAGAACACGCTCAGCATTTCTCAAGCTGGAGGAACTGAAGAAAAAATTCAAGCCTCGACTTTCATTACTGGAAGATTCTCTGGGCAAATTATTGAACGATGCAGAAAACATCAAGAGAAGATGGAAGGAATACACAGAGTCACTGTACCAAAAGGAAATGGTTAATATTCAACCTTTTCAAGAGGTACATTTGACCAAGAGCCAATGACACTGAAGGAGAAAGTCCAAGGTGCATTGAAGGAATTGGCAAAGAACAAGGCACCAGGAATTGATGGAATAAAAATTGAAATGTTTCAAGAAAGCGAGGCAGCACTGGAGGCACTCACTCATCTCTGCCAAGAAATTTGGAAGACAACTATCTGGCCGACTGATTGGAAGTGATCTGAATTTGTGCACATTCCAAAGAGAGGTGACCCAAAGGAATGTGGAAATCATTAGACAATCTCTTTGATATCCCATTCGAGTAAAGTTTTACTAAAGGTAATACAGAAATGGCTGCAAGCATACATTGACAGAGAACTTCCAGAGGTTCAAGCCAGATTCAGAAGAGGCCGTGGAACAAGGGTTATCATTGCTGTTGTCTTATGGATCTTGGCTGAAAGCAGAGAATATCGGAAAGATGTTTACCTGTGCTTTATTGACTACACAACACAATTTGATTGTGTGGATCATGACAAGCTATGGACAACATTGCTAAGTATGAGTATTCCGGAACACTTAATAGTGCTCATGAAGAGTCCGTACAAGGACCAAGAGGCAGTTGTTCAAACAGAGCATGGGAACACTCAATGGTTTAAAATTAAGAAACGTGTGTGACAAGGTTGTATTCTTTCACCATACTTATTCAACCTGTAAACCAGAGATATGCAGGTGATACAACCTTACTTGCTGAAAGTGAAGAGGACTTGAAACATTTACTGATGAACATCAAAGAGCACAGCCTTCACTATGGATTACATCTCAATATCAAGAAAACAAAAATCCTCACTACTGGACCAATAAACAGCACTCTTATGAACAGAGAAAAGATTGAAGTTGTCAAGGACTTCATTCTTCTTGGATCAACTATAAACACTCATGGGAGCAGCAGTCAAGAAATCAAATGATGTATTGCATTAAGCAAATCTGCCACACAAGACCTTTTTTAAAGTGTTGAAGAGCAAAGATGTCAGCTTGAAGACAAAGGTGCACCTGACCTAAGCCATGGTATTTTCAGTAACCTCATATGCATGCTAAAGCTGGACAGTGAATAAGGAAGACAGTAGAAGAATGGATGCTTCTGAGTTATGGCGCTGGAGAAGAATATTGAAAGTGCCATGGGCTGCCAAAAGAACCAATAGATCTGTCTTGGATAAAGTGCAAACAGCGTGCTCCTTGGAGATCAAGATGGCCAAACCTCGTCTCTCATACTTTGGATATATTGTCAGGATAGACCAGTCACTGGAGAAGGATATCATGTTTGGTAAGGTGGAGGGTCAGAGAAAAAGAGGAAGACCCCAATGAGATGGACTGGCTAAGTGGCAGCAGTGGCAAGCGTGGCAACAGTAGTGATGTTGGCCCAGGATCGGACAGTGTTTCGTTCCGCTGTGCATAAGTTCACTATGAGTTGGTACTGACTCGATGGCACCTAACAACAACAACTGGACCAATTAGCAACATCATGATAAATGGAAAAAAATTGAAATTGTTGAGGATTTCATTTTACTTGGATCCTCGATCAACATTCGTGGAACCAGCAGTCAAGAAATCAAATGACATACTGCACTGAACAAATCTGCTGCAAAAGGCCTCATTAATGTGTTAAAAAGCAAAGATATCACTTTGAGAACTAGGGTAACACTGACCTAAGATAAGCCATGGCATTTTCAATGGCCTCATATGCATGTTAAAGCTGGACAATGAATAAAGAAGATTGAAGAAGAATTGATTTATTTAAATTAAGGTGTTGGCAAAGAATATTGGATATGCCATGGAATGCCAGAAGAATGAATAAATCTGTCTTTAAAAAGTATAGGGCAGGGGTGGGGGGTGGGGGTGGAGGGCTACAAGCTTTCAAGAGGGAACCTAGATCCAGAGGGCCTGGAGGAAGGTAGAATCTCCAGTGAGTAGTATTCAATCTGACTAGGCGTGGCTTATGCAATGAAATGCAGACGGGGCTCTTGTGATACAATAGTGAATAATTGTTATCAGGACTGATTGTGAGGGTCGAAAAGGTAAAGGTAGACGTTTTATAACAAGGAAGGGAGTGATTAACTTTTCAGTCTAGGAGCGGAGGTCCCTAGGACCATCAAGGGAGAAGAGCAGAGAGCGGGACCCTACCCAGAGAAGCAGTGATGCCTGAAATGGAGCCAAAGATGATGACGTGGAGCGATGGAGCAGCTGGAGACTTTAGATCCAGAGAGGGAGAGCGACTGTGTGCTGAAGACCTGGGGAGTACGGGGAAGGATTGCATGGAGGGGATTGTAACCATGGCAATGAGACGATATACGATAGAATGAATGTAAAACTAATGTTCTCCCATGTAAACTATCACATAATTCACAATAAAACATTTAAGAAAAAAAGAAAAATGTACAGCCAGAAAGCTCCTTAGTAACTCTGGTAGCGTAGTGGTTACGAATCAGGCTGCGAACCTTAAGGCCAGCAGTTCGAAACTACCAGCCGCTCCGCGGGAGAAAGATGAGGCGTTCTGCTCCCGTAAAGATTTACAGCCTCGGAAACCCTGTACAGGGTCGCTATGGGTCGGAACCGACTCGATGGCACTTAACAACAACAACAACAAGTATGGATGACAAGATTTCATCTCATGTACTTTGGACATGCCGTCAGGAAGGACTATCCTTGGAGAAGGAAATCATGTTGGGTAAAGTAGAGAATTAGCAAAATAGAGGAAGATCCTCAGTGTGGTGGAATGGCCCCGAGGCTGCAACAATGGGTTCAAACACAATGGGTTCAAACTGTGGAGGATGCAGGAGCATGTGGTGTTTCATTCTGTTGTATGAATCACTATGAGTTGGAACAAATCCTTTGGCACCTAACAACCGCAACCACAGAGGGACCTAATAGCGATGACAAGATCACAATTTGTTGCCTTTGCAAAATATCTTTTCCCAAAACTGAATAAAAAGGTTTATAGAGGGAAAATCTTAAACAACAGTCTAGTTAAGTCATTGTGACCATACTGAAATCATTACATTTTCATTGATGTATCCCTTTTGAAATGCATTGAGCCCTGTAGATCCTAGACAGAGCATGCTTTCTGAAGTTCTTGGAAACAGACCCTCGTGTTCTCGTGGTACATATAGCATGAAAGACATGCTAAAAATATCATGCATCCTCAGGAGTAAGGAAGGAAACGACACTATAGAAGGAGCAATACCTGTAATAGTAGCTTCTGTGACACCAGGGCGAGGTCGAGGGACTACTTCTCTGGAAGGGGATCCAGGCTTCTCATACTTGATGATATAGCCAGTAATCTTGGCACGAGGTGGCTGCCAGGACACCAGTAGGGAGTTGGGTGTGGTGGCCAGGAAACGCAGGTTGGATGGCGCATCAATGGCTTAAATTGAAAAACAAGAATACAAAATTAAGTTTCTAAGAAAATGGATAATGAAGAAAGTTACTCCCTGCCTCTTCTCCCAATTCTTATAACAGAGTGAATAGAATCCGAGAGTTCTGTAAATGGTAGAAATGATTTGCTGTGACCTGTTAAGTAAAAACATCAGCTTCACACATTCCCTGAGCTCACGTGACTAATTGCAGATGTCGATGACATCTACTTCTTCAATACAAAGTGCAGTTACCTGTGGAGGCATCTATGACCACAGGTGAGCTCCGGGAGTTGTCGTTCAGGGTGTACAGGTAGATCTTGTAGTCTGTGCCTGGTTGCAAACCTGGGATATGAGAAGAGATGGTTTGTATCTGTTCGTGCTCGACTAGGACAATTTTCACACTCATCTGTCATCTTTCTGGTTCCTCTACTCTGGTAGCGTAATGATTACAAATTAGGCTGCTAATCTCAAAGTCAGCAGCTCGAAACTACCAGCAGTTCTGTGAGAGAAAGATGAGGCTTTCAGCTCCCGTAAAGATTTACAGCCTCAGAAACCCTGTACAGGGTCGCTATGGGTCGGCATTGACTTGACAGCACTTAACAACAACAACCATTCCGTATTTATGTAGACCACGTTCGCAGTCCATCTTTAAACAATAAATTACAATGTGAAAAGGGTGTGACCTGTGAAGGAGAAACTACCTCGGAAGAAAATCACCCAAAGACATTGGCTAAAATAAATGTTAAAATATAAAAATTTGTTGGCTATCAGTTTCCCTCTTGGAGAACGTAAGGACAACACTTTTTAAAGGGGCTCTCCCTGAAGGTTACCAGATACTCAGTGATTGGTAGCTAGCATCAGAATTTTAAAGCTCAAAAAGACACTGACCTGGAGAGAGAACATTTTCTAACTGTAACTTTCATCTTCATTAAGTGATAGTGTTTATTCGGTTCAATTTAATTATGCTTTCCCACTTAACCATGTTAATACTAAGAACTATACACCACCATTTAGTTTCTTTTGGACTTAAGTATTATGTTGATTTTTTTAAAAATGAAAAAGGCCACAATTTTTTTTTTCCATGGTGGGTGAATGACGCTGATGCCATTTCGCTGACACGTATTAGCTGAAGCCAGGCATTCAAAGAACAAAACTATTTTGGAGGTGGTCCAGTGGTTAAGAGCTTGCCTGCTATTTGAAAGGTCAACAGTTCCAACCCACCAGCTGTTCTGCAAGAGAAAGATATGGAAGAGTTGGCTTCAATAAAAATTACAACCTTCGGAGCCTGCTTTACGGGCAGTTCTACCCTGTCCCAAAGAGTTGCTATGCATTGGAATCACCTTGACAACAACAGGTTTGGATTTGTTTGTTTTTTTGAGGGGTATGTTGCTTTGTTGTTTAGTGCCATAGAATCAGTTCTGACTCTAGTGATCTTACATAGGGTTTCCAAGGAGTGATTGGTGGGTTTGAATTGCCTTGACCCTATAGCATCACATCTAGTATGTAAATATCTTTTTCAAAAACATAAATGGATAACCACAAAAATGAAACATGGATTTAGTCAGTTTCAGCGGTAGAATTATGACTGAACTCATTTACATTGTGACAGCGGTTACTAAATGTCAGGGCAGTGAGTCTTCTAACCTGTGATAGTATAGCTTCGAACATCTGGCTTGATGGTTCTTTGAATCGGGGCCTGCCCGTTGGATGGGATGGCATCAACTTGGAAGCCAGTGATGGTCTCCGTCTTGGTCCTCCAGCTAAGGGTGATGGTGGTCTCAGTTGTATCTGTCACGCGGGCCCGCCTTGGAGGGCTAACATCTGCACAGCATCAGAGCCAATGGGTTAGTGCCTGCTTGGCTCATAGATGTGAAGGTATTGTGAAACATTTCCTTATTATACATACATTTCCTTATTATACATCAAATACATGCACTGCAGAAAATCCATTCCTAGTAATGTGTAGGTGTTTTTTGGTGGTATCCGGAGAGAAAAGGTTGACAGTAATTAGGAAATTGAAAAATATTCACCTCTCATGTCTTTTTTTGTCTGAAGAACTGAAAAGCTGTACAGATCCTACGAGTGGTTCCTAGGACTGTCTTTCCAGTGCCTACTAATAGCTCAAGGAAGTGTGAAAATAATCAATTTATTATCATGTAAATTATGTATAGTAGGAGTTATAATAATAGGGCCAGCCAGTATTAATATATATATATTTCCTTGCTAATAATTTTCAATTATAAACAGCTTCATATATTTTCTCTCAATAGATGAAACACCACCCCCATCTTATAGATGAGGAAATGTTGACAATTTATAGGACTTCTCAGTGAGTAGGCAGTGGCTTATTGATGTGGTGGAAAATGAAATCTGAACCTGATTTACTCCAATACTTATTGCGTAATAGGACATAATAAAAGGCAGTATGTCCTCTCCAAGCATAATTTCATAAAAACACAATGGTAAGGTCAGAGCACTCACTGGGTGTGAATCTACATTGTTAACATTAAAAAGGGATTCCCTTTTATGGGCCATTAGACCACTTTCCAGAAGGGAATAAAGGGCGACAGTCACTAAGTCAAAAAATGATGGGTGATCAAGCAGATTTCCAAACTAGGAATCCTTCAACTGTTACCTTAGCAAACCAGAAGATCATTTCCTATTCTTTAATTTTTGTTTATATATTACTGAAACATTTGATTACATACTCTCCAGAGTAGTGACGACTCCCTGAGCTGGTCTGCTGGTCAGAGTGTCCTTAAGAGCATAGATGCTCACTTCATATTTGGTGGCCACCTAGAAATAAAGGGCATGGTAAGATTTAGCAAGGTGGTCTTCCGAAGCCCCACAGTCTTCACTACAGCATTAGGTGAAGAGCGGTGGCTATAAAAGAAAGGATGAGTACATTGGCCTGTGAGCAGTTCAAACCCACCAGCTGCTCTCCATGGGAGAAAGGAGAGACTTCCTGCTCCCACGAAGATGTAAAGCCTCATAAACCTTACTATGAGTTGGAACCTGCTCAACAGCATTTAACAACAATGTAGAAAAAGGGGATAAAAATAGCAAATCCTGTAACACTGTAAACACCTACATTAATAGTATTCCTCTATTGCTCAAATTCAATGAATTAAAAATATTATTTCAGGGGTTAGGCCCAAGTAAGACATAGCTTACATACTTATTTAAGGAGATGAAAAAGTAAGAAAATGTTATTAGCATATTTTTATGATCTGACTGATGTAAACAATGATTTTTTCTGATGGTAGAAAGGCAAAGAGAACGCTTCATTTGCTCCTTGACCTCTTTCTGTAGTTTCTCCCAGAACTGGCCTCGTGTTAGGAAATATATCAATCACGGGGGTTCTTGGCTAATTTTCTACATGCACGTTGTTGAGAAGGATTAAACAAGTTTGAATTTACAGCCTCGGAAACCCTGTTCAGGGTCACTATGGGCCGGAATCGACTCGACGGCACTTAACAACAACAATGAGGCTAGGGTCAAGGTGGTTTGGTACAAACTGAAGACTATTCCTTTCAGAGGTGACTGAGGTCAGAAAATGCATATAGCTCACTGGATCGATGCATTCAGCCAGTGGGTATGTTAATTGATTCTCCCCCCAACACATAACCTTTTGAAGTAGTAAGCAGTGTCTACAAGAACTAGGCAAAATCCAAAACTATTTATGAAATGCTGTCCCAAATGTTCATCTGTTAACCTTAAGTCTACATTAAGGAATTCTACTTAATTAGGTTTCTTATTCAATGAAACCTGTGAGAGCTGGAACACACTGAGGGCAGCCTTGTTTTTCCAGGTCTCATAGGTTTCCCACCTTTAACAAGGTTCTCTCCATGGAAAATATTTGAGTTTTCCTTCTCTAACAGGTTTCTGCCTTATCCAGGTTCTGGCTCTCACAGGTTTTACTGTATCTCTACGATTTTATAAACTGTACCACCACCCATGTGTCAGTTTGCTAGATGGCGGTACCTTGCATTTTGCTATGATACTGGAAACTGTGGCACTGATATTTCAAATACCAGTTGGACCACCTGTTTAACCAGAACTTTCAAACTAAGACAGCTAAGGAAAAATGCCTGGCGGTCTATGTGTGTCCGACAGTCAGTCAATGAAAACCCCACAGATCATGAAAGAATTGTCTGATGAGCCCCCAGCTTGGAAGGCACTCAAAACACACAATACATACAACAATGGCTCAAGCATACCAACTACTATAGCACAGCAGAGACTGAGCAGCATTTGGTCCCCACGCATCAGAGCTGACCCAATAGCAGTGTAACTGATGACTGTGGACACCGTGTGAGGATGCCCAACTTCTTTATTCCAGTGGAAGATGGTCAGTACTTACCATCAGTCCTGATATTACCACAGATGAACTGTCAGGAGCAAGGTTGATTTCTTTCATTGGCCCAGTCTTCTCCTTGGGTGTCACCCGCACTCGATATCCAGTGAGCTGAACATTGGGTGCTGTCCACTGGGCAGACACACTGGTTGGTGTCACCTGAGAGAACCTCAGGTTGGTCGGTGCAGGAATGGCTGTTGGGATGGTCATTGGTTAGAGGTTATGTTATAGGAAATGGGGGAACAGGAAACAGTGAATTCAAAGACGTATAATATTCTTGTTTGATCAGGTGCATATTCTGGTCACTCAGCACAGGAAGGTATATGAATAGATACAAACTGAAGAAATACACGTGTTCACTGGAAAATACATTTTGTATCACCTATCCTCAGAATCACTGGAAAGTCTTGGGTAAAACCAGGACTTTAGGTTTTAGAAGTGGTTTTTTTTTTTTCTCTCTCTTAAAAACAAAATAAAGTCAAATTGGTTTATTGTCCATTAGATTTTCCATTTGTATGGAAAAAGAAGCAATAGCTCTTTTTCTATATAAATTATCTTTGCATGGAAAACCATTTCATAAAGTGTTCCATCCAAAAAAGATAGAATTATGTTTTTATTGTCTTTTTTATTTGGACCCCATGGCAGATATCGCTACTAAATCTGAAGTGTTCTCTGTGGCGCAGCATAAGAAGAAAATCAGCTTACAACAGAAGCCGAGAAGAGAAGCGAAGAGTAATAATACAGATTGTCACCTCCAGGGTTTATGTTGTCACTAGGAAACATCTTTAGCATTCGCTTCTGCTTCAGAAACAAAGCAGAAGTTAAAATAGTGTCAAAAACATTTGCCCTATCAATGCTTTCCCTGTTCTGATTCATAATCCTTGAAGCAAATTACACACCCCACACATGGTATATCTAACTAGAGAGGAAAGTTCTAGCCCATGTGTTCTCAGGATGCTGCTGCTATATAAGGCCCCAGTTGGGGCTCCTTTATTGGAGTCAAAACTATGATGCTAAATATCTTTCCTTTATACACAGTAAGGGGAAACTACAGAGAGTCATAGTTCAGGAAGCAATCCATAATTCTAGATGTTTATTCTTATCCCATTAGATGGGAATCCAGGAGCCCTGGTGGCACAGTAGGTTAAGCATCAGGGTGCTAAGCACAGAATCGGCAGTTCTAACCCACCAGCTACTCCGTATGAGAAAGATGAGGCTGTCTGTGTCCGTAAAGATTTACAGTTTTGGAAACTCTAAACAGGGTTCCCATGTGCCAGAATCGATTCAGTGAAGGGCTAGACTGCCATCAAGGAGACCAGGTGGCACAATGATGAAATGCTTGGCTGCTAACCAAAAGGTCTGAATCCACCTGCCTTCTCTCCTTGAGAGCAAGATGTGGTAGGCTGCTTCTGTAAAGATGACTGTCTTGGTAGCTCTATGGCGTGGTTCAACTCTGTCCTACAGGGTTGCTATGAGTTGAAATTGACTTGACAGTAATGGATTTGCTTTGGATTTTGGGTTAGATGGGAATTAATAGCCCGATAAAGTATATTTCACTCATCAGGGCATAAAGTCGCTGCTCCCAAGAGCACCCTGGTGGTGCAATTAACGATATACCTGTGGACTGGGTTCCAATCAGGGGCTGGCTCTCCATATCATCGTGCAAGGCAACCACACTGACTGTGTACTCAGAACCCGGCCTGAGGCCTTGCAGCTCTGCAGTGTCTTCTTCACCATCAGGTGCAGGGAAGAGCTCATGGATTCCATCCTCAGGGCTCGAGTAGGTTACCCTGTACCTGGAAACCTGCCCCTGTGGGCTTTCCCAAGCAATTTTGATGGAATCGACATCCACATCAGTGAATGCCAGTCCTTTAGGGCGATCAATGTCTGTTAGGCAAATTAATGGTAAGAGGTTATGTGAAAAGCAAGTTGTGAAATAAAGCATTTTTATCACATGCAAAGCAGTTTTGCAGGTATCATTTTCTTTGATGAATTAAATTCCAATTAACCCACTACTAAATGTAAAATTTCCCAATACAGTCTTAATTTTATTATTTTTTTTCAGTTTAGAAACCATTTTATGTTGCATCACTTGATAAAACATAAGCACACATAGGCAAAATTATTAAAATTAATTTTAAGATTGTCTATCAAGATTGATTTTTGCAATGTGGTGTTAGTCTCATAGACCTGGATTTTCCATACCTTGGAAGTGGTAAAGTTGATTGTCTTTTTTTTTTAAAATGATTTATTTTATTCTTTGTGTTGTTCAAAATATAAACACCAGAACGTACACCATTCCAGCAATTTCTACAGGCGCAATTCCATGATATTGGTTACATTCTTTAAGCTGTGCAATCACTCTCACCCTTCTTCTAAATTGTTCCTTCCCAATTAATACATCCCACAACTTCCTATCCGACTTCACGAGGGGCTGGTGCCAATCTGATCCCATGTAGATATTTCTTTAAAAGAGCACAAGGCTCAAAGCAGACATTCTTTACTCATTAAGTTAAACTATTCCTTGGTGTGATGCTGTAGGATAAGCACTGGACTGCAAACCACAAAGTCGGCAGTTCAAACTTGTCAGCTGCTTCTCGGAAACCCTATACAAGATCGCTACGAGTCAGAATTGACTCGACAACACTTAACAACAACAACATTTTTTGGTTTAAAGAAGATTTGAGGGAATGGTTTCAGTTTATGGTTCATCGTTTGGGGGAGTTCATCTAGCCTCAATAGCTCTAAAAAGTCTGGATTCCATGAGAATTTTAACATTTGTTTTCCAGTTTCAATATTTGGATCAGGATTTTTCTACAGGATCAGTAAAGTTGATGTTCAATATGAGATTCTGACTGCTGCTATTTTATTTAGCTCTTTTCCACCCAACCTCCCCTATCTAGATATTTGCATTAAATGCTGAGCCAGCTGATGGTCTCTAAGTGTCTCCACATAACAATTAATAACTGCTTAGGAGCATTTCAATCAACTTTACCACCCAGTCGTAGAAAATAAGGTCCTAGGCAAAATGCTTTGTAAATTTGCTATAGGCAAACAAGATTTTGCTTAGGCCATTGGAGCAAAAGAAATCAAAGCACAGCAACTAAGTATGGTCATTCCATCACTTCTTTCCTTTGAGTTCACTGGTTGGAACTGAGAAGGAAAAAGGCTTGTGAAGGGCGCCACTCAAGGCACAAACTTGTCCAACAAGTTGACTTTCCTTAGGTGTAACAGCAAAAGACAAGCAAAGGGTACTCATCAACTCCTAGGAACAAAAGCTGACTTAGAAAGTGGAAATGGAACATTGGTCACGTACTGGTTACTGCTGTCTGCACCAGAGGCTGACTCTCTCCATTTTGATTCTGAGCATAGACACTAACCACATACTCCATGGTGGGCTGCAAGCCCTCGATGGTCATTTCTGTTTGATCTGCAAAGAGAGTAAAAAGCAAACTCAGTATCAATGTCATCCCCGATCAAGTTGGTCAAGCCATTCAAGTGAACTTAAAAATCTAGTAAAAAATGTGTGGTGGCTTAAAGTGTTCAGACTTCTTTGCTGAATTATGATAGGAATATGGAAGAGTCAGACATCTATTTCTTCATGGGCAAACATGTTCACTGTTAATACAAATTTCCACAAAGGAGTAAAGTCACAGCAAAGGATAAGCTCTAAATTTTATTAATGAAGCCTTCAACAATGAACTGATCTTGTTCTTGTAAAATTCAAATTAACTTGACTTTAGAGATTTTGCCTAAGATTTTAATTCTTGAGAACTGTGTATATGGAAAAAGGCAGCTAGGTCATCTTCTTCATGGTGTATATGAGCAACAAAACCACAGAGGTAAATCTAATAAAGAAAGGTGTTTAGACCACCTGAGAGAACCCTGCATCTAAACCCAGAAATGTACTGATCCGAAAACTTCTACTGAGAAATGAGTTGGTACCGGTCCTGAACCCTGTGTTCACAAACTTTGCGTATTATACGGAAAGTAAGGTACTTGTGGCCAGGTGGCCATTTCTTCTCAAAAGAATACTGTGTGTTCCTTTCTGTTCTGCTCGATGCGAGAGGCTGGGTATTCTTACCTGGGCCTGCAGTTTGCGTTTTCGATGGTCCTGGGCCATTTTTGGGAGTGGTGGTCACTCTGTAACCAGTAACAGGGGCATTTGAAGGCAGCCACCTGACACTAATGCTGTTGTCTTGAACGTCAGTCACTTGCATTTGGGATGGTTTGTCTATTTCTACACACAAAAACAAAGAGAAACCAGTGAGGGTTCCAGTAGTGCAAACAAGGCCTGGTTTCTTGCCCTGATACACACCCAAAGGATCTGTTCTTACACTTTATAATTCCTAGGTGCTTCTTTTTGAAGAAATATGAAGATGGCTTTGGGGGTGTGGAAGTATGTTAACTATATACCATGTCATTCATTCACAAGGAATCTGCTTTCAACCCCAAGTGACATTCCAATGAGGTGGTCATTCTTTACCTTATCAGCTCCTTCACTTATTCATTCAGCAAATAATTATTGACCATGAGCACCCTATGTCCCCTGTCACTAATGCAGGCATAATGAATAATATCAATGAACAAAACAGACACAAATCCCTGTCCTTAGGCCACTTCTTTTTATATCTGGCTAGAAACACTGTAAGCAGTCGATGTTGTTTTGTTTTACTTAAAAACAAAATCAATTCCACAATGATAAAACTACCTTGAGAGAACATTGTAAAAAAAAAAAAAAAAAAAAGACCGGAATCAATAAACCTGTGTCATCCCGGAAGAGTTATACCTGTTCGATAATCAATGGAAATGGGCTTGCTGTTTGATGGACTGTCCCCCCGGCCGGTGACAGCATACAGAGTGATGGTATAGTTGACTCCAGGTTTAAGGCCGGTGATGGTGGCTGTAGACTGGCTCCCAGGCACTGTGAATTCTTGGACAGGACTATTTCCTCCTGTAGGTAAAGGGTTTGTTCAGAGGGTTCAGTACTGATTAAGTGAATTCCTACATCAAGAGCAACTAGTAAGTGATGCCTCACTGCTCATTTCCTTCTCAAGAGTGCTACGATTAGGTTCTGGTCAGAAAGCTGTGTTTACCCATGTGGTAAACCTTGGTAAATGTGAGGGAAGGGGAAATTGGAGTTAATGCTACTTTAACATTTCAGCTTGAAAATGTCAGTGAGTTTTTAGGGTAACATTAGGAGGCCCGCAAGTACAGGAATACATACTTGGTCGTTTTTCACCCCCATGTGGGAGATATAGGAAAATAAAAAAGAACTATCATTGTATTATTTTACTATTGATGATACAGTGGTGAACTTACTTCAGATTCAGTCTTCCTCAGCTCTACTGTTGCACCTCTAGCTGTATTATATTAAGAAAAGCCAGTTGTTATGGAATCGATTCTTACTCATGGTGACCTCATATATGTCAGAGTAGAAATGGCTCCGTATATTTTGTTTTTAATTGACAAATGTGTTTATTTTTTTAACAATAATTTTAAAATGCATGGGAAAAGTATGCATTACTTTAAAAAATGAAGAGGATTTGAGCTCAGACAAGATACAATTCTATCTGAAGGCAGCTATCTGATAAATCTGTTCTCTTGTGTGGATTAAACACATTCAGTAATTACAATTTTGATGACCATTATTGAACATTTCATTAGAGTTAGGATCTTTACAAAGCAGAGACAGGCTGTTGTGATTAGGTATACGCAATTCCCAAGGAATAGTCAAGTCCAACTAGACTCTTCCTGATCCACTTCCATCCCACTCCCCTAAATGAAGATGTAGCAACACTAGAGAGAAACAAAAGTGAACCACTGCCACCCCTTCTCCCCACTGACAACAGACTTATAACCTTAGAACACGTCCTAGTGTGGCACTGTGGGTTGATACGCTGGACTGCAAAGTCAGTTTGAATCGCAACCTCACCAGTTGCTCCTCAGAAACCCTATACAGGGTTGCTATGAGTCGGAACCGACTCAACAGCACCTAACTGCAACAACTTCAAATAATCTCTTTAGAAGTCTGAGGAATGGTGTAACTGATACATCAGGGCCTTGCTCTTCTCATTATCCAAGGCAAAATAATCCACTTCTGGGAGAAAAATCCATGGTTTCTATTTGTCTGAAGCAATTGCCAAGATCCATTATTGTTTTTACTGGCTATGGTTTGGCTCTTGGAGACAAGAATCTTGACTGTATGTCTACAACTCCACAATTATAATGGCAAGCCACATACTCTCCATTCCTCATTATATGATGATTGCTTAATCCATATATACTGCTGATAAAACAGATTTATCAGCAAATCAGCATTTCCTAAAATCCACAACCCAAACACAAACTTCCCCTTCCCCTGAAGTGGCCTATGTTTTCTTACTATCTGAAGAGAATGTGGATGCTGCAACCCTACCATTAGTTTTCATGATACCAAATCAATTCTTCAGTCTTCACTGACAGCGAATGAAATATCTAACAACACCATTTATGAGCAAGGACTAAAACCTGTGGCTAAAACCTCTTCTCTGTTAGAACTAAAACAAGGCTTAAAGACCAGAAACTCTTCCAAATAGATGCTCTGGATTTTAGGATTAATTTTTCCATGAACCTGAAAGAGCAATACAATATCTAGCCCAGCAACCATCACAACTTGAGTTCCAGGATGGACCTGCCAGACGAGATTTGAGTTCTAGTAGAACGTTCAGCATCAGCATTTTGGCAGTTCTTCAAGGTCAAGCTTCCTTTTGGAAATCGATGAGGATATGCACAATTCAGTCCATTGCAACAAATAAGTCATCTTCATCTACTCTGCGTTCATCATTTGGAGATATTTCCCACTCATTAGCCTCGCCCAGGCAGCAGCCCTGCCATGGCATGCTAAAAGTCTCTTTTGAAGTTTGTCTTTTGAAAGTTTACTTTCACTGGCATTTTTCATCATATCTTTGTGAAACCGACTGTTCATATGTCAACCATTTCCTCATCTTCATCTTCTCCATCCACCCAAACTGACCTCTTTTGAGGGGAGAAACTATCTCTTGCTTCATTCTCCACTTGCGAGTCTCCATATTGCCCACATTCTTGCATCGGTGGGCCTCGTCATCCTCAATCTCCTGGAGGGCCAGCTTCTCCACGCATCACTCTACAGCCGTAGTGCTCGCTGCACTCGGCCACCCGGCCTCACACTGGTTCTCTGTTCTGGCTTCACTGGGGTCCTCCGGTGTGGCTTTCCTCTTGCACCCCGGTTCGGTTCCTCTACCTCTTTGGTTTTGTGGAGAAGTGCAGGCACTGACATGGAACCTGTCTGCATGTGCGCCAGGACTGTTAGCTCTCTGTCACCCTGAGGCGCAGCCGGTTTTTATTAGAAGTAGATCACCAGGCCTGTCTTCTGAGATATCTCTGGATGGACTTGAACCACCAACTTTTGATTAGTAGCTGAAGCCGCTAACCATTTGCACTCTCAGGGAAATCCCAGTGGTATTATGTAAACAACTTTTGATCTTGATTTTCCCATTAAAACTAATGCTGTTGAGTTGACTCATAAGCAACCCTATAGAACAGAATAGAGATGCCCCATAGAGTTTCCAAGGCTGTAAACCTTTATAAGATGCAGTCGCTTTTTACCATGGAGTGGCTGGTAGGTTTGAACCGCCAACCTTTCTGTCAGTAGCCAAGTGATTAACCAGTTGACTTTACTATCAACTGTACCCTAACTATCCTTGGATAAGACAAGGTTCCATTGAGTAGAGCTGATTCAAGTCATTGAATTCCATTTCCGTTGTTGGGCTCTCAGGTAGCTAAGAGACTTGGAAACGGCATTTTGCTCACTCACCAGTTTCTCCATAGGTGATCTTGTAAAACCTCACGGACAGGGCAGGAGGATCCCAGCTGATCAGTAAGCTATTAGGAGTCGTGGCAATAACTTGCAGGTCCCTTGGAACATCAGAAACTGGGGGAATAAAGGGGAATAATTTCACATAGGTGAAATAACTTTCCAATAATGCCCAGATTCATTCTTCACCTGCCAGAGACTTGTCTTTATGACTTTGTCATATAATAAGGTGACTACTAAACAAAACGAGCAGAATGAAAAAATTATGAGTAAGTCAAGTTGTGATAACATGATTATCTCCAATTTATTGAATGATTCTTTACCTCATTTTTATGTTGAGAAAACATACAAGTATTGAGAAGCTACACAAAGCACATAATACCTACCCATACACCCTTCACTTAGATTTGCTAATTGATAAGGTTTTGCCATATTTGCATCTCTCTCTCTCCCTTCTTTTTCTCTTTTTTTGGTTCATCCATTTGAGACTAAAGTACAGTAGTCATGTTGGCACTTAACCCTATATACTTGAGTATATATTTCCTCAGAACAATGACCTTGTGTGCTAAAATTATAACGAAACCAATGACAGCCGGAAATTGGTGGACTAACTTGTTTTCACGGGTCTCAAGATGTTGTCTCCTTTGACAGGGTGCCCTCCATAGAGGCGCAACTCTGCCCAACATAAAGGTTCATAAAACTCATGTGAGACATTATTCTGAACAATGCAGGTAATCCTAATGAATTAAGAATCTACTACACAGCAGGAAAATTGTCAAGAATTCAGTTAATCTCAAATTCAAGATTACCGTTTTTCTATCTCCTCTTTTGGAGTCCTAGTGTGGGGCTATAGGATAAGCATGTGACTGCTAACTGCAAGGTGGACAATTCAAATCCACCAACCTCGAAAACCCTATACTGAGAAACTTCTTTGGAGAAAGGAGATCTTATTTAATACATTCTAAGAGGGAGAGTTCCTCCATATGTCCTCTCACTTCCTTCCCCATGTCTCCTATCCATCATCTATTCTCTAAGAGATGATGATCAGACAACACAAAGACAGTTCATGAGAGAATGTGTTTTCATAGTGCAGCCCTCCGAGTTGCCTTGCAGTAAGAAGACAAGTTACCTGTTGATTGTTGGCCAACTAATGGGGCACTTTTCTCTTTGCCATTGAGAGCAACGACGCTGACCACATACTCGGTCCCTGGTTTGAGGTTGGTGAGGGTGATGGAATTCCGAGAGGGGGGCACGCGATCTTCCCGGGGCCTTCCAACACTCTGCTCAGGATGATGGCGAATCCAGTAGCCAGTGACGGGGGTTCGAGGAGACATCCAATGCACAGTGAAAGAGTTGGCAGTGATATCAGAAAAGTCAATGCCAGTTGGGGAATCAAGCCCTGTTTTTTCCAGTCAGGGGAGGAGGAGGAAAAGAAGATATCACCAGCTTAAGAAGTGAAGAATGAAGGGATAAATACCATACATACAATGTTTTGTCATTTTTTAAAAAACAACAAAATAGTTTGTCATACATCTCTGGTAATGATATATTTATTTTAAGCCACCTATGTATTTCAAAATCATAAAGTTAAGTGACTTAGTTCACATGGCCACTTGAAGCATTCTTTGTGTTTTCTTTCACTAGGCACAGTAATCCAAATAATTTTATGTGTCATTCATTATAGTATGCATCTGCATTACATCTAAAGTTAGGCATTTAAGATAATCTGGGAATTTACCATTTGAAATGCTTCAGTGTTCAAACATTCTATATTTTGATCCTATAAATGTTACTTTCAAAGTAAGGCAAGATCTGCCACCCCCTCTAGAAGGAATCGATTTGTCAATAAAGGCACAACTATGCCAAACATGAAGATTCATAAAACTAAAGTAAGACATTATTCTGAAAAAAAAAAACAAAAATGCAGATAATTTCTCATGAATTAAGAAGTTATTACATCACAGGAAAATTAACAAGAATTCAGTTAATCTCAAATCACTTAACCTCTCTGAGGATTCTAGCAAATTCCCATTACAGGTACAGCATTCCCTTATTCTGTTCAATAACACGCTCAGGCCAAACAGAAGTCACGACTCCCTTTAAAAAGCAAGTAGACTATAAATGAATTCATAGATATACTAAGCTGTACTTTTTTAAAAAGTAAAAATAAAAAGAAGCATCCATCCTAAGAAAGGGCATAATATTTATGAATTCAACTTTCCTTATATGATAAATGAATATTTCATCACATTAAAAAAAAAAAGGGATAAACTTGGGGACTTAGTAAAGAAAGGAAAATACTTAGATAACAATGTGACGCTGCTAGGTTAGTCATTAAACAGAATCACCTGATGAGAAGGAATATCCGCCATCTATAAATAACGGAGATCATAGAGAATTCTTCTAGGGGTCTTTTTTAAAGGATAAATGACAACATTTCTGGACTACTGTCTGTCCTCTCTGGAAGCAGAGAGTAGAATCTTAAAGGTTGAATTTGGTACCTTTAATTTTTGAAGACCAGTGCTCAAAAAGTAATGGCATCGCCACCAAACAGAAAGATGTGTTTCTTTAGAACTACCATTCCACTTTGATATTTAAAATTAGTGGGTGAAAGCCACTTGATAAGTGTGTTGCTACCATGACTCACCTGTTTTCTGTCTTCCTTTAAGAGGCATGCTCTCATGTTGTTCATAAACACTGGAGACGCTGATTAAATATTCTGTGCCAGGCAGGAGATCTAAAGAGGCAAGTGGAATTTATGTTAATCTTATACGTGAAAGCATGAAACCCTCCTGGGACTATCTCTACTGATGAAATATCCAAACATCCAGTCCTATCACCCACTTACACCTCAGTGAATGTCTGTACCTCCAGATGGTAGGTGATAAAGAAGGGTTGCCTTACCCTCCAGTACCTCAAAGCCCTGTAATCAGTCCCACCTCTGTGAATGTGACCCAGACATGTGCCACAAAACACTGGAGGGCTGATTCTCCATAAAAAAAAAATTAAAAAAAAGAAATGCCTGTGGGAAATAATATTTCTTCCATCCACTTGATGTTATGTCTATTAAGAACACATAGCAATGATTGTGGTACGGATGGATTATCATTTATTCCTTAGGACAGCCCTCTGAGGTGGCATCATTATTTGTCTTTAGCAGTTTTACTATCATATGATAAACTGCATATATTGAAAGTGTAAATTTGACATATTTGATCTCAGAATGCTCCTCTGAAACTATCGCCACATTCAAGACAATGAACGTACACATTACTTCCAAAAGATTTAGTTTACATCAATTAATCCCATTTTACAATGGAAAAAAACTGAGGCAGAGAGAAGATAAATGACTTACTCAAGACCACACAGAACTCAACTCAGGCCAGGAGCAGTGCTCCTTACAATGAACCTTTTACTGAGAAAAAGTCACACTCTAAAAAAGAAGTGATCGGTTCTGCCACAGTAAGGTGAGAACAAAATACTTCAAAGTATTAGGTATACATGATGACGAGTCTCTTCCGCCATTTTGAGATGACAGGAAGGTGCAGAGTAAGGTTTCTGACTAAACTCTGAATTTCTCCTTGCTAGACTCCCACTTCCCTCCACACCATCTCCCCTCCAGCCTATTTGTAGGGACAACTGCAGGATTTGAGCAAGCACTATGTTAGTCCTAGGGGGCACCATGATGATTTTCCTCCTTTCTGCTCAATCAGGGACAATTTACTTCACCATAGAACACCAGTTGCTTTATCTGTGAAACGTGGTTAATGATGGCTTCCCTGGGAGAAGATGGTCACTTTGACATTCGTTGTAACATGAAGATCTTTCATAACGTCTTAGAGAACATGACCGACATATGACCAACATACGACTACGATGGGGGAGACAGTGGTCATGATATGTTGTGTTTATGTGTCGTTGAGTCAATTCTGACTCATAGCATCCCTGTATAGGGTTTTCAAGGAGCAGCTGGTGAGTTTGAACCACCAACCTTGCAGTTTAAAGTGACCTTATGGTCAAGTGCTGTAGCACCACACCAGGACTCCAGGTTGTGATATGTTGTTGTTGTTGTTATGTGCCGTGGAGTCGGTTCAGGTTGTGATATAGGGACTTTTATATTGGATGGTGCCGTAACTACTAATTCCAGATTGCTCCATTGTACAAACAATGCTTTTGTTAAGTGCCATCGAGTCAGTTTTGACGCAGAGTGAAGCTGTATAAGAATTTCTAGGAGTGGCTGGTGAGTTTGAACCGTCAACCTTGTGGTTAGCAGTCCAGTGTTTATCCTGCAGTGCCACACCAGGTCTCCCAATAAGTAGAAACAATAGTCCCACCTAGATGCAAACATAAGCATGCCCCTGCTCTCACCCTCAGCCAGGACATGAGAAACCGGGATCATGGTCATGCTGAGCTGCCTCTCTTTGTGTGTCATGCTGCAAAATATGTTTGAAAGGTACAGGGTTTTTTAACATCATCATTTGGAAATAAATGCTTTTTTCCTTACATGGAATCTTTTTCTGTTCTGATATACAGTGTAGTGAAAAAAATAAGGAGCAACCTTATGTGAAGCATAGCAGGGAACTCTTCTATTCTTTACTAAACAATGCCTAAAAGGGGAGGGACTAGAAAGAGACAGTTTCAATAAATTGTTGTTACTTTTTAATGTGAGTAGTTTTTCAAGTCCTCAGTCTCCCGAGGAATCCTACTAACAGAGTCTTTTTGAAGTACAAATTAAACCTTAGAATCTTTCTTTAAAATAGCATCCTGATCTAGCCTAAGTTTTCAAATGTTAGATTACCTGTTGACACCTTTAAAAAAACAAAACAAAACAGAGAATGAACTAGATATGGTGACACTAGTTCCAATCCTTCAGATACGTTTCTCTTGCTAAACAATCAAATTTAGGCATAGAATTTTTCTTCTGACATTCACTTGTATTAATGTGCTTGTTTGAAAGCTTAATTTAAAGTCTTTGAACTTCATTGCTGGGTTTTTGGTTTTGTTTTCATCTCTGGCTTCTGGAAAAGTTGTAGATATCAATGTTACTAATGTGACAGTAAACATTACACCTGTCAAAATTTGGTGCTGTTGAGTCAGTTCTGACTCATAGGGACCCACGTGTAACAATGAAACCTCGTTCCGTCCTGTGTCATTCTCACAGCTGTAAGTGTGTTAGACCTGATGTTTCCAGCCACTGTGTCAGTCCACCTCAAGCGTCTTCCTTTTGTTTCTGAGCCTCTATCTATCGTGATGTTCTTCTCCAGGAGAAAATTGGTCCCTGAGGACAGAATGTCCAAAGACAGCGAGACAAAGTGTCACCAGTCTCACATCTAATGGGTACTTCTCCCAACACAGATTTGCTCCTTTTTCCGACTGTCCATGAATGAAAAATTTATAGACTTACATGTCAGGTTTAGAGTTTAGTAACTCTGTTATATCTCTCCTACACTTGTTGTTGTTGTTAAGTACTGTGGAGTTGGTTCCGACTCATAGTGACCCTCCATAGGGTTTCCGAGGCTGCAAATCATTCCGGGAGCAGAAAGCCTCATCTTTCTCCTGTGGAACAGCTGGTAGTTTTGAACTGCCGACCTGGAGGTTAGCAGCCAGATTCGTAACCACTACGTTACCAGAGCTCCTACTCTTAAGTGCTGTCAGATTGGTTCCAACTAATATTGACCCTGTATAGGGTTTCTGTGGAGTACTGGTGTAGTGCTGCGGGTTAATGCACTGACTGGACTGCAAAGTCGCTTTGAGCCACAAGGTTGGCGGTTCAAGCACTCCAGTTGCTCCTCAGAAACTCTATACAGCGTCACTGTGAGTCAGAAACTTAACAACAACAACAAGGGTTTCTGTAGTCTGGCCACTTCCAGCCATTCCACAGGAGAAAACTGAGGCTTTCTGCTCCTGTAAGGATTTGCAACCTCAGAAACCCTATACAGGGTCACTATGAGTCGGAACTACCTTTATGGTACTTAACCAACACCACCAGAGGGTTTCTGTGGAGTAGCTGTTGGGTTTGAACCGTCATCCTTGCAGTTAGCAGTCCAGTGCCATACCAGAATTCCCTCTTGCTTTTACTTGCTCCTGGTGTGGCACTATAGGATCAGCACTGGACTGCTAACTACAAGCTGATGGTTCAAACCTACCATCTGCATCTTGGAAACCCTATACAGGGTCTCTATGAGTCAAAACTGACTCCACAGCACTCAACAACAACAACTTCGAACTCAGAGTCTATTCATTAGACTGTAGGGTACGATTTCCGGAACAAACACATTTGACTACTTACTTGCTAAGACCACTGCGTTGTCTGAAGGAGAAATCGACAACTCCGCAACGTCTTCCTCATTTTTCACAGGTGAGTAACGCACTAGGAAGTTGGTCAGTTCAATAGATGGAGGTGGGGCCCAGGTGACACGTATGGTGTCTGGACCAATATTGGTGAATCTCAGGTCAGTGGGAGGAGGGACAGCTGGGTTCAAATAATAACAAAGACTAAGTTAGTGCCATTCTAAAATTAAAGCTAACAACAACAACAGCAACAAAAAACTGGAAAGTGAAAACCAGTATTTCATGCACGAAGGAAACAGTAATAATCATGCAAATGATCTAAATCTAATCTAAATCCTATTCTACTACTGTTAAAATTGAAACACTACACACAGTACTGTTAGGCCCCTTTAACCTTTCTGCCATCATCAGTATTAAGAAAAAATGTTCATCTAGTTTCAAAGACATTCATTGTAAGAACCTTATCAATGGCACTGAAGATGATTTTAACCTGAGGCTGAAGAGGCTTAAGTTGCCACACAGCAAAGAGAAACATAGCAGTACTTTTCAAACAAACACATGCACACAGACAGGGAGTCAAGAGGGGTCTCAATTCTGCACTGATGGGGGACATCTACAGCTATCATACAGCTACATATCTGCTTAGTGACTTCTACTCACAAGTGAAAAAGGTTCATGCAAATAGGTTCTCGGCATGTTTCTTACCATGCAGGGCAGAGAACCTTTATAATGCTGCATGCTCGTCCCCAGACTCTGGTTAAAGAGGTGTTTCTAAATAATCATGCTAAATAGCAGTGAAACCTAGAATGCTCTTAAACAAATTTTCCTTCTGCCCCAGAACAACTTCTTTCCAGTCTACCCTTACTCTCAATGGGTTTCCAGTTGTCTACAAAGAAGAACGTGGTACCATTTGTCAAAGGGGAGAAGAGCCCAATGGTACATTCTGGAAGTTCATTTCTTCTTGTTAACTGGTACTGATTATACAATTTAAGATTAATGTTGAGATATTTAAAAAAAAAATACCCAAGGTCTGCAAATTTAGTAACTTTGCCATGCTGTACTGAGCAGGTGAGGTCTCTATATTCCTTTAGCTTTCTGCCTATTTGTGGTTGAAATGCTAGCGCACTTAAGACGATTTGCTAATGGCTTTCATTCAGTCAGCAAATATGCCTTAGCCTCCTTATCCCTGAAATCCCATCTTGGCTAAGTTGTTGGGTGCTCCCTGGAAACATCCAGATTTAACCGGAGTGACTGGTGGCAGCATGCAACACTATCCACGTCTCAAACACAGAAGGTTTCAAAATTCACCCGTTTGTTGTGTCAGTGTAGTAGGGGCACTCTCTCCGCCATTAATGAGAGTGATAACGCTGATGTCATAGTCAATGCCCGGCTCCAGCCCTGTAACTGTGTAGTATCCTACTGAGGAGTCCACAAAATCTTCAAAAATAGGGATACCTTCTCCTGCCGCAACTACTGTGATGCGGTACCCAATAATGGTGGAAGAGTTTAGCGGGGTCCACCTCAGACCGATGCTTGAATCGGTTATGTCAACAAAGCTTAGGTCAGTGAGTTGGGGCACCTCTATTGAGTTACAAAGCAAAGGGGGTGGGGCAAAAGGAAAATAGAGGCAAAAAAAAGAGGGGGGGAAAAAAAGCAGTGTATATCAGGTTATAAGAAGTAAAAACTGATGGATTGTTAAAGCAATGATGGTAATATGCAATCTGTTTCAATTGATCTGCAAAGATATCCTAAGCTCTATGAATAGCTTGATTCCCCCAGGGAATAAAACAGGTGACAATATTCACTTAGGGATTTTCTTGCATTTTTAAAATTTCCCTCTATAGCACAGCTTGAACTTCTCATGTTCCTAAAAATCAAAGTTTAGAACATCAATACCATTCCTAGAAACTTAAGACATTGGGTTGGCAGTTAAGTATCAGCAATGTATTTTTTTTGGTTTTGTTTTATTTTTCAAATCCAAAACTTTTTAGTAGGAAACAAAGCTTGCATGAAAAGGTTAAAGAAAAAAATGACTGATGGGTTTTATTCCATATGAAAACTCATCATAACATCATGATCATAATGCTAGGCATTATGAATGTCTGAGGTGAAATATGCCATTCAAAAACACATTCAGGCAGGCTGAGGGAAATAGGCCTGAGTCCAAAGCCATTGCCAATATTTTGTTGAATTCCTAATCAGAGTTATTTACTTAGCATTAGTAAAAGCATTCTACCAAAGAGTGCAAGGGGAAACCAATCTGTTCAGTGCTTCATTCTCTCACAATTAAATTTGAGATGTGTTAACAACAGGTCTATCTCTAGATAGGTCTCTTTAGTGTTGTCCTTCACCCCACAGGAAGGGACACCCTGAAGGTGTCCACACCCTGAAGGTGTGGTCTGTACTTCTTTTTTCAGTTTTAAAAAAGAAGGGTTTGAAACCACAAGATAAAGAATGCACATGTCATCCAGGTGCTAATTCAGCGCTCATCTATGAAGACAGAGATTCTTTTATAGATAGCTGTTGAAAATGGATGAGGACTGTAAAATCAGGCACAGATGTACCGATGGGCTGCATTTACCATATTACTTTGAGCCTGTCAGTATTGAGCACACACACATGACATGGGTTTAGTAGTATTTCCACGTGAGCGGGCAGTACAGAGTTAACGCCGTGGGTACCACTGCGTTCAGTACATACCCATCACAGCACAGACAGTGAAGCAGTGTTAACAGCAAGCGTTTCTCCAAATAGTTGGTTTAACTTCAGGGCTTTGGCGAGTGTGGCCAGGAGATGAGAATTAAATCCTAAATACATTTGACACACTCAACCATCTGGGGATTAAGATGCTAATCCCTACTTTTATCGAAACTGCCACTCTGAGGATAACAGCTTATTTTCCCATTACCTGGGATGATGGTATCAGAGATAGGGACACTTTCCTTGTCATCTTTGACAGTGTAAACACTGACATTGTACTCCACGCCAGGACTCAGATTTTCAAAAGTGCAGGAACTTTGATCGGAGTCGACAACTTCTTCCAAAGAATATCCCTGCTGGCCGTTGGTGGGGGTTGTGGTAATTCTGTAACCAGAAATGTCTACCAAAAACAGAAAGGAGAGAGTTAGTGCACCGAGCATTTGTGGTCCAGAGTACAGTAAACTAGACTCGGATGCTGGGCTCATAGAGGGAGTTGGGGGGAAGACTTCGTGTCTAGTGAGACTCTAGTAAGTTGGCATGGACTCAGCAGCAATGGGTTTGGATTTTGTGTTCTTATTCAAGGTTTACAACAACCCTATGAGGTACGTATTATTCTTCTCTTTAGTTTAAAGAAAAGTTCAGAAAATGAAAGTAATTACTAAAGGCCTTCCAGTCTCCAAATTTCATCTCCTTCCACTGCTTTATCATGCTTTTCCTTAACAATTACCTGCAGGAAACCTGAGGACTATTCTATTCTAACTGCCTAGCTTGGAATCATTCTTATCTTTAAGCACATAGAGCACTCTCCTAATTGAAAAGGTCTGAAGGTATGGGACTTACAGTAAGGGAACAAATAGAGGTGATAAAGTGAAAAATACAGCTATACCTAGAGAAAGACTATTAACTGCTAAAGACTTCAGTAATCATAGAAATTATATAGTAAGAGGGGAAGGAGAGATACATTCAAATAAAAACAATGATGACCAGACACTTTCAGGAACAGATATAAAAAAATGGAGAAATTGTAGTTTAAGTTAAATTTACTAAAGGCTAGGGAAATTTTGGAATATTCCTAATCCGGCTACATGGAAGGAACATGTTTCGATCACGGTGTTACAGTGATGATCTGGATGGGCAGGTTAGAGCATTAAGACTGGATATTAATGATCAGGTTGCAAACAAACAGAAAACTTGTCAACTTAAAATTTCACTCAGTTTAACATGGCGGGGAAATTGTGCAGCATTGGCTTAAACTTTGTTTCCAGAAGGAATGAAAACATCACCAAAAAGTACTCTCGTTCAGGGGATGATTAAAAAGGATATTTTGAGCTCATTTATTCCATCTAAATTTAGAGGTAATTGTCTAACCTGTATATCCAAGCAAAGGAAAGGCCTGTTTAAGAAATTACAATAAAATAGGAAATGATGAGATATTAAGCTAATACCCACGACCCTCTGACATCAATTTGATTATGACTCATAGCAACCGGATAGGACAGAGCAGAAATGCCCCATAGGGTTCCTGAAGCTGTAAATCTTCACAGAAGAAGACTGCCTCACTGTTCTCCTATGAAGTGGCTAGTGGGTTTGAACCAGCAACCTTTGGTTAGCAGCCAAGTGCTTTTAGTAGGTGTAGCAGTTAAGGATGCGATCAACTTTAATTGAAACATTTCTTTTTGTTTTAACTTATCATTTTCTCCATAATGAGGGTCGTAATATTTCAGTAGTAGTTGTCGTTAGGTGCCATCGATTTAATTCTGACTCCAAGTGAGTGTATGCACAACAAAATGATCCTGTACTGTCCTCACATTCTCACAATTGTTCTGTTTGCGTTCACTGGGTCAGTCCATTTCATTGAGGGCTTCCTCTCTTTCGTGGACACTCCACTTGACCAAGCATGAGGTCCTTCTCCAAGAACTGTTTCTTCCAGAAACATGCCCAAAGTACAAAAGATGAAGAAGTCTCGCCAACCTCACTTCTAAGGAGCATTGGGACTCTACTTCTTCCAAGCCAGATTGGATAGTTCTTCTGGAAGTCTACAGTACTTTCAGTATTCTTTGCCAACACCATAATTCAATGCATCAATAGTAGTTTCCCCAGTATACCCAATATCAAGTAATACAAGACATCTTAGCTAGACATTTTCATTTAAAAAGGCTTTCACGTGGGTTTGGCAAAGGCAGCTAAATAAAGAGTATTTTAAATTTCTTGTTATGCCAAAATAGATCATATTACTTGACTATTGCTATTATACATTTTATGGACCCTTGGAGGTGCAGTGGTTAAATGCTCAGCTGCTAACTGAAAGTCCTCTCTCACTAGTACTCTTGGATCCTGGTTTGGCATTGCAGGATTATCACTTGACTGGTAATCTCAAGGTCAGCAGTTCAAATCCACCAGTTGCTCCTTGGAAACCCTATACATAGTCCCTATGGAACTAACTCGATGGCACTTAACAACAACAACAGCAGTCTCTCTGAAGGACAAAGACAGAGCAGCTTGCTTCCATAACTATCATAGTCTTGGACTCTATGGGCAGTTCTATTATCTTACAAAGTCACAGTGAATCAAAATCGACTCGATGCCAAAGTTCATACATTTTAGGATTTCATAAAGAATTTTCAATGTGTGTAAACAAAGAAATTTAAACAAAAGCTTTGTTTAAAGTTGTAAATTTAAACAAATTTAAACAAATTTCTCGGTGTTGAGTATAAGTATGAAAGAAATAGTAATGATTAATTTACTAATTTGTGATGCTATGTGTGAGGAGTCAAAAAACAATTTATAATTCTAGTGTTCTGGAACATTTATTATATATGAGCAATTTATTTGAAAAAAATAGGTCAATTTTTTCCTAAATCTCTGTTTCCTTATCTGTAACATGGAGATAATTTCTGCCCTTCATAACCCAAGGGTTTTTGTGGTGCAACTCATCAAAAAAATATCTATGAAATGTCACTGAATAAACTTAGAATTTCTAGTAACTTACAACAGGAAAATTATATGGTATGCTGTCGGCAATTTGTTTGATAACATTGAATGTCACAAGTAAAAGGCACCTTTCAAAGTACTTTTTCCTTAACCCTCCCATTACCTATAGCCTGGTAAGCATCTGCCTTTTCCTATACCTTAGGAGTCCTGGTGCGGTGCTGTTAGGTGGTTCAAACTCACCAGCTAGTCCTTGGAACCCCTATATAAGGTTGTTTTAAGTTGGAATAAACAGGACGGCACTTAAGGACACAATACAATACGGTGCAAGATTATTTCTTTCCTTTGATTAAAAAAATTTAAAAATATCTCCCTATATAAGACTTTGTGATGTACACTAATCTTGTATTTTGTATTAAGAGTTGAGTACTTATCATTTTGACCCTGTTTGTCTCAGATAGGGAACAATCTTTAAAATCTTTGTCTTGGAAGGTATTGCACAGACTGGCTCTTTGATTCGTCCCAGCCTTACCTGGAGTGGTGCTTCTCTCCCATGATACAATGAGCACGCCAGTGTCAGGGTTTGCTTCCAAGTGCAAGTTGGTTGGTGGAGACAAGGCTATGCAGAAAGAAAAAAATTAAATTGGAAGTTACAGCCAACACAAAGCATTTGGATTGTAGAATACTTCATGCCTTCTGGTTCACTTTTCTTTTTTAAAATAGAATCAGTAAAATACAGAAATTGTATTCTTGAAGCATGGTAGAGATCAATTCTCTCTCTGATAGAAATTTTTTTTTTTGTTTTGCAATATTATGAGTGATTTTGCAACATTATTGAACTTCTTTCTGTCTTATTCATAATATTGACATGGAAAGAATGCTTTCGATGCACTGGAATATGTAACATGAGTTGAACCTGCTACTCCAAATTAAAAACAGCAAATAATACATGTGGGATGAGAAATTCCTGTTCAACTCTCACAAGCAAAAAGCGTTATGATGTTAGCATTTTTATAAGGTGGCTTTAAAAACTATAAGCAATGGAAAGGGAAAAAAGAGCTCTCCTTACGTGTCACAACTCTGTTCACAATCGGTCTATCTCTCTCCTTCCCATCTCTCAGGACTGAGATGGTATAAATATATTCCGTGCCTGGAGTCAGGCCAGACACAACGATGCTTCCCGAGTCTGAAGTCACTTCTCGTGGTGCCTCCCCTCCCTGGCTTGGCCGGACACCGAGCTAGAAGGAAAGTAAAATAAATCCCAATGACAAATATTTCCAGAGCTGAGTACTGCTGAGAAACTGTGGCTACACTTTACATAATGTGAAACTCCTGAAGCTGCACAGTTTACCTGTACTACGGGGTGTGTAGGACCTTATTTTAGCTCTATTATGCATTTGATCTGTGTGGTGCTATAGGATAAGCACTGAATTGCTATTCACAAGGTTGGTGGTTCAGACCCACCAGTAGTGCCTTGAAACCAATGCTTGACAACAGCATGAGACGAAAAAAAAAAAAACTTAAATGGATGCAACCACAATTTTAAATTCTTTTAAGATTCTGTTTTAAAACCTTGGTATCCTTATGTT
>NW_006408628.1:3922498-3944621 GCF_000296735.1 Chrysochloris asiatica
AACAACAACAATCCTTGTGTTGTCAAGCATGTCCTACCTGAGTTATAATATTTCTCAACATCATTGTGACACTGTTATAACAGAAATTTCAAAACCATTTTCAAAAAGGGTTTCTCTATGATTAAATAGCTTAATTATCAATGTGGCTATTTGCATCCTCATAAAGCAAGTCACCACTGACACATTCTTTAAAAACCATCATAGGGGTTTTGTCTTGATTTCTAGTCATGATAAATAGTTCCCTCTCCCGCAGTCTGACTGACAGAAAGGATGACAACTCTTCATTTGTAGACATTCCTTCTCTGATAGTATTACTCTGAAGACTATGAATCAAGATGTTCACATGGAAAACCTTCATCTTAACTTGTGTTTTGAGCTTCACTCATGGGATGTGAGCCAGCTGGGATGATGCTGATCAGATGAAAATGTGATTTTTAAAAAAAGACTCTGAGTTTAATTGGTCTCCCTAAACTGGCTTTCAGTGAACTTGATGATACCTGTTAGTAACAACACATCAAACAGAGTTATCCCTGTATTTTCAAATGCAATTTCCTGGGGGAAAAGATAGAGATAATAGCAATAGCAACCCAAACCTCTAACAGCTATAGCCTTTGTACAGTATAAAGGATACTTTGTACTTTCAGAGCTATTGCCTCAGGCCACCCTTCCAGGAATTCATTGTGTTATGATGTCCTGACTATGCAGAGACCAGTCAGAAAGGTCAATCCAAGTCTGTGGACTTCTGAGCATCCTGTTTCTACCATGTTCTGATACATGAGGGAAATTCAGGGCATTCTCTGGACAGATGTGAAACATCAGCAAGGTACCTTGAAGCCAATCCTTGGAGCAGGTGTCCATGTAATCACAATGGTCGTCTCGGTCACTTCTGTGTTGTAAGGTGGGATGGAACCATGAGGCTGCACTGTGAAAAGGAACCAAAGCCTGTGTTCAAACCTTGGGATCATACACAACTGCACAGAATGCAGACAACAAGTATTTTTATTGACAACTTCAGATTAAGCGACAGTAGATCCAGAATGGAGTCCTGGTGTGGCGCTGTAGGATAAGCACTTGGACCCAGAGGTCTGAGGTTCAAACCCACCAGTTGCTTCTTGGAAACCCTGTACAGGGTCGCTATGAGTCAGAACTGACTCCATGGCACTAAACAACAACAACAACAGATCTATAATGCAACACATGCAAGTTCATTGGATAGAAATTTGGAGCTGACAAATCTTCTGGGAACATAGTCAAAAGGCAGGTTTAAATGGGTGTTGCAAATGACAAAAAGCTCACTTTACACCCAGAGGCACCTCAGAAGAAAGACCTGGTGATCCCTACTGAAGGAATGCCATCCACTGCCATTGAGTCTATTCTGAGTCCTAGTGACTATAGGACAGAGTAGAACTGCCCCAAATGGTTTCTTAACCTGGGTTCTTGATCAGATCCGATCAGACTGCCACATCTTTTTCCTGTCGAGCAGCTGGTGAGTTTGAATCGCTCACGTTTTAGTTAGCAGCTAAGCAGTAAACCATTAAACCACCAGGGCTTATTTTCCAAAAGAACAAAGTCATCAAAAATGACTGTGTAGCACAATTCTACTCTGAAACACACGGTGGGGTCACTGTGACTCAGAACTGACTTGACGGCAACCGGGTTAAGTTTTTTTCCCTTAAAGGTGAGGATAGGTATTCCACACAGGAAATACTGATGTCACTAAGGAGTTCTGGTAGTGAAGTGGACTACGAGCTGGGCTACAAATCGCAAGGTCAGTCTGTTGAATCTGCCAGTTGGTCCATGAAAGAAAGACAAGGCTTTCTGCCGCATAAAGAGTTACAGCCTCAGAAACCCTAGACACAGGGTTGTTGTGAGTCAGAACTGACTCAGTGGCCCACAACCACCACTACTACTTCATGGATCATACTGGATTAACAAGGGGCTGAAGAACTTTGTTATGAATCGGGCTGCTAATCTCACTGTCAGCAGTTTGAAATTACCAGCTGTTCTGCAGGAGAAAGATGAGGCTTTCTGCTCCCATAAAGATTTATAGCCTCAGAAACCCTGGGCAGGGTAGCTATGAGTCGGAATTGACTCCACGGCACGTAACAACAACAAAGAACCTTTAATTCTGTGATTTATGTCTTTAATCATGGTTGGGAATTGAGTTTGATGATTATAAATTTATTTACATCTTTAGTATAAAATTCCATACAAAAACTAAAACTGGCCACCGCACACTGATTAGCATTTTTGTTTCTTCATTATTAATTTGAGGACAATGGGTCACAGGTTAAATTATGATCTAAAACTAGCTTTAGCATGAATTCTTCCAGAATGATGGCCATTTTTCTAATTAGGATAAAAAATGCCATATTGAAGTTAAAAAACATCTGCTTCCATGGATATATCTATAAAGATTCATTCCTTCTGAATATGTGATATTTATTTAGAATAAAGATGGCAGTGGTGGTGATGTGCTGTAGAGTCGGTTCCGACCCATAGCGACCCTGTACAGGGTTTCCGAGGCTGTAAATCTTTAAGGGAGCAGAAAACCTCATCTTTCTCCCGCAGAACAGCTGGTAGTTTCAAACTGCTGACCCTGCAGTTTGTAGCCTGATTTGCAGCCTGATTTGTAACCACTACACTACCAAAGCTAATAGTACTACAGAAATTCAGTATTCTGCTGCTGGAATTAGAAAACATAACAAAATTAAAACATAGGAAGGTAAAGAGCAAGTGTATACAAGTTAAACTATACATCTCCAACAGCCTTATAAATCTTGTTACACATTTAAGATTTGTAAATTACACTTGGCACTATACTGAATGAGTCAAATTCAAGAGTTCCAAGTATGTTAATAGCCCTCATCACTGGTAGTCCTTACTCAATACCCTTTTCACAAGCTCTAGCCTCATTAGAAAAAACAAACAAACAAACAAACAAAAACTATGAAATTCATTTACACTCAGTTATGAATGGTTGGTGAGTCACAGAGTTATGCTTCAGAGTCAGATGAACTGGGATTTTGTCTACTCAGCTCCAGACAATGTTTTGCCAGACAAACGCCCCGCATTACAATTCTTCTTATTACTCTCAGTCTGAATTTGAATGTGCTTTTTTTTTTTTTTTCTTTCCTTTTTCATTTAAAAAATACTGTGTTGGGGTGGGGGTGGGGAATACAATATGTGTATGGGCTACTTTGCAATGTTTGTTCTAATGGCAGAATTAAAGTTCTACTGCTTTAAGGAGCTGCTTCATAAATCTGTTGTTGTTTCCATGAAAACAGACTAGTTAACCCACATGGCTTCCTACTGTATTGAAATCATGTTGCAATAGGCTGCTGCTGACTCTGTGAAAGGAGCTCTGGTAGCGTAGTGGTTACGAATCAGGCTGTGAACCTTAAGGTCAGTGGTTCGAAACTATCAGTCGCTCCGCGGGAGAAAGATGAGGCTTTCTACTCCCGTAAGGATTTACACCCTCGAAAACCCTGTACAGGGTCGCTATGGGTCGGAACTGACTCGAAGGCACTTAACAACAACAACAACCCTGTGTGAAGATGTTAGCTGTCCCTGAGAAATACTACGGGGAGCAGGGAGTTCGCATCTGTGAAAGTCACAAGTTTTTCATAAATAATCTCCTCCTTCCTCAACTGTCCTGTGCTTTAAGACTAGGTATTTTCTACTGCTTGAGGCAACCAGCTAGAATCTTTCCAAGTTTAAGATGTTGCCTGGGAAGGCCATTACAGGAAAATCTCCAAACCACAAACCCACAAACTGATGTCAAACAAAGGATGTGACTGTAAGTAGGAGCTATGGCTTCTGGCAGCTCTTACTAGGTGAAGAATAGTCCGGCTGTTAAAGAAATAAAATTTACCCTATTTATAAAGTAGCAAGCTGAATTTCCCCCAGAAACAGTCCCCCGCCACCACCACCACACACATTTCCCTATCAGATTTGCTCTTAAGAATTTAGTATAAGTTATAAAACTCAGGAAAGTGATTCCCAGAATTCAGCCTGGTAAAAAGAGATGGATTCAAAAACATGCAAGTCCTGCTGATGGCTGCAGTTTGAGGAGGGACTTGCATCTCAAATGAAGTTCATGCTCCCTGAATATGCTGACTTACTTAAATCTAAGCTTGGCTGAGAACTGGGTTTAAATCATTCTACCTGAGGCAATCACAGTCATCAAATATTTTTAAAAATGTTTCCTATATGAAAGGTGCTATGTTAGGAAGCGCAGTGGCTCTGTAAGATAAGCACTGGACTGTGATCCACAAGGCTGATGACTCGAACCCACCGGCCACTCCTCAGGAAAACTCATTCCCACAAAGGTTTACGAGCTCTGGAACCCTATCCTGGTTTGCTATGAATCACAACTGACTCCACATCACTTAACAACAACAACAAAAGGCACTATGCTAGCCTTAATCTACTAAAATTAGTTTTGAATACCAGTATTTTAATTCATATATAATTCAATTAAAAAAAATATATTGCACACAACATAAATTAAATGCACAACAGTCTCCAAAAGTGCCTGAAATATTGTATATTTACCCCTTCTCCTGTTTATTTCTTGTTAAAAATGTTTGTTTTTTCTCTTGGTAGGCATATTTTTCAAGAATGGAGGACTGGTAGGATAAGCATTGAACTGCCAGCTTCAAGGTCAGCAGTTCAAACCCACTAGCTGCTCCTTGGAAGTATTATACAAGGTTGCTATGAGTCGGACACACTGAATAACAACAAATTAAAAAATACGTCACTACATAAAAGATGACTTATTCTAAGGAGTAAAAAGAAGCCAATGATTCAACGAGTCCCAGCATAAGACCACCGCTGTTCCGACCCATAGTGACCCTGTATAGGGTTTTTAAGGAGCAGCTGGTGCCCTTGAACTGCTGACCTTGTGGATCAAATGGACTTTGCAGTACAGCGCATTAACCCACAGCGCCATACCAGGACTCCAGTACAGGTACTAAAAACCTGTTGTTGTTAAGTGTCACCACGTCTGTTTTGACTCATAGCAGCCCAGCATAAGGTTTCCGAGGACCAGCTGGTGGGTTTGAACCACATACCTTTTGGTTCAAACCAACCCTGTGGTCCAGTGCTTATCCTATAGTGCCACAGTAAATGTAGTTTTTAGTGGAATCCTGGTATGGCACTGTAGGATAAGCATAGGACTGCTAACCATAGGTTGGAAATTAAAACCCACCAGCTATTTCTTGGAAATCCTATACTGGGTTGCTATAAGTCAGAACTGACTCAATGGCATTTAATAACAGCAGCATCTTATTACAAAATGAAGTTACCTACAAATTAAAAACACGTTATTTTCCTCTGATTAACAATTAGAAAAACAACTTCATGGACATACACCACATTTAAGTGGAAGTAATTTTTGGGCAAATTATGACTTCTTAGGAAGAAAATTTTTAATTTCTTAAAAATAATTCAACAAATTCCATTCATTGTTTACAAACCATGTATTAATGTTTGGAATGTCTTTTCATATCTATCTTTTCAATTAGTCAAATGTGAGATTTGATGTAAGCTTTTGGAAAATGACAAACTGGCTCATGCTTATAATAATGCTAAAAAAGTACTTCTGCTAGAGGACTTTTGGAATTCAAAATGCTGAGTACAAAATAACAAATAATGTTCAGCTAGAAATTAGGGGTCTCATAATTCTTTGTAATGTACATGTGAGTGTGTTCGGTAGAAATCTGTTTGTGAATACAGACCTTTATTTAATGTAGCTATGTAGGAGATTTAAGACCACTTTCTCTAAAATGCTGGCTAAAAGGAAAGACATGACTAAAAATTATTGTCAGTATTTTCCCCTCTGTAGAATGCCAAGAGTAATTTAGGGAAAGGGGTGGGAAAAAAAAAAAGCTATTCTGTTCTGCAAGTCCTTTAATCAGCCACAGTCGAAGGTACACGAGTCACTTCCTTAGCTTCTAATTCTATCTTGGGTATGTATTCATTGAATAGATTTTTTTTTATCCTACATTTCATGGCTATCATTTAATGTAGCCAAAGGTGCTGAATTTTTCTTGTCTTAATTAATATTTGTGAAACTCATTTAATAGAAAATAATTTAATTTCCCCAAATCTGGACACTTTGAATTTATGTTACTCAAAGCAAACAGGAAACTTGGCAACATATGCAGATTAACAGACTGCTTCCATCACCAACAAAGCCTTGTTTCAAAGAAACTGTCAACTGAACTAAACAGCATGCTTCATTACTTACGTTCTGGCTCAAATTCCGTATTTTGTGCACCAGTAACAAACAATCGATGGACTTTATATCATGTACTTAGTTTTTCAAGTTAACTTGTTAGGAATGTTTGAAGAATGGGTAATATAACTGTAGCTCAGATTCTATAAGATAACTAAGCAATCGCATTTAAATGATGACTTACGAGTAGTAAAGATTCCAGTGGCTTTGGGGCTCTGCTGGTTGCCTTTGACAGCCACGAGGGTTACAGTGTACTCAGTCCCAGGCTGCAGATTCCTCAGTGGGTACTGGGTGGCTGAAGGCCCCACGTTGTACTGCTTGGGTTGGCCTCCACGGGTGAGGCCCAAGGTCAGTCGGTATCCTGCTATCTGGGCCCGAGGTGGGGTCCAAGTTACTAAGACAGTTGAGTCCGTCTCATTAGTAAACCTGAGGTTAGTGGGGGCATCCAACTCTAGAAAAATAAAAAGATAAAATAAACCAATAAAGATTTACATCAGTAATCACGATGCTGAAACCCTAAAGCATGACCATATATTTTCTAAGTTTTCTGTCCTCATGGTTGAAACCAAGTAAATGTCAAAATCAGGAAAATTGGGCTATTATAAAATAGAATAAGGAGATTTTGTAGCATGGTGGTTATTTTCATGGTCAGCAGTTCTAAACTACCAGCGTTCTGCGGGAGAAAGATGAGGTTTTCTGCTCCCGCAAAGATTTACAGCCTCAGAAACCCTGTACAGGGTCGCTATGAGTTGGAACCGACTCCACGGCACATAACCACCACCACCACCACAAGAGAAAGTGCTACATAGTGTTATTAAACTCTCCGATCCTTTTTTTGCTTGACTATGATCCTTCATAAAGTCTAATTTTACAGTAAGAACTTCCTACCATTTTTAAGACTCACCCTTACATAGCAACAAATTTACTCTGCGCTGAGCCAAATCGGCAAAGAGGCATGAGCCCACTGCAATGAGAGCAAAGGGAGAGTTGATAGCTCTATTCAGAACAAAAGCAATACTCCGTGCAGTTATTGAATGAATAGTTATTGAATTGAAAGCATGGGCTCTGAAGTCAAAAAGATGTAAGTTTCAGATCTAGTTCCACCAATCGCTAGCTCTTTAACTTTAGACAAATTGCATAATTTTAAAACGAGCCTCATTCTCTTCATGTTCCCAGTAGGGACAATAATAGGACTTTCCTTATTAAATTAAGATAAGGATTGAATAAGATAATGTATGTAAAGAACCCTGAATGTTTTAGCACTTACTATTTTCATACAATTTTAAGTACAAGGTTAAGAACCTACATTTAGCTTTGATCTAGGGATACCTCGTTACATAAACATGTATTCAAATTATTGATCCATTGTCCATTGTTGCTGTTGTTAAGTGTCGCCAGGTCAGTTCCTACCCATAGTGACACTGTACAGTTTCCAAGGAGCAGTTAGTGAGTTTGAACTGCTGACCTTGTGGTCCAGAGCATTATCCCACAGCAGCTCTGGACCACACCAGGCCACACCAGGACTCCCGTATTTCCATAAGCAGAGAAAATCAGTTTCTCTTAAATTTTCTCTAATTACCATTCCTCTCCCAGGTATAGTTTAGAAGCTTATATGGGTTTTGGTTTATGCGGAACTGTGCTGATATCTACTATTCAGTTGTGTTTCTAAGATGTAACTGTCAGTCTGTCACACTGTGGTGGCTTGATGCTGAAAGATGTGTCAGTGGTATTTCAAATACAGGAGGATCATCTATGGTAGACAGGTTTCAGTAGAATTTCCAGAATAAGACAAGAGTAGGAAGGAAGTTTAATGACGTATTCCAGAAATTAGTCAATGAAACCCCAAGGATCGCAGTGGAATATTGTCTGAAATCGTGCTGAAAGATGAGCCGGTAGGTTGGAAGGCACTCGAAATACACCGTGGCACTAAGAATAGACCTGAGCGTATCAGCACTTGTGAAGATGGTGCAGCACTGGGTGGCATTTAGGTTGGTTGTATGTGGGGTTGCCATAAGTTGGAACCAACTCTGGGGTAACTATAGCAACAACAACATGGTATCAACCTAGGACACAGTGGTACGCTCCCAGCTTGCAAGGGAGGTGGAGGACTTCGGGGTTAGAGAAGGACTTACTGGTTGTCTGTTGGCCAGTCAGAGGCTTGCTCTCCCTCCCATGGTTCACTGCGAAGATTTTGAAGTAATAGGTGACCCCGGGAGACAGACCAGTGACCTCGGCAAAGGTGTTTCTGCTGATGGGGAGCTGTTGTCCATGTTGCCCAGGCAGGTTGGTGGGGATCACATCCACACGGTAACCAGTCACCGCACTGTCAGGGGGCGTCCACATGATAGTGATCTTCACGTCGCTCACATCCACAAACTGTAGGTCCTTGGGAGGGGAAACTTTATCTAGCAGACAAGAGACAATTTGGTCATTCACAACTCCTGCTGAAGGTTATTTCTCAAAAGCCATTGTCTCAGATATGTTATTCAATTCATAGCACCTTTTATTTCAGGGCACTACTAACTTTTGTCTCTTAACCATGTTTTTGTTGTTGTTAAGTGCCATCGAGTCAGTTCAGACTCATACCAACCCTGTAGAGCATTTCCAAGGAGCGGCTGGTGAGTTTGAACACTGACCTTGTGGTTCAAACCAGCCTTGAAGTCGAGTGCTTATCCTATGGTGTCACACCAGGACTCTTAACCATAGAACATGCATTTTTGCACGTATTTTTTGTAGTTTCATTAGACTGCTTATTGTATAAAGAAATGATGTTTTTAACCTAAAACATGATCAATTTTCAGGATGTGCAATGGTATATCTGGACGTATGATAGAAATGTATATAGGTCTGGACGTATGATATGATGACTACAGGATGGAATAAAGTGGGTTTTGCTTTACTGAAAGATATAGTAAAATTAAGATGAATAGGTGAAATAACCCCTAAATCTCTGTGGAAAACTACGAAGACTTTCTGTAGTCAGTTTCTAATCAGGAAGAATAGCTGGCTTTGATAAGTTGCTTTATAGTGTGGACATTCCAGCAGATTCCATAAATTCACACATGAATTAATTTGTAAGATTACTTGCATAGTTGTTATGTGCCTGGAGTCAGTTCTGACTCACAGCGACCCTGTGCAGGGTTTCTGAGGCTGTAAATCTTTACGGGAGCAGAAAGCCTCATCTTTCTCCTGCGGAACAGCTGGTAATTTCAAACTGCTGACTTCCTGTTCACAGCCAGATTCATAACCACTATACTACCAGAGCTCCTTAGAGGAAGTGTTGAACACTTCTTTTGTCTTACACTCCCCTGGAAGCTAATAGAAGAAGCACATTCCAAGGACAGGCTTCTCCCTCTAAGGGAGGTTAAAGACTTGTTAAGCCCTAAGAGATACGATACAATAGGAAATTGTTGTAAAACTATTGCTAACACAACAATGGTCAATTCATCTTTTTTCGTTGGGACCAATTACATGAATCATGGAAGTGTCGGTTCTCAAAGTTACCTGACCGTGGGACACCGGTGGTTTCTTGTTGGATGAAAACAGGAGTACTTTCTTGATTTTCTTCCACAGCATAGATAGTGATGTTATACTGAACCCCGGGTTCCAAGTCACTGAGGGTGACGGAATTAGCTGTCTCAGGAAGGTTGAGTTCTGTGCTACCACCTTCAATTGATGGTGAATAGACTATTCTGTATCCTGCAGATATGGTAGGAAAAAATGAGGTACACTGCTTTATGAAACTGATTATTGTAAAACACAAATCCCATGGTTTTTAGTTACGCACAACGAGGTAAGTAAAATTGGTGAGTCTTTTGACTCTTTTAATGTTGTCACTTCTTATAATGACTTTTCAACACAAGGATAAACTAAGAATAGTCATACAAGCCATTTTAACAACAAATGTAGATTGTTGTTATTCGGTGCCATCAACTTGGTACCCCTATGCACAACAGAACGAAACACTGCCCAATCCTGGGTCAACCTTACAATCATTGCTACGTTTGAGCACACTGATGCTGCCACTGTGCCAATCCATCTCACTGGGGGTCTTCCTCTTTTTCTCTGACCCTCCACTTTACCAAACATGATATCCTTCTCCAGTGACTGGTCCCTCCTGACAATATGTCTGAAGTATGAGAGACGAAGTCTGGCCATCCTGGCCTCCAGGGTGCGCTCTGGCTATATTTCTTCCACTACAGATCTGTTTGTTCTTTTGGCAGCCCATGGTACTCTCAATATTCTCCTCCAATGCCATAACTCAACTGCATGAATTTTTCCACAATCTTCCTTATTCACTGTCCACCTTTCGTATGCATATGGGGGTATTGAAAATACCATGGCTTGCGTCAGAAGCACCTTAGTCCTCAAACTGACATCTCTGCTCTTCAATACTTTAAATAGGTCTTATGCAGCAGATCTGTCTAAATGCAATATGTCATTTGATTTCTTGACTGCTGCTTCTATGAGTGTTAATGGCTGATCCAAGCAAAATGAAGTCATTGACAACTTCAATGCTGATTAGAGAAGCCATAACATGAAAATGTTCATGTTATTATTTCTTTTCCTCTTTAAGCTCTGGACAACAGAAGCAAATAAAGAACCATCCTGAGCAGGATAGAAACCTGCACATACATCCACAGAACATGGGACTAGGAACTGATATGCTGCTCCACAGATCAGAATCTGCTCCCTCAACAGTCAAAATCAACATGGCAGCCAAAGAAAAGGATGTAGAGCTGACCTGTGATGGGTGCCTGAGGTTGACTCCAGCGAACAACAATTGAGGTATCATCCACTTGGTCCACAGAAGGGTCAGGAGGTGCATCCGGTGCTAACCACAGAAGAAATGAGGAAGACAGTCAGAAAATTTTGCTCTAGGTCTATGTTTCACATAAAATGATTCTTAAGTACCCATGTACCTGTTGTCTGTGAAGTAGACAGGATCAAGCTCTGTTCTCCTTCTTCAGAGATCTGGTAGACATTTACGATGTATTTTCTGCCAGGAAGCAGGTCAGGGATGTTCACCGAAGTGGCTGTGCTTGGAAGATCTTTGAGATAAAAAGAAAAGGTTACTCACCAGAATAATTCAATCCCTAAAATGACTACATAGCCTATGTTGTTGTTGCTGTTAAGGGCTGTCAAGTTGATTCCAACCCATAGTGACCCTGTATAGGGTTTCCAAGGAACAGCTGGTGAGCTTGAACCACTGACCTTGCAGTTCAAATGGCTTTGCAGTCTAGTGCATTAACCCACAGAGCCATACCACGACTCCAGGGTATTTTCAAAACTATCTCTTCATACCAAGCCTGTTGCTGTCAAGCCAATTCTAACTCATAGTGATCCGATAGGGCAGAGCAAAAGTGTCCCACAGGGTTTTCAAGGCTGTAAATATTTATGGATGCAGACTGAGTGACTGCTGGGTTCAAACCACTGACCTTTCAGTTAGCAGCTGAGAGCTTAACCCTGTGTCACTAGGGTTCCTATCCTACATATTCATAGAGGGAAGAAAACAGACTAGAAGGAAGTTTTCTAAATGAACACTCTGGAGTCCTGTACACTAAGCACTGGTTGGTTTGCACTGCAAGATCAGAGGTTCAAACTCAGCAGTCACTGCTCGGAAAACAGGTCACTTTGAGTCGTCACCAATTCGATGGCACTTAACAACAAATACAAGGAAGTTTCAAAAAGTGGGTGGAAACATTCCATTACCTTTTAACTCAATTTTTCCACAAAAATTGTGAAACCCCCTCATGTGTATAATTTTATAATCCATTACCAATTTTGAAAAATAGTTCCTGGCAGTTAAAAATCAGGGTTGTGTTTATTGGGAAGTCTGATCATAAGGAGTAGGGAAGAAGAAATGTTCTTTTTCTTGATCTGGGTGCTGGTCACGAGGATGTGTTTACCTTATAAAAATTCAACAAGCTGTACGTATTTGATGAATGCACTTTTTGGTATGCATGTTTTTCTACTTTAATAAAGTTTTAACAAGGACCGCTAACCATAAGAATTTGAAAGGCATGAATAAAAACATTGTACCACTCCCGGCCAAAAATAAAAATTTCAGCGGCAGCTTGCGTATTGGCAATGAGTTCCCTAAAGAAAAGAGTTTTTGTTGAGTGGAACAGTGACCAGGCAAATGCATAAGGCAGTCACATCAAGGACCAGAAGATGTGAACGTGGCTCAGAAAAAAACAATGGAGTTCTAGAAGAGTAAGTCCCCTCCCTTCCACATACCTGAGGGTGATATGTTCAGTCTGAGCTGTGAACTAATTCCAAATCCACCTTCTTGGAGGCTCCCATCACCAACACCACCACCACCACCATCACCACCATCACCACCACGGAGGGTTTATCAACACTCACTCCAACGTGAGATGAGCTTACCCAGGTACTGTGGTTCATCTCCCTCCTCACTCAGCTCATATTCCACACGGAACCCTGACACAGTGTCAGAAGCCGAGACCCACGAGACCACAAAGCTACTGGCGGTGATTTCAGTCACAGATTCAGAAGTGGCCACGACTGGAGAAAAGGGTGTCGTCTCTCCTGTCACTGTGTTGCCTAGGGAGTCACAAAAGAGGAAAGTGAGGTCCCTGTCTTCAGGTTTTGAAAATGTGGGTGCTGTTCACAGATGACCATGAATGACAGAGCAAAGCACTTTCTGAGGAGACCTCGATGCCAACCTGAGGATGATGGGCACGTACCAGTCATGGGGGGGCTGGCGCTGGTGGTGGTGAAGTCAAAGCGCGTGACCTCTCTGTGGCCGTACTGCTGGACGCTGATGAGCTGCCCCTCATAGATCATACCTGGCCTCAGGCCTTTGATGGTGTATGAGTTTAAGTGGCCTGGAATGGTTGCTTCCTTCCAACGACTTGGCGTATTTTTCTAAAAATTTTAAGAGGAAAAAAAAAAAAAAAAACCCCACAAAATTTAGAGATGTTACTTAGTGTCTTCAAAGAAGAATGGAAAAAATATGCAAGTTCATTATGTAGGAAAAATCATGGAAAATTGGAATTGGCAAAAGGGCCTGTAACAGAGTTTTGTTAATATTAGTGGTAATTGTTGGTATTGTTGCATATTGTTTTTAAATGCTGTCGAGTTGGTTCCAACTCCTAGTGACTCTACATTGGGTTTGAGGCTATAAATCTTAACGAGAGCAGAAAGCCTCCTCTTTCTCCCATGTTGTGGCTGGTGAGTTTGAACTGCCAAGCTGTGGTAAGCAGTCCAGTGTTTATTTTATGGTGACAGCAGTGCTCCATTATTACTACGATGTTGTTGTTAAGTGCTGTCTAGTTAGCTCCAACTCATGATGACTCTGTATAAGGTTTTCCAAGGAGCAGTTGTGGGTTTGAAGTGCCAACCTTGTGTTTACCATGACAGTGCTTATCCTACAGTGCCACTGGCACTCCATTGTTACTATAACTGATATGTATGGCCCACTATGCGTGACTCTGTGTTGTTTTCCTTGCATTCTTCCACTTAATCTTCAACTTCTTCACTGAGGTAGTCATATTATTGTCCCATTTTCCAGGTAAAGAAACAGAGGAGTAAACAACATGCCTGAGGTTACAGTAAGCAAGCACTGAGCCCCTTACTTTTGCTAGACCAAGTATTTAGTAATTACAACTTCATATAATGAGCTGAAGCTTCACCTCTCCCAACTTTTTTCATTTCTACAATGAACAGACATACATTCTTTTCTGAAATGGAAAAGAAAAAAATGCCACGTATTCTATCTCTTCACTAAGTGGACTACAGTTCCAGTTTTTTGCCTTGTTGAAAAATGAAAAGGAATCATATTGCTCTGTGAATCAGTTCATGGGACCATCACATGCCAGTTTCAAGTGGTCTGGCCATATGGCTCATTCTTGAATAGGAACTACCCCGTCAAAAGTGGTTAACCAACTTTGGGCAAGACTGTAGAAGAATATTACTGTTTATTTAATCTTTGGCTTCCAGTTTCCATTTTCAAATCCTGTCTGACTTCATTAATATGTCCTGAATTATAAAACCCCATGCAATACAATGTGAGGGAGAGAGCCATTCTCACATCAAACAACATGAGTCTTCCATGTAAACATTCAAAACCAGTATAAGCAAAAATATGTTTTGAATTCCCAGTGATTTTTTTTCACAATCAACCAGATACTCAGTAATTCAAATATTCAAGTATTCATTTATATTTTTGGAATAAATACTCACTAATCCAAATATTCAAGTATTCTTTAATATTTTTGGAATAAATGATCCTACTATTCTTTAAAGTTGAGTTTTAACTCAAATAGACTATGAAAACATGATAAAATTAGTCATTACAATTAGCTCAGCTTCAGTGACAGTCACGTTTTGTTAAATGCCTACATTTTCAGTTTTACTTATTAACAGGAAACATTAGAAAATAAACTTCAGATTGCATCTATTAAGGAAAAACCTGAGCATTTTTAGTTGTTAAAAACCTCAAAAAAACTCATCACTGCTATTTGTTGAAGATTGTCAATTCAAGGATATACTAACTAAAAAGTTTGTGGTTCAAATCCACCAGCTGCTCTGAGGAAAAGAAGATCTGGCAGTCTGTTCTTGTAAAGATTTGTGGTGGTGGTGGTGGTTTGTATTGGATGTCGGCTCCGACTCATAGCGACCCCGTGTAGAGTTTTTGAGGCTGTAAATCCTTACGGGAGCAGAAAGTCTCATCCTTCTCCCTCAAAACAGCTGATAAATTTGACCTGCTGACCTTGCAGCTAGCAGTCCAACTCATAACCCACTACGCTCCTTCACATAAAGATCGCTACCTGAGTCAAGTTTGACTTGACAGCACCTAAAAACAACAACATACATTTATATACATTTATCCTTAAGGTCAGTGGTTCGAAACTACCAGCTGCTCCGCTGGAGAAAGATGAGGCTTTCTACTCCCGTAAGGATTTACACCCTTGGAAACCCTGTACAGGGTCGCTATGGGTCGGAACCGACTCGAAGGCACTTAACAACAACAACAACATACCTACACATACATTTATTCCTACACATCAATGATAACGTTCCCTCCTACAACAGTCTCAGGTAATACTTCAAAGTTAAGTTTAAAGTATATCCAATTAGCAATGAGATGAAAACATGAGAAACAAGAAGGCATTTGAGGAAAATTCACTAGATATCGGAATTCTTCAAATAGCTGCTCACTGAAAGAGGGTAAAAGAAGATGCCTGATCTCAACAGCTTGAATTTTCCTAGAGTTTAAATAAGGCTGCATGAGCTGTTTGAAGTTTTGTTTATTTCTTTTTCTATTTAAATGTTAGAATTCAATGTTGTTGAGTGCCATAGAGTCAGTTCTCACTTACAGCGACCTTGGTATAGGGTTTCCAAGTAGTGGCTGGTGGATTTGAACTACTGACCTTGCAATTCAAACTGCAGCACCACATGTAGCTGTGTTGAAAAATAGGCATTTTCCTTCTAAATGATGAGTCGTGAACTTCAGGACTTTAACAGATTAGATTTGAAAGGAACAGGGAAACTATCACTTAAAAGACAAAAGCTTCTTTAGTAAGCTATTCAGAATTTCTAGACACTTATCAAAAAATTACATTCTGAAAAGAAACCAACTATCAGCCCTCATCTATATTTACCATTCACCGTCTCTTCCATATCTATCAACATAACTCGATTTTTAAGGAATCAAAATGAGGTTTTATAAAATGATCGCTTAAAACAGTACATCAAATGACAAAGATACTAATTTAACTTTTGTTTTACAAATCATGGAAATATTGCCTTTTTAAAAAAAATAAAACAACACCACCAAAAAACCCTTTTTTGGGGATTATATGACATTAAGAAATCTCAGCGTATCTTCCCATAGTGGGCAAGAATAATTTTAATCATCATTTCTAAATCCTTCTTAAGAAGACCATTTTTCTGTAAAGAGTGAAATCTTGCTAAATACTGAAAGAGCAAATCTACAGGTTACCTGGAGTCCTGGTGTGGTGCTATGGGATAAAGCGTGGACCACAAGGTCTGTCAGAACCACAGGTTGTCGGTTCAAACTCACCAGCCACTCCTCAGAAATCCTATACAGGGTTGCAGTGAGTCGGAACTGACTCAACAGCACTTAACAGCAACAACAGGTTCATCAGATCAACCTTCGAGCCTGCCAACCACTTTATGGGAGAAAGATGAGACTTTCTGCTTCCTCAAGGATTTAAAGCCTCAGAAACCCTATTCGGGGTCACTGTGAGTTAGAACTGACTAGACAGCACTTGACAACAACAAAACAAATATAATAACTATATGAGTAACTAATCAGATCTCTGGAGTCTTGCTGTGGCACTGTAGGATAAGCAATGGACCACAAGGTCACTTTGAACTGCAAGGTTGGTGGTTCAAAACCACCAGCCACTCTTTGGAAACCCTATACAAGGTTGCTATGAGTTTGAGTTGACTTGACAGCACTTAACAACAACAATGACAATCAAATCTATAGGTTCACAAGTTGGCTTTAAGAAAAAGAATCCTTCAGATTTGTGAAGTTCAATTGTTTCCTGGGTGGGATACTCACAGGTCTCCACCGGAGAATGTACTTGGTAATGTGAGATGATTCGGGGGCATTCCATTGGATGGGGTGGGAGTTGGGCTGACTGGGACCTTCAGTGATGATTACTTGGACAGGATCAGTTGAACCTGAAAAATAGAGGTGGCATTTGGTTATCTTGGGTATTCACTCACTGGCACTTAAATCGTGGTATACATGGATGGCCGTCATTAAAAAGTTTTACTTAGAAATTGTTTAAACGAATTAATACATCTATATAATGACATTTTGAAATCAAAGCAATGAATTCCTTTTTAGCTCATAGATGATTGCTTTTCATGTGAGAAGGGCAAGTAGAACTTGTTTATGGCAAACAAAAATGTTTTTAAAAAATACCTCTTTATTTGTTCTTTTCTCTTTCATTTTCAAAGTAAGCATTACAAGACAATTGTGAGACTATCCTACTACAAAAAGAGCTCCGTAGAGCTCTGAGATCAACATTGGATGGCTAACCTCAAGGTCGATGGTTCAAACCCACCAGCTGCTTTCAGGAAGAAAGATGAGACGATCTGCTCCTTTAAAGATTTACACAGTCTTGGAAACGCTATATGAAGTTCCTTTGAGTCAGAATCTACTTGATGGCAGTTTTTGGGTATGCCTCTGTAGAATAAGCACTAGATTGCTAACTGCAAGGTTGGCGGTTCAAAGCTGCTCCTTGGAAACCCTACACAAGGTCGTGCTGAGTCAGAACTGACTTGATGGTACTTAAAAACAACAAAAATACAAATAAGGAGTCCTTGTGTGGCACTCTACAATAAGCACTGGAAGGTTGGCAGTTCAAATCCACCAGACGCTCCTTGGTAACCCTATACAGGATTGCAATAGTAAGAACTGACTCGATGGCACTTAACAACAACAATACAAATAATGAACTACAGACTACAACTTCTTTTGCTTCATTTCAAGAAAATTCTGATTTATGAAGATGTTCATCAAGAACTGAATGTACCATCTAAGAAGGAAACATCAGCCCTTCATTTTGTATTCTACATGCCATAGGACACGATGTAAGACAAAATTCTACATGGGATAGAATTTTGCAAAAATAGATCATACAAATTATTAAGAAATTAGATTTATTTCTTATTAGTGTAAGCTCAAATATAGTAACAGTTATGAGGTTAGCCCAGGACCAGGCAGTGTTTCATTCTGTTGTGCATAGGGTTGCAGTTGCTATGAGTCGGTACTGACTCAATGGCACCTAACAACAAGTATAAGCAACCTATTCATTTGGGAAAAAAGTTACTGAAGGATACTTTTAAATTGCACCACTGATTGGTCACATAATTAATAGCTCAAACTTGTCATTTCTTTTCAGAAGCAGTTGTCAATGAAATGACATGCTGAATTATATACTAGAGCCAATATTTCCACACCGTAATGTACATACTAACAAAATGTATAATTTTGATTCTTTTATTTTCTTAAGCAAATTATGAGACGTGAAATCATTGCTGATTACTGTAGAATCCAATTAGGATAATAATGAAATAGCTGGGAAACAGAAGACTGTCTTTTTCCTTAAAAGTGTCTTTTATATATCAGTCAGCCATCCAACTTGCTAGAAATTAAAAAAAAAACTCTTGTAATGATATTCCAAGAATTTCTAATTGCCACTCTGTCAGAGCAAAATTTTGCATTTTAAATAAAGTGCACCACCAAATTATTAACAGATTTAAGATTTCTGAGAGCTTCCAGAAAAAGACATTTTTTTTCAAACATTTATTATCTTAGCTTTAAATTCTCTTTGGAAACAAAGTTTTCTCTAGCAGAATAAATATCTAACTTGCCTATCTGAGTGAATTCAAAGTTCTAGGATAATATACTCATTTCCAAACTGGGAATAATTTAAAGTTGGCAAAAGAATATCAGAAATACTCCTTGAATCTGATCTCCACTTAACACATGTATTTCCAAGCTACAAGAATATCAAAATTCATGTATAAAATTCGCAGTTTTCTTAAAAGCTCACGAGCAGTCATGTAAGGTGCAACAATTGGCCTCTGCCTGTGTGAAGGAAAGACTGATGACAACTGAGGATGTTTGGAATCAATCAGTGGAGTGGAAGAATGCACACGTGAACATCGGTCTCCATGACCCTGAGACAGGAAGAACTAGATGGTGTTGAGTGACCACTACGAACTATTCTGATAGGGATCACATTAGAAAGGCAAGGATTCAGTGGGAGAAAATGTAGAACAAAACTCAAAACCACAAAAAAGACCAGGCTTACCAGTTAGAAAGAGACTGGGGGAACCAAACACTATGGCCCTTGCTCACTCTTTAAGTCTGGAAGTGAACTCACTCTTGTGGTTCAATTTCCAGTCAAGCAACAGATAGGTATATAGGGGGAATCCTGGTGTGGCACTGTGGGTTAATGCGCCAGACTGCAAAGCCGTCTGAACTGTAAGGTTGCAGTTCAAGCTCTCCATCTGCTCCTCAGAAACCCTGTACAGGGTTGCTATGGGTAGGAACCAACTCAATTGCTCTTAACAATAACGGCACTAATGAGGTATGCACATCATGGAATGGTTAACCAGTCAAGACCATAAGGGTAGCATTTACCTAAGGACCAAATTGAGAAAGCTTGTGAAAGCAGGTTGAATGAAAACAAGAATCATAGGGACTGCAATTATTGAAATGAAACGAAGGATATGATTTGTTGACTATAAAACTGATGATCACATTTCTAAATTTACCAAAGTGGCATATACTAACATTTACTATTGTAAAATCTAAAGATTCAGCTAGTGAAACCTTTTAATTTGAAACCCTTATTCAATATGATCAGAATAACAATAGCAATTGGTAAGCAAAGATATAATACAATTCAAATATTTTAAAAATCAGTTTAAGTAACTGCCCAAGTGAGTAACTTCCAGTAACAGTGACCCTGGAGAAGTTAAACATTTATGAGTTTCAACTCAGTCCTTTTTTCCTCTGTTTAATTTGCTGAGAACTGTGCTTTCCTGCTTGCTTATTGACAAACCAAATGCCTCTTATCTTCTGTTCGTTTGAACAACTCAACCAAGGTCTCGTTAGGAGGAGCAAACGGGACAAGGCTCAGAGACAATCTATCGATAATCTGCTCTTTATTCATCCCACAGCCTCAAAGTCCCACATGCTAGGCTTGACCCATTGAGCAAGCCAGACATACAGATAAGTGTCAGACCATGCATCTCAGCGCAAATGCCAGACCTCTATCCCCAAATCTCCTCTTGGTTCAGTGGCTTTTGCTGTCCCCATCATTGCTGGAGAGCAGGAACAAGGTGAACATGTGAAACTCCCATCCTCCATCTTTCATCTCTGGCCTAGGCACCTAATTTCTTCTAGCCAGCAGCTATGCGGACATGCTTATTTTAAGAGGGCAAGAAAGGTCTGTAACTCACTGAGGAAGAAATATCATTTTCAACAAATTGCTATCCACGCTAATAACAAACACAAACAGCAATTAAACAACATTTCTTTAGAAGTTGCTATTCTTTGGTTGTATCCTTTTTTTTTTTTTTTTTTTAAAAAAAGTAAATAGAAAGGAAAACAGAGCATATACTTTCTGAATTTACAGTGCTTATGCAATCCGATCCAAGAAAAATATGATTATATTTAAAACATTATTTTAAGTCACCCCTACGCCAAGGAGCCTGGCGCCCATCACGAGTCCGAGAAAGCAAAGTCACCTTTGGCAGCCTCAGCAGGGCATGAGGTTTGGGGAAAGCAGGAATGCCTTAATCCAGAGCTCCTAGAAAGCATGCATTTGAGTGGCTGGCATTGAAGGTCATAGTTTGTTAGATGGGTAGTGCTGGAAGGAACTTTATAGATAGTTCAACTTGAATCTCGTCATTTTACAGATGAGGAAGTGGAGGAGTGTCTCCCATGTAACTCCACAGTGGCCGTTCAGAGCCAGGAGCCATGCCCTGCTTAACAATGTCCTTGGCAAACTGCTAATTTCTTGTCTATAAGTAATGAATCTCTTACCACATTATGGAGAGGGGCTTAGTTTACTTAATTTTAAGTTCTGTCCCAGGTAGATTCTAACACCCTAAAAATCTCTTTTTCTTTCTGAATGTAGACTATGTTTTAAGTCTAAAGTTAATAGAGTTCTACAAAACTTAGCTTTTCAGTAGTTATACACATAACTGAGTAGTTACATAAATTGTGCTTCATCATTCAACATGTTATAATTAACCACTCAGTGAAAATAATTTTCTTTTTCTTAAATAGAATTAATAACACCTACAGCTAGGCATTATGTCCCGATGACCTGAAAAACACCCTCAAAATAAACATTTGAGAGTGTTTGAATTCTGTGGAAAGAGAACTGACTATATTACTCAACTCTTGGGCCAGGGTACTTTGTTCCAGAACATAACTGATCAAACAAACGGAAGCTTCAATGTTCAACAAGGGTCTAGAGGAAATGGTGAAGAATCACATACCCTATATTGTACGTCATGCAACTCATCTATAAGACTTCTTTGCTAAGAACTGTAATCTAAAACCCCAGTTCTATATTCCTGTCCTAGCTCACATCATGGTTTCTGTCTGTTGTCATACAATAAGGATAAGTGTGTGAGATGAGCCAGTGCTTGGCCTAATGGAATGTTCTTTAGGGTTGGAAGCAAAATGATATGCAGGCACAGATTTACAACTTTTCAGTACCTTTGGGTTGACTGCGGAGAAAGGAATTCCCTCTAGTCAAAGAGACAGGAGAGAAGGATGGGAACGTGAAAAGAGTCTCCAAATTAGGTATCTGAGCACTGGTCAGTGACGATGCAGTCCTCTTGCTACATCACAGTGGAGCCACCTACCTGGATAGGTTTGCACAGGTTGACAATGCCACTCTCCAATGCCGCGGCCATAGCAGTAGCATTGGTACCGGACACCATGCACGTGCTTCTCCCACGAGTCTCCAATTTGATAGAATGTTCGAGTTTCTGAATCCTGGCATTGGTCTAGAATGTATACAGATAAAAAAGAAGCAACCATGAAGATTTAAAGCTACAAACTTAACTTCAGTGTGCTAGAGCATTGTTAGTTTGAATAAAAAGTTGGCAACCCTCCTTAAAATAAGATGTAGTTGAAAATATATTTTGTTCACACACATTCTTCACCTTACAGGGCTATTAGTACTAAAGGAAAAAAAAATACCCATTGGAAGGAATATTTTGTTTTCTAAAAGGCTAATATTCCTAATATATATATGTTGTTGTTGTTGTTGTTAAGTGCCATCGAGTCGGTTCCGACCCACAGCGACCCTGTACAGGGTTTCCGAGGGTGTAAATCTTTACGGG
>NW_006408628.1:3946161-3990727 GCF_000296735.1 Chrysochloris asiatica
TGCTCCTCAGAAACCATATACAGGGTCACTATGAATGGGAACCGACTCAATGGCACTGAACAACAACAACATCATCATCAAGATTATATACTGGTCCACGATTACAGAAAAGAGTTTGAAAAGCTTTCCTTGGGCCCCTGGTCAGTATGCAGCCACCATCAGTCCTGTAAAGCAAATTTCTCTCCTTACAGGCAACTATTCTCAGTGTCCAAATCTATCCAGGGGGAAGGGACTGCTCACCAATGGGATCGCACTTCCATCTGCCCCGACCCTGACCAAAGCAGGTACAGTTCAGCATGTGTCCCTCTTCGTGACGTTTGTGGAAGGTGTCATTCACATTGTAAGTGATGTCGTCGACAATGCACTGATCTGTGTAGGAACGAAACAACAGGATGGATGGAAAGCATTTTAATGTTTCAGGGATGATATAAAATAAATTACTTTTTTCAAAATACTCAGTTGCTTCCACCTAATTATTAACACTCTTCTCTACGATAACATTTCTCCTGGCATAGAATAAACGCTGTTTCAAAACTTAGCAAGATAACCTTTGTAAAAAACAAAACAAAAAGCTCTCTTATCAAGTGTCAGAGGTTGAAGTATCTGCAACTGAAGAATTTAGTAAAATACACCTTCTCGTGAAAGGCCACTCTTTTTTCTTTACAGAATATATCCAGTCTTTTCTAGACATGAATCTAGTGGTGTGATCTAGAGCCAAAAGGATGAAATATTTGCGTTCTTGTCTTCAGAGTCATCTTTTTGGCTCAGTCTAAATACATACACCCTGAGAATGGTTCAGAATCTGTGCCAGCCGTTCTTAACTGGCAGCTTACGTTAGCTCCTCCAGCACAGTGGCCGGATGTAGTGGTACTGCGGTTTTCTTCTCCTGCCTTTGGCAAAGGACAGATTTTCACATCAAAGCCTGCCTCTTTGTAGCCTCTGCCCTGTCAGACGCCTTCACTGATCAGCAAGCATACCTCGGAGCTGGGAGTAGGCAACACACGTCCATTCCCCACGACCATTCCCAACACAGGTACACCTCATCATGTGACCCATGTCATGCTGCTTGTCCCACTGGTCTCCAATGCGGTACATGACCCCTTCGTTGGTCGTACAGATTTCCTCGTGAGCTGTTTGGAAACAGGTAAGATAGTGCATACTTGATGAAGGATCACAAAGTCTTAAGAATGTTTATAAGAAAGTCTTAAGAGTCTTGTGTGCTTCAAAGGACTTGAAGTGTTACTAAGTTTTGAGCCCCAGAGAAAGAAAACATAGAAAAGCAAGGGGTGTTGTAAGGAATAATTACAGGAAGGATTAGGATACACGTTCACACAAAGGGTGCACCTTGTTCTAGCAGCCTGGATTCTGATTGCTGCCCCATAACTTCTCCTAGTCCTAGCTTATTCTGGTTCAAAGAGCAACTGCATGGACGAGTATGGAATTACAAGCAACAATGTGCTTTCTTTCTACACCCAACATTCTCTTTCATTGAAATAAAAGTGTTAAGGGTTTAAATGCTTCACACAGGCTTGACAGTCCACAGAGAATGGGCTTTGGGTCTACAACTGGGAAATAAAATGCAATCTACTAGGTTCTTGAAATTGAAAGACACTGGTTTCTTTTTGTCCATCCATTCAAATGGTACAAATTTACGCCCTCCCCACCCTTCATTTTTAAAAAGAGAGTCCTTACTTGTCATAAAACATAGTTTGGGTCATTTGGGTATTTTGTAAGCGATAGAGCCAAAATGATGTGTCAAATGACCCAAGCCAAAATGATGTGTCAATATGGTAAGTCTGTGACTACAGCAGCTATATAGTTGTTCCAAGCTACTCAAAAATTGACATATTCAGACTTTTAAAAGTATTTTTATCACATTGAAAATATTTTTAGGAATCTGAGTAACACAAGAGGTTTGTGATCAGTTGCTAACCCAAAGATGGCTGTTTAAACTCTTCCAGCATCTCCACGGAAAAAAGGTCTGGAAAACTGATTTCATAAATTACAGCCAAGAAAACCCCATGTGCTACAGAGTAATTCTACACATGGGGTTGCCATGAGTTGGAACAAGCTTAACATCACCTAACAACAACAGCATATATTTTTTTCAACATTCATTTAAATGAGGTATTAAAGAACGTAGTGGTTACGAATCGGGCTGCGAACCTGAAGGTCAGCGGTTCGAAACTACCAGCTGTTCCGCGGGAGAAAGACGAGGCTTTCTACTCCTGTAAAGATTTACATCCTTGGAAACCCTGTACAGGGTCGCTATGGGTCGGAACCGACTCAACGGCACTTAACAACAACAACAACAAAGTTATATAAAGAATTATCAGCTGTTCCACAGGAGAAAGTGGAGGCTTTCTGCTCCTGTAAAGGTTTATAGCCTCGGAAACCCTGTGCAGGGTCACTATAAGTCGGAACCGACTCCACAGTACTTAACAACAACAACAAACATAATTATGTGTGTGTGTACATATACACATACGTGCATACACACATACACATATTACATAAAATTTTTTGAATGATATTTTCTTTGTTTACAATAAAGAACAAAGTCTTAATGGGAGAGACAGCATAAACTGGATGCTCGTCTTTGTCTGCCCCCTAACTGGTTGTCTATCAGGACTGCATCTTACCAGCCATGGGGCAGAATCCGAACTTCTGGTCAGCATCATAGTTCTGTGTGGTTCCACACCATTTCATGTTGTCCCTTCTACCCTCCGAAGTACAGTCGGTATAATTCTGGTTGTTGTACAGGAACGGGAAATGACACAAGGCACCATTGGAATTTCCCCCTCGAGTCTGAACCAAGGCTGCCCATACCAATGTAAAAACAGAAGAAATCAGATTACAACTGACCTTTCCAGTGTACAGAAGCAACTTACTAAAGAAAAGTCCCGAGTTAAGTCCTTGAAGCTAATTGGCAGAGTCTATGCCAAAATAAAAGAGGTGTGATGATAAAATTCTAAGCTTCCACCTTCACCTTCAAAATAGATTTAAATCCTTTTTTTATTTCCCCAGTCAAGTAAATAAATGATAGCTTCGAAGAAAACATAATTCCAACCAGAAGATAAGCAAATCCAATCAGGCATCTACCCTGGGAGTGCTTCAGACCTGTGGGATTTCCCACTGATGTTAAGTGTCTTTAATCACATCATAATTCCAATGTGTCAGAATAAATGAATGGGAGGCTTTTCCCATTGGTGTCATTTCCCAAAGGGCCTGGGGAACTTGGAAGGATCCCTATAGCTAAGCTGACACTACGTCCCTTGGATCCTACACTGCTGTGAACAAAAGGAAATCTCTTGTGGTGTGACCCCCTTGAATGGCTAGATAGTTAGCAAATAAGAAGAGAAATGGTTTTCCCTAGTGTTCTGCTTCCCCCTGGGAACACTCACCATTATGGTCTGTACAGAACGAGTATTTCTGGTCTTGTTCATAATTGGAAGTGGTACTGCACCAGAGATGACCATCCTGACGCCCTTCTGTGGTGCAGGAGTAGAAAGTCCTGCCGTTGTAGGTGAATGGCAACACGCACGGATCCCCATTGGAATTGCCACCATAAGTTTGGCTTATCGCTGCAAGTACAATCCAAAGAGTTTCAGGAAACAGAGCTCTATTTATCTCCCACCAGCAGCTGCTCATTTAGAGCTTAAATGAAACTGAGCTTGTGCCCTCACAGGAAAAAGCTGAAAGCAGAGATGGTCATCGGGCTAATTTCAGACAAAATGTGTTTCTCAGAAATTCATGGTTTTTTGTAGATACAACATTTTAGTTTTGTTGACATCTTTTTGTATTGCCTCTGGTACCATGCCTAGTTCTCCACTTGTAAAGCTATATTAACAGAGATAAATTAAACTATCTGTGCCATAATAAATAATTCATTAGAATATTCTAGAGGAAAATTCAACTGTACCAATTATCAATGCTGTAACTACTATTACTTTAGCAGCCCAGAAGTGATGCATGAGGCGACTAAAAGTTTACATCACTTGTTGTTGTTGTTGTTGTCAGGTGCCATCGAGTCGGAACCGACTCATAGCGACCCTATGCACAGCAGAACGAAACAATGTTCGATCCTGGGCCAACCTCACTACCGCTGCCACACCCGAGTCCATCAATGATGCCACCTGGCTGATCCATCTCATTGGGGGTCTTCCTCTTTTTCTCTGACCCTCCACCCTACCCAGCATGACATCCTTCTCCAGCGATTGTTTCCTCCGGACAATATGTCCAAAGTAGGAGAGACGAAGTTTAGCCATCCTGGCCTCCAAGGAGCACTCTAAGCTCCTGAAATTTAATATTTAGAGCATATAATACAGACAATGGGCTCTTCAGAAAGCAACCCTGTGTAACAACATTTCAGAAGCAATGAAGAGAATACATAGCTGTTTAATGTTCACTTTGGGAAAGAAAAGGATCCCTGGTGATGCAGTTGCTTAAGTACCTGGGAATGAACTAAAAGGTTGGCGGTTCAAACCCACCCGCTATTCCAAAGGAGAAAGACGTGACAGTTTGCTTTTGTAAAGATATTACAACCTTGGAAAAGCTCTGGGAATTTCTACTGCGCCCCATAAGGGCTGTTATGAGCCAGAATGAATTTGACAGCAATAAGTTTGTTATTTTGTTTTGGATGAGAATAGAAATGCATAGATTGAAAAGAATGGGGGAAAAAAACACCCAAAACACATCAAATGCCAGTTCTTGTTATCTCAACGTATGAGACTATCAGCTTTTCTTATTTGTAAATGATTAAATTGCCTTTTAAATAGTAAAAATGTCACCAATATGATTTCTTTAAAATGTAACACATACTCGTCTCTTGGCAGCTGATTCCATTGCCCAGGCAAGTGCAAAGCATTTGCTTGTTCCCTTGGGTCTTCAGCCACTGCATCCCTACAGAATAAACCACGCCACTGTCTGCGACACAGTGGCCATAGGGAGCGGGTTGGGGGTGAGGCTGGGGCTGGTAAATGGCTGTCCGGACATCTGCGAAGGAGCCAGATCCTAAGGGTAAGAGAACAGACAGTCACACAACTGTACAAGAGAAGACAGCAGCTCAGGGTCATACAGACCCTCCCATTCTGTGTTAGCTTTGTATCCAGTTTAGGAAACAGTTCCCCAAAATCTGCCACATGTTTCCATCTTCCATTTTTTCAAAACACAGACATTACTTTGTTACTCAATAGAGCTGCCACCTTCAATAATTCTTTACTTCAGGAAGCGCATGATGTTCACCTCCATCATCTTTCACACTTCCTTCCGGACTCATTTCTGACAACTGTGCCTCAGCTTCTGTGAGTCATTTATGCATGTACCCTGTGCCAGGCTTCTGTGCTAGCCTCATGCTTTCCCTTTTGGCTGGAATGGTCTGCCTTACCCTTCATAACAGCTTTCATAAGCTCAATATATCTGGGTATTAGTCTTCTCGACACTTTTTAGAAGTCCCTGACACTCGCCAGCAGTCTTAGTCAGTGTCTTTGTAACTCTCAGTTCATCAGAGGGGGCTCTAGGCAGCCATATTGACTTCATGAGAAGTCTAGTCTCTTGGTGCCTTGTTCCTCCTCAGAATTATTTATGACTCTGTTGCATTTTATCAGATTCCAGTCCTCTTAGGTTTTTGGATGTGAATAAAAGTGCACAGATTAAAACAACTGAGAGAGGAAAAACACCCCACATCAACTGCCAGTCCTCCTTGTTATCTATCTCAAGGAGGTACGACCATAAGCAGTTAAGACATTTTTCCTTCTAGAATAACACAACAGAATGTTGACCTTTTCTTTGCATTTTTGAAAATTTGTTCTCTTGAAGTTCAGGATCCCTGATGGAGCAGAGTCATTACTGATGACTTCACTGAATCCAGTTTGTAATTACTACAAAACACTAGGACCCAAAGATACTTCATAGACAAGGAATCCCAAGGTCAAATGCCTATATCCAACCCCCACCCCAACTTAGAGAGTCACAATCCAAAGGATCATAAAGACCTTGGAGAGTTAAGTTCCATTTGGTTTAAACCAGTATTCCCCAAGTTTTTTTGATGACTAAAACCTTTTCCAGAAAAATTAAAATGTACTTTGGAAAACAGACACGTAATATATATATTGCAGGAGAAAGATGAAGCTTTCTGGTCCCAGAAAGGTTGATAGCCTCAGAAACCCAATACAGGGTCACTATGAGTCGGAACCGACTTCACAGTACACTGTCACCACCACCATCAATATATAGATTGAGTCTTGGTGACCCAGTGGATAAATGCTGCTAACTGGAAGGCTGGCATTTTGAATTCACCCAGTGGCTCTATGCTAGAAACACCTAGAGATCTGCTCCCCTAAAGTTTATATGGGGTGCTCCTACTCTGTCATAGAGGTTAACTATGAGTTAATAGCCACTTGATGGCCCCTAACAACAACAACAATATATTTATATAATATATATAATTGAGTAGGTCTTTTAACATTATCATTTATTTAAACTCCATTTTTATCTCTTGGGGCTAAAAGTTACTTCCCCTCTATCAAATCCATTTCCATTTCATTTACAAATTTTTATCCACAATTTGGCATTCTATAAGTTTTAACCACTAATAATCTGTAAAAAAAATCGTCACGGCAAATCATCTTCAAATAGCACATTAAAAGAATGAGAGTCCCAGGAATGGTTTTCAAAACACTTCTTCCCCATTCCTGTGTAGATTGCCGCACGCCTCACCGGTGGAGGTGGTCTGTGCAGACGCGTGCCGTTCACACTTCCACTCCCCTCTGCCATTGCCTGTGCAGATGCACTGGAGTAGGTTTCCCCGATTATCCTTCTTGCTCCACGTGTCTCCAATCCTATAGGATGTCCTAGTGTCCTGATCATTGCATCTGTCTGTTTCGGGAATGAAGCATTTAAATAGGTGAGTCCAGTCACGTTTGGCAAGTGCTCAACTCAAACCTAAGGAGCAGTAGAGTACTCGAGTGCCTGATAACCCATCGTGGGCGTAATATTTATTTAGCAGCAGTGCTGCAGGTCCCAAACTTCTGAAAGATGGGATTGCGTTTGTTAACGTGCGAAGGGAGTTGTATAATTGAGTTGATTTGCGCTCCTCTGCTGGCCATTTAGTTTATCTTGTTCCACTTCTCTGGGTGCTCAAGGCCTGTTCCACTAGCTTCCTCTCCTTTTTCCAAAGTTTTTGCACTTATCATTTGAGCAAATTCATTCTGCTTCTTTCTCAGGCTCTCTCTGGCTTTCTTCCAGAAATTATGGCTAAAGCCTGCCTTTCAATAGGGAACTCTGTATAGAAAACTAGAAATAATAATAGCAAACAGGTCTCCAAGGGTCTTCCCAGTTGCCTCTTATCTAAGAGAACAGTACTTCTTTCTCCATTTGTTATGTAAAAAAATTAAGAAGACCCCCAAATCAAAGCTCAGGAGGGGCAGGAAAGAAGGACAAATGGAAACAGGGGGACTCAGGGAAGAGGTGGGGAGAGGGTGGTTACATCCAGAGGATTGTAGCCAATGTCATGAAACAAAATGTGTAGAAATGGTTTAAGAGGAAACTAATTTGCTCTTTTAAACTTTCACCTCAACTACAATTGAAAGAAAAAAAAAAGTCTCAAGTTAGCATTAACGCCTGTATCATATCCAGGTTGTATGGCTCCAGCATCCACATGAATAACCAAGGACCAAAAGGCAAATCATAAATGAAAATAGAGAAATTTTGATTTGCTCAAATACAATGGCTACATATTGACCCAGGCATTGGAATTTTCATCTTAAGTTGTATAATCAATTGACTAAGTCATGGGAGGAACATATGCATTGAATTTAGGTATTTAAGAGATATTAAATAATGTTTCAGTTATTAAAAAACATCTAAAAACTGGCAACTCCTTAGCCTACAGTTGTCTCTTCTCACTCCCCTGACAACACCTATTTAAAAATCACTAATAAAACAGCTTTTTTAATTGTTCCATTTTTAAATGGAAAAGTGGTATTATTAATAATGTAAATGCTAATTTGTAACTTGATTATCATTAGTCTGTGTGATTAACTATCTAGCACATTGATCATTTAGATTATACACCTTTGCCCACATGATACAATGGGAGCATAGAAGATTTGCCTTGTGAATCAGATAATCACTGCTGCTTGCTTTAAGATATTGTAACTTGTTTCTCTAATTATTGATTTAGAGAAAAATGGACTGATACCTTTTTATCATTTCTTTGGAGACAACTAAGGGAGATTCTGACACAAAAACATACACAGACATCTGATCTACCAAAGAGCGCAAGAGCATGTTGCTGGTTACAGTCTGCCCCACAGTCTCCAGCTAACACTATTACTTTCTTCCCCAGAACCTCCACAGCACTGTTTTCATGATTTCTCTGGAAGCCCTTTCTGTAGATCATAAATATGTATGAGTCTTTTTCTCATTTCCCCAAACTACTAAGTGCTCTTGGAAGGCTGAGCGAATTTTCAAATCATTATCACGTGACTCTATCCCCTTCTACAAAGTGAGTGCTTACAAAATTGTGTGGAGTAAACGACTTTTCTTAAATAACTTTTTCTCAGTTTTCTATTAGAAGAGTCTTAAATAATAAATAAGAGTCTGAGTTGGACATCTAAGTTAAATATTACCATGAAGGTCTGATAATGTAAATGGTCTAATGAACTATTGAATGTCTAGGAAAAATTTGGTCAGAATTGTTATCATTTTCCACAAGAGACTCAGAAAGCATTACAAAAGCATTGCATGAGTTTGTTGTTGTTAGAAAAGGATTCAAATTTGGATAATGAATATTTGAAGATCTAAAATGTTTCCAGCTAGATAAATAAAATAGATTTAAAATATTTAGACTAGACTTGAAATTATTTTAAACACCAAATATGGAGTCCTGGTGTGGCACTGTAGGATAAGCACTGCAAGGTTGGTGGTTCAAACCCAACTGCTGCTCCTTGGAAACCCTATATAGAGCCAGAACTGATTCAATGGCACTTAACAACAACAATCCTTGCTGGTTATGTTGCTTCAAGAATTTATTTGAAAATTGAAGGAAGACTTGATGACAATCTTAGATGAAGCAGAAAAAATGCTCAAAGCCAGGTTCCTTATAAGCACTTAATACGACTGTACAGAAATTTTGAATAAAAAGCATAGTTCTCATATCCAGAGCAGGCGAGTCATTTTAACTTACGAAATAAACATATTTTGCTTATGAACTTGCCTTATTTCAAACACATAAGGAAACTCAGTATTTTTGAGGCTAGCTCAATTCCATGTCTATAACACTAGTGAGCCCAGAAATGCATTTCCACTAGATGTGCCTAGCTACCACTACCAACTGCTCTGAAAGGGATCACAGTATAAGATCTCAGAGTGGGAAAAAAGATGGAACAAAACTCAATAAAATATCAATGAAAATAAAACAGGCCAAAGCTATACAGGGTCACTATGAGTCTGAACAAACTCCATAGCACTTAATAACAACAACAATTGGTCTGAAAAAGACTAGAGCAACCTGAGACTATAGCCCTTGGCCGCCCTTCATGTCTGGAACGGAACTCACCCTTGTGGCCCCATTTTCAGCCAAGCGGTAGATAACTGTATAGCAGGGACAACACTAGTAAGATATGCTCACCATGGAATGGTTAACCATTCAAGATTGTTGTTGTTGTTGTTAAATGCCGTCGAGTCGGTTCCAACCCATAGCGACCCTGTACAGGGTTTCCGAGGGTGTAAATCTTTACGGGAGTAGAAAGCCTCATCTGCGGCTGGTAGTTTCGAACTGCTGACCTTAAGGTTCGCAGCCCAATTCGTAACCACTAAGCTGGACAAAGTTGAGAAGAGTTGGGAGGGAGGGTGGAATGGAAATAGGACCCACAGGAAGAAGTGGGCTAAGTGATTTTTCATGGAGGGGAATGCAATCATTGAGATGAAACAAAGTGGATTTGTTGAATGTAAAACTAATGATCTGTGTAAACCTTCACTCAATTCAACAAAAAGTTTCAAAAACAAAAAACAAACAAGAAAAGATTCATTCCCAAGCTATTTGAATGATTTTTTTGCTCTTAATACTTCAAGTTCAGACACATTTGACATTTGAATAAATACTAAGTTTCTTTAATAGGTTAAAACCTTATTAAATTAAACTTCTTTGTTGTTTTAATGTTGTTTTCTCCAAGAAGCAAAACAAGTTGATTATGGAATTTTTCTTGACATCCAAATGACAAAAGCACATTGGAGTGGGCTCTAACACACACACACACACACACACACACACACACACACTGGGTGTGTTCTAAGTGACATTGCATTCCCTTGCATTCCGTGTCTCACTAGGAATGGAGAAAATACTGCCTAACATACCTAACACAATGTCTACCATAAAGACCTAAAACGTACTTCGAGAGGTACAAGTGATGCGCCCGTTGCCTTCTCCCAGACAAGTGCAATCCACCATCATCCAGCCTTGATAGGGCTTTTCCCAGGTTTCCCCAACAACATAGGAAGTGCCAGCAGCATGGTCAAAACACTTCTCCGCTATAGGAAAATTGGAAGGAGAAACATAAAACAAAAAAATCAAAGTTATTTTGAATTGTGCAGTCTCCCTGTAATTTAAAGGGCCGTGTGTAAGCAAATATCCTGCCACTTTTTTTTTTTTAAGTGGCACTCTCTTCAAAAAGAAAGACACGCCCTGTAAGTAAGCACATAGTAAGTAACCAAAGTACCAGAGAGCCCCAGCCGAGCTGGCAGGCAGAAATCTGTTCTCCTAATAAGTACATGAACTGAATAGCTTCAGTACCAAACTTCATACCAGCATTTTCAGTGACAAGAATGTATGTATGTACACAATCTGTGGGAAGAATGACTGCAAAATTCCAGACTTAAGGATGAATGACCATTGCCTAACATGATAAGAAAATGATTTACAAGTTGGATTTCTGTAAAAACCAAAACTAAATCAAACCCCAAACCTCTGTATTAAAGAACCAGACATAAATGGGGTAAAGTTTCAGCTAGAAATTCCTGGACTAGTACCTGCAGAGTTCAGCTGAGGGTGGAAACTTAAGGAAGCACATGCTTTATCTTGTGAGAAATTGTCAAGGTACAACAGAGCACATTTTATGTTTCAGTCTAGTGCATTCTATAAAGAAATCTGTCTCTCTCTCTCTCTCTCTCTCTCTCTCTCTCTTTTTTTTCTTTTAAATAATCTGTATGTTGTCCAAGAAGAAAACTGAGATCAGATATTGGACAAAGCAAATGCCTTCTTCCTAAATCTCTCAACCTTATCGTATGCTTTTGAAATGAAATACATGGTTTGTAGGAGTTCCTGGAGAGCACAAACGGTAATGTGCTTACTTACTAACCAAAAGGTTGACAATTGCCATCCACCCAGAGGTGCCTCTTGAAGAAAGACCTGGCAATCGACTTCTAAAAGGTCAGAAACATTGAAAACTCTATGGAGTGCATTTCCACTCTCACACACATGGGGGCGCCATGAGTTGGAACCAACTTATTGGCAATGGGTCTGCTTTTTAGTTTGACCTGTTGTTAATACTTTAAAAACTAGTTCCTTCAAAAAAAAAAAATACAGTATATAATATTTCATTGCCAAAAATGAAATTACCATTTCTAATTGAAATTCAGATCTCTTATCTGATTTTGAGTCAACCCAATATGATAAATATGTGTCCCCATAACCTACCCACACCTAAGAAGTCAACACACCTATGGGCTTGCAGGTCCATTCTCCTTTGCCATTACCAAGGCACACACACTCTAGCATGTAACCTCCGGTCTCATGTGGTCTCCTCCAAGTGTCACCAATCTTGTAGGACTGGCCACCTTCATGACATCGGTCTGTTCAGGATAAAAAACACATGTTAGGAGAAAGTCCTGGTGTGGTGCTGTAGGATAAGCACTGGACTGTGAAGCTAGTGTGAATCACAAGATCAGAAGTTCAAACTCACCAGGTGTTTCTCAGAAACTCTATACAGGGTTGCTGTTGTCGGAACTGACTCAACAGCATTTAACAACAACAACAAGAAGAAAGTGGAATGCAAAACATTAAAAGAAGTATTCTGTTCCATTCAGCCTGGATACTTAGGTTACCAAAAGTAGAGACAGAGAAAAGTTTTTGCCATCAGAGACAAGGGAAGACGTTCTCTGGCTTGGTCACTTTGAGTCATTTCAATTAAACATCTTGCAAACCCACAATAGGAAACCACAGAGAAATCTGAATGGCAAAGTCATAAACCCTGAGTCTCCAGAAAGTTCACAAGAACTTGTCCTAAAGCAGAAAAGAGGCTGGGAGGCATGGTCTCTACTTGCCATGGTAAGTTGAGCCTGAGACTAATTCAATGATGAGTTCACAGTGATAATGACACTCCTGTTTTCAGGAGTAGAAGAGCCTGTATTTTACTTGAGAGTAGAAATGTCGTTTTGGGTACAGCAAATACATATCATGTGTGGAAATCCTAATATTTTTCTAGACTGCTAATCAAATATAATGGCACATCCAAAGACTGAATTATCCCTAGATGGTGTGGCGTTGTGGGTTAATGCGCCAGACTGCAAAGCCATTTGAACTGCAAGGATGGCGGTTCAAGCTCGCCAGCTTCTCCTTGGAAACCCTATACAAGGTTGCTATGGGTCGAAACTGACTCAATGGCACTTAGCAACAACAACAACAACAACAGTAAACACTTGAGGTTTGCTAAGAAACCCTAACATTAAATATGGGGGAAGCAAATTGGTCCTATTCACAAGTGACTTGCTCTTTTGAACTGAAGCCATTAAAGTGATTCACATTTAAAGGATAATTTTTTAAAAAAGAAAGAAAACAGAATCCACTGGCAACCCTATGACTCATATTGGAAACACTGCCTTAGTGAAATTAGAATGGAAGAGAGTCTGCCCAGTCCCCACAGTGCCTGCCTTGGAGGCAATATTTGGCTAATCATTTCATATTTTTCCTGGGAACAGAGCGCTTTATTTGGGGTCTACCCTATGAGTCATTAAAGAAACTGGGCAGTTTTTGTGAGGTACAAGAGGTCCCTGTGTTGCAAAGAGAAGAGCAGACCACCCCCCCATGACTGTCTCCCTCTCCATGATCATCTCCCCAGTCACTGTAGATAACCGCATGATTAACTTGGCTTGAAGATGCCCAGGTAATTTCAAAAGAGTAGATTTCATTTCTTACTGGGATGGAACCTAAGATATCTACCTTGATACATGCTACACACACACATACACACTCCTAAATCCACAGATTAAACACTCATCCACCTGCACTTTGATCCACCTTATAGGAGCACAGGAACCAGCTGGGTAATCACAAAGAATACCTGCTCACCAGAGGTAAATACCCAAATTAAGGCTATACCTTCTTGAATAATAGTGACAGCTTTAGTCATAGAGAAATTCATATTTTTGACATTTTAGTGTCTCTTTGAGGAGTGTTGGTAGCACAGCAGTTAAGTGCTGGACTGTTGACAGAGAAGTCGATATTTCATCAGCTAATTCAAGGGAGACAGTCGCAGTTGGCTTCCTTCTTGGAGACTCTAGAGGACAGTTGTACTCTGTTCTATTGGGTCACTCTGAGTTGGACTCGGCTCAGGGACAGCAGGTTGGGTTTGGAGTTAGGAAGAAAGATAAAAGGGGTCTTTCTTACTTGCGATGGTGCAGCTTATTCTTCCTCGGCCAGCTCCAATACAAGTGCAGTCCCAGATCATGGAGTCTTTGGGGCGCTCGTAAGTGTCGCCCACCTTGTAAGTGTTCCCGGTGTATTTGTCAAAGCAGGTCTCTTCAGCTGAGGGGAAAAGGAGAGCCCATGAGAGACTCTCACATGTAAAAGCTCTTTAGTGCACTATGACCACCCAAAGGAAAACCCACTTTTTCATTTTAGGAGTGGTATCCTGGTGTGATGTAGTAGGATGAGTATTTGACTGATAACTGCAAGGTCAGCAGTTCAAACCTACCAGCTGCTCCTTGGAAATCATGTACAGGAAAGTTTCTATGAGTCAGAGCTGACTCAACAGCACTTAACAACAGCAACAACATGGTAGATAAAAGTTTAAAAAATTGAGACCTAGACTTTATCCTAGGTTCTTGCTACGTCTTAATTTTCAACCTTTGACAAATTCTCAAATTAGCTATAAATTAATCTCTAAAGAAAAACAGAAAATTGTTTTTACTTAGGAAATACCCATATAAAGCACTACATAGACTATAAACAGCTCGATTAAGAAAGGGTTTCAGATTCTGATCTCTGACACAGGAAGTCAAACAGGGTCCACAAAGAAATCAAACAGTTGGGAGGTGAACACCTCCTGTCAGGCACTACTCACACTTGTTAATTGTAATTCTTCCATTTTAGCCATATCAGAGCTTCTCTGTGGGAGTCACTATAATTTACAAGAAACCCATTCTAAAGGAATGCAAACTTTGTGATGGCTGACAAATCTCTGAATTACAGTGCCCAGAGTGTTTTCTGGCCCATCTCTTAGAGTTTAAGATTTGACATTGCTTTATTTAAATTTTAAATGATTTTACAAATTATTATATGTTTATGAAGATGCACATCTTAATGTTAATGTTATTAGAAAAATAGCGTAAGTGGTTATGGAATATGCACAAGGTTGGCAGTTCAAACCCACCAGCCTCTAAGCAAGAGAAAGATGACGCTTTCTGCTCCTGTAAAGATCTAGAGCCTCGGAAACCCTATACAAGGGTTGTTGTTGTTGTTGTTAAGTGCCGTCGAGTCGGTTCCGACCCATAGCGACCCTGTACAGGGTTTCCGAGGGTGTAAATCCTTACGGGAGTAGAAAGCCTCATCTTTCTCCCGCGGAGCGGCTGGTAGTTTCGAACCGCTGACCTTAAGGGGTTAGTCAGAATCTATCAATGACTGTGGGTTTTGTTTCATTTTTTTGGTGCGGTGCTGTGGATCAGCACTGGACTGCGAATCACAAGGTTGGTGGTTCAAACCCACCAGCCACTCCTATACAGGGTTGATATGAGTTGAAATGAGCTCCGTGACACATAACTCCACAGCACATCACTAGCTCCTGTAAAGATTTAGTCTCAGAAACCGTATTTAGATTTACTCTGAGTTGGAATCAACTTAATGGGAGTGGGTTTGGTTCTTTGGAATGCGGTTTAGTGCTACAGGATAAGCAATGGACCACAAGTTCGGTTTGAACCACAAGGTCGGTGGTTCACACCCACCAGCCGCTCCTTGGAAACCCTGTACAGGATTGCTGTGAGTTGGAACCGACTCAACGGCGCTTAACAAGAACAACAATAAATTTAAAAAGTTTGGCTAACATGCACCAATTCTCCATCTATTAAAAGATCCTCCCAGACACTTACGTTCAGGTTTACTCTCGCAGTTGAATCCTCGGCTCCCTCCATAACAGGTACAAACCAAAGCATTGCCTAGGTAGGTCCGCTCCCATTGTTGGTTTATCTGATAGTGTTTTCCATTGTCATAACAACCAGCTATAAATAATGGAAGGAAAATAATGTTAAATTTCCATCTCCTTTTTCCTCCAAATTAGGGACTTTTCTTACACAACTAAATTGATGAGCTTGAGCACCAAACTTAAAAAAAATTTAATTAATCATCAGAAGAGCAAGAGTGTTAAAAGCAATGTTACACTGAAACACAGAAACTCACTACGAAAAGTATCAGGCACCATTTGTACACATGGATGGATATTTAAGAATAGTTTTTTTTTTGTTTTTTTTTTAGCTCAGCTAAATGGTATACAATGATGTCATTTCCATCTGGTCAGAGGTCTACATCAAAGGAATGGGAACATTCTGAAAAGCAGATAATTGGATTTGCATTTTAAAACATGCAAAGAACTTTAATGCCATTCTAACAGTGAAAAAGGGCCACTTTAAGTTTCCATTAGCCAAGGCAAGGGGAGGGTGGTGTGTCTTTGAAGAGTGAGATGAGGAATTCCCATCTCTGTTTTTGATGAAGTATTCAGAGAGGTCCCAAAGACATCTCCAGCAATTACATCTCTTTCAAGTTAGTTGGGAGCAAAACCGTTATCTTGCTACCACAATTTGAAAAGAGATAATTATTTAGTAACAAGGAAAATAGATAACCGTGAGGACCAGATTAAATCCCAAATGGAACGTTTAAAAGCATGCATCCTTTTTTTTTTCCTTTAAAAGCAATACATTTAAGGGTCACATCTGAAGGTGTAGAATTGTTAAGAACACTGCAGGACAGCAGAGCTCTGTCCCACAAGTGTTATACTAATCCCAACCCTGCAAGCCAGCCTGCTCAAACCCAGTCACTAATGAAGAACCTTTTGTACCCGCAACTGGATTTTTCTCATTAAAGTACGCGTACACACGCTCAGGCGCGCACTCTAAACTTCTACCACAACTTTGGTTGGCTTTATGGTCCCATCCCTAAGACAGCCTCTTGATGCCCACGGGCGGTACTCACGCTTGTTTTGGCTAACAGCCACCGGGGCCTGGGGCTGAATGATTTGCTGAGCCTGCCTCTTGCTCTTGGAGGCTTCGGTGGAAGGCACCGCTGACCCTAGGCACAGGACGGCCAGCAGCAGCAGCCCGGGCCCCGGACCCCTGCGCATCATGACAGGGGGTGGGGAGAGACGCCCTAGAAGGCAAGTGGCCACCAAGTTTGGTTCCCTTTGCAACCTGCAGGAAAAGTCCCTTTCAGTACCTTCGGGCAGGAGGCAGAGGATGGGGAAGGGGACAGGTAGAGAGACAGAGGGTCAGGACAGGGCGAGAAAAGTTGTGGCTGCGGGTTCCCTGGTCCCCGCTCGCGCCTTGGGCTCCCCGTCTTCCCTCTCGCAGCCGGCGCGAGCGGCCGAGCCCCGGGAACCCGGGCTTATATGGGACGGTCCTCTCCCGCCCCCCACGAGGCCCCGGGCGCCCGGGAGGAGGGACCCACCCGTCCCACCCCTCCGCCCCCCGCCGACGCCGACCGCGCGACGATTGGCTGGGGCTGGGGGTGACGTCACGGGGGACTGTGGGTTCGCCTCGAACAAAAGAGATGCTGATCGTCCGCCAGGATTTGGGGCAAGAGAACTTTTTTTCGGTTTCCTTTGCAGTCGTCAAACTTTTTTTGGCGGTGGCGGTGGGGGATGGGAAGCAGTTGTAAAGGGATAGACTGAGAGGAAAGGGAGGGGTGGAGTTGTGTGGAGCGAAGGGGTTGCAAGTTTTCTATCACTTTTCTTTTTTTATGGGGGTGGGGGGTTGTTTAAGGACATTGCGTCACCTCTGGGGAGAAAAAAAAATCTCTGCTTACTGGAGTGTATTTTGGGGGGAGGGAAAACCATAAAATAGCCACCACCTTACAGCTGCAGGAATCCAGACTTGCAGTTACAGGGCGGGGCTGGCTTTTCCCCTGGTCCCTTTCTTTGCTCTAAAGCGAACTGACTTGTCGTTTACTTTCTTTGCTTTCGGAACTTCCTGAGCAAACTTCTCTCCTTCCCAAACTCCGTACCTGCGGTAATCTGCGGGCGCTCTAGCTGGGGAAGGCGCACGAAGGGGTTAAGAGCGATCCTTTATTGAGCCTCTCTTTAGAACCAGGAGTTCTGCGGGGCGCTTTGCGGATCTCGAGGAAATTCGGAAAACGGGATTTCTTTTGAAAGGGCAATGCAGCGATGTGTTTTTTAAATATGCAAGAATACGTTCTTGCTAAATTGAAATGGGCTGCCCATTTCCACTGACGGGGAAATTAGCTTAGCAGAGGACCTGGAAGTGGTGTTGGAAAGTTGGACTGGCTATGGGGAGAGAAAGACCGTGTTCCTTCCCGTGTTCACCGTGCCTTTACACACAAAGCAGAGATTTTGTTCGAATAACCAAGAGCTGAGGAAAGGCCCCTTGCAGACTTGCTTTCTCACAATTTCTTCCAAATGTATTTATTTGGCATTCCCTTTTTGCACACAGTTTCATCACAGAATTCCTTCTCCAATCCCTCCCCCTCCCCGCCAGCTTTTTTTAATATTTCGATTGTTATCTACCCCCAAGAACTTGGAATGTTCCCATTTAAGATTCCCCTGAAAAGGGAATCTGAGACGTGTATAGCATGCAACAACTGATTACATCAGTCTTTTTTTTCAGGCAAAGGCAAGTCTAACTTGCTTTAAAAAATCTTCAAAAGGAGAAGTCTGCAAACTTCTTCCATTAACTCCTGAGAGACCCAAACTCAAAGCTCTGTCTCCTTGTTTTGTTAGGAATTCAGTCATTCTAGAGGCTTTCAGAATTTAGGAAATCTACTAGTAAAGTATGTTTATTTCCACAAAGTATTTGTTTTCTTCAAAAGTTCTGTCTTCATCAACTGCTAGGAGGTAATTTGGAGACTTTTCTTGTTGAGTTGATAGGTGTTGAGGAGTCACCTGGCGCTACGCCCGCCTCAGTAAAATACCCAAGACATTAAAGATGCAAAACTAATATTTGTTTTTATTGATGCAAAGAGTTAAACACACATAAGCACACCACAGCAAATATCAGTTTCCTACAAGTAGCTTTAAATAACCTCTTGAGGGTTCTTTGTGACCAATATTTCAAGTTGAGAGAGTCCTGTGGGTTTCCCCAAATTTAGAATCTTATGTGGGGTAGAGTTTTTTTTGAATTTTTCATCATCACTTGACAAAATGGTTTTCTCTTTCAAATATAAAAAGGCTCCTTGTAAAATACTTAGCAAATTTCTGGGAAGCTGGGTGTACCTTCCAGAGGGAAAGATACCTGGAAATCAGGGTATAAGGAAGATAAACCTGAAGCCAAAACTTTTCTTAAAATACATAGATGCTGAAGGAAGGAACTATGTGGTTAGAAAAGTATTTTGTTAATCAAAAGCATGGTAGTTTGATATGTTTGCTGTACTCAAAATACATTAGAATAATATACATATGAGAACTTTGAAGGAACTTTTGTGCATTTTAATTCCACTGAAATACAGTTGTTGTTTTTTTTAAAGAATGCCTGTTATGTATCACAAGCAAAAGTATAATGATATTTGACTGTTTTAGATATTTGACTGTTTTATAGGAATGCTTGGGTGTGTTTCCCTTTTCTTTGAAAGTTGTTCTTGTTTTTCTTTAACTCTGGAGATGGAGACATTTTCTTAGTTAAGATAACTGATAACTATGTAAGTATTATCTTTAACTGGAGAGATAATTAAATCTTAAAGACCGCATGGACTATGTGTCCAAGATTCCTCTGGATTCCTTTAGGAATTTTATTTTGACAGGGTGGTTTTTCCATAGTAAATAACACCCTTCTACTTGTAGGAAATATTCTTGGATTATTTTTCTTATCTCAATTTAGAAGGAGAAATGTGACACACAAAAAGGCAAGTCTATACAGACAGAAAGTCCAATCAGGAGCTGAGGGTGGAAACAAGGAATCTTCTTCAGGTGCTGAGAAATGTTTTAAAGGTAGAGTGTGATGATGACTGAGCTACCCATTAGCTGCGGGGTGTGGGAGGGAGAGAAAACGTCACTTAAATTGTATATTTAAATGGATAATTTTCATAATATTAAATTTTACCTCAATAAAATGGCTTTATAAAGTTCATTTAAAGTGTTGTTGTTAAATGCGGTCTTCTGACTCATAGCAACGCTGTATAGGGTTTTCGAGGAACAGCTGGTGAATTTGAACTGCCAACTTTGTTGTTCTAAGTCCAGTGCTGATCCTACAGCATCACACCAGGAGTGCCATTTAAAAAGTGGTGGTGGTGGTTATGTGCCATGGAGTCAGTTCCGACCCATAGCGACCCTGTTCAGGGTTTCTGAGGCTGTAAATCTTTACGGGAGCAGAAAGCCTCATCTTTCTCCCGTGGAATGGCTGCTGGTTTCGAACTGCTGACCTTGCAGTTTGCAGTCCGATTCGTAGCCACTACGCTACCAGAGCTCCTTATTTAAAAAGTAGTATTTCATTATTCTCTTTTATTTTTACTACTTCTTTATTTTGTTCACACAAACACTCCCAAATGTTGCCAGTACACACCAGAAATCCCTGTCTCTTCATTTTTCTAAAAGGAAGTTTGCCTTTTATCTGATAGATGCTTTTCTGTTCACCAGTCCTTATGAAGTCCAGCATCTGTGTGAGGACATGCATGTGGGAGACACAGAAAAAAAATCATTTCATTTAGGTCTATGTTGTGTTTCTTTTTGGAACTGCCACAATGATAGGATTTTCTTAGAGCTTCAAATAACTTAATTTGTCAGTAACAAAAAACCAGCATGTAGATTTGTGTGTGGGCGTGTGTTGGTGGTGGGGATGTTATTTAAATCATTTGTTATTGGACAAGGTTAATGAAGAGTATGAACAGTTATGGAAATCTGACTTGTACTGACTTTGAGTTGATGATTATTGCTAAGCACTCAGAGAATTGACCAAATTCAGCCATTTAGAAAAAATTACAATTAAAATAATTCAAGGTATGCTTTTTAAAAGACTTTTTTTTTTTTTTTCTCAAATTGAAAATGTATTTCCTTTAAGATTAATAAACACATTATGGAAAACCTTCCTGCTAGCTAAATCCTTTGCCAGTTGAAAAAACAAAACAAAAAAACCCTCTTATCTTTGATAAGAAATAGCTTCTTGACTCCAAAGGTTACATTTAGACAAAGGTAAGCTGTTCTCCCTGAAAACCTTTGAGTTTTTTCCTGATCTTAATCTCTTTTAGTCTTAGAGTCAGGCCATTGACCAAGTGACCTCTGGAGTTTTCCTTTAGCTGAAAAGTTCTGTAGTAACTCTTTCGTGTGCTATAGGAAGGCTGGATGGAGATGAATTACAATAGTTTTTGTTTCTTACTTTAAAACAAAACAGAAAACCTGAAATCGTCCTTGCCTTTTTCTGTGGAAATGACCAAGCATGCAAAACTGCTACTCATTAAGTCCAGGTGTGAGAAGGAGAAATAAACTGTCTCATGGATAGAATGTCTGAGCAGTTTGTCTAGAATTGATAGGGCTCCCGCCACCAGGGAGAAAATCCTTGATAAGGGCACTCATTAAATTATGCATTGAAAGCCAGCCAGTTTTCACCTAATAAGCATTTTGTTTATATTTTAAGTTACTGTATTTTTAATCAGCACTTTTAAAAGTCTTAGTCTATGCCTTCTGCTTCATAAGAGGCAGCCTCTTTTCTCATTAGAGTGATGGAACTCCCAAAAGGCTTTGCAAAGGAGGTTAATTCATCCAATAAATCGGAACCAACTACTGGGTTGCTGGAATACTGAGTCAAAACTGTGTTATAATGCTTGTCAGTTTTCCAAGACAGGCAGCAATTTCTTGGAAAATTTTTATTTTGTATGTGTTCTTGCTTCTTTTTCCAATTTTGCTTTATTTTGTGTTGGTAGCATTAAAGGTTTATTTTGAAAGGTTGAATTAAAAAAAAAAAGATTTTCAGTATTTAGGTTCTTTTTCTATCCTTTTTACTTCCACTTATTTCAAGCATTGTTTCTCATCTGCAGCTAATCATGAAGGTTGAGTCAGATGACTAAAAAAAAAAAAAAACAAGAACTGAAAAACATTCTCTTTTAAACAAACTTTTATCGATTACTATGATTTCGGTGTTGAATCAGGCTATTTGTAGATAATTCATTGGTGAATTACAATGAATTAAGGACACAGCCAACTGAATTATAAAAATGAATGTAGAAACACTATCATACTTAAGTGTACACTGAATCATTTTCTAGATAAATCTAACATTTTCTCACTGTTGTTAGACACTGTTGAGTAAGTTCCGATTCACAGTAATGCTCATGTACAGCAGAACGGAATGACCCAGTCCTGCTCCATTCTCACAAAGCGATGTCTGCGCCCATGGTTGCTATTTCAGTCCTTCTCATTCAAGGTCTTCCTCTTCTGTGATGACCTCAGTACTTTACCAAGCATGATGTCCGTCTTCTCCAGGATCTGGTTCCTCATGATAACATGCCTAAATAACATGAGTTGAAGTCTCAGCATTCTGGCTTCTAAGGAGGATCCTGGCTGTGAGCTTCTTCCCAGTCCATGTTCTTCTGGCAGTCTTCTTTGTCAAGGCCTTAATTCTTTGATCTTCCTTATTCATTGTCTAGCTTTCACTTACCTTTGAGGCACTTACCTTTGAAGACACCTGCCTTAGTCTTCAAAGTGACTTCTTTATTCTTTAACATTTTAAAGAGGAGTTTTGAAGCAGATTTGACAAATACAATACATTCTTCGATCTTTATCAGTAACTGCCCCAAGACCTTTTCACTTGCAGCAAATAAGTTTGTGTCATCTCCATATTGTAAGTTGTTCATGAGTTTTCCTCCAAATCTGATCCATGCTCTTCTTCATATAGTCCAGCTTCTCAGACTATTTGCTCAGCCTACAGATTCAATAAGGATGGCGAAAGGATACAACCCTGATACACATCTGATTTGATTTTAAACCAATTCTCTTTAGCTATCAAAATGTTACTGAAATGGAATGGACGTTCAAAATCTTTACTATTTGAAGCCTGGAAAACTGAGACACAGGTTAAATACACATACCAGCACTTGCATAGAAATACATGCCAGTTGATTTTAGAAATCACTCCAAGCCTGATGCTGCATTGAGTACCTTCTTTATATACATTCTTTTCATTCAATCCTCAAAACTCTTTGTTTTATAAAACGCTCAGTTTTATGGATGAGACTATAAGGCAGAAAAAGTAATTAGAATGAAGCTTTCCAAGCCACCAACTTGGTAGAAATTACAGAGGCACTTAATGATCTCCAGTTGTAACAAACATAGGATCAAAGCAATTGGCCAAAGGATTTGTGGATGACATCTTTAACATGAAGCTAATTTATTCAAAAGATACTACATAGTATTCTGCTAACTGATATGTTGCCCATGTTCCCCGGTTGTGTCTAGCTCCATTGTCTCATGGACTGATTTCCTTTTTACAGTCTGATTGTGTTGAGGTATTTTGGATCAGTTTCAGAAGATTATTACCACCTGCCATTCTCCACTGGAGTTCTGGTGTGGCGCTGTGGATTAATGCGCTGGACTGCAAAGTCGGTTTGAACTGCAAGGTGGACAGTTCAAGCTCATCGGCCTCTCTTTGGAAACCCTATACAGAGTCCCTATGGGTTGGAATCGATTCGACAGCATTTAACAAGAACAGCTCTCTGCTAGACTACAAGCTAAATGGAGGCAGAACCTCTGATTCCTTTCCCCTGTATGTCCAGCTCCAGGCACAATGCATTGTTGACCAAATAGTTGGCAAATTTCAAATGAGTGATGGAAAGGCATGAAGGAGAAATGATAAATTAATGACATATTTAATGACTATTTATCCAGCCACGCACAGTGCTAAGTGCTGTCCATATGTCATTTATTCTTAAAGAAACTGCCTGAGATAGATATGAATAGCCCCCTTTTACTCTCTGAGGTAACAGAAGCACAGAAATCTTAAAGATGTTGAAGTTTATGCAGCAAGAGAAGAGCAGAGCTGGAATTTAGATCAAAGTCTTCCTGATCACAAAATGCATGCTCTTCACCAAAACGGACATGGCATCCCTCAGGGAGCTTTTGCTGTTCCCCTAGATGGTCATTCTCCACTTCAGGGCTCTGTGCCCTGGAGACTGACCTCCTGGACCTTACTATCTCTCCTCTGCCTGCTGGGAACAGCAGGAAAGAGATCAGACTTTTATTCTTACTCTCTCTCTCTGCTGCTAACTTCAGTGCCCTAGTTCTGGTGGCAGTGGACTTCTAGAACATGCATTTTCAATAGACACAATATTGCCCCAATAGGGCAAAATCAGTTTGAAAGTAGATGCAAGAAACCCTAGGTGATACAGTGGTTTCTAGTCTTTCAAAGTTCCACCCTACCTGAAAAATCTTACTCCTTAGTTGTTTATTTCTTTCATTATGTAGAATTAAAATGATGTGAAATTTTTCACCTTAGGGCAATCATAATACTATTAACAGTAAAAGTTGAGAAGCATCATTCTAGAATAACATGTCCTTGCAAGCTCTCCCTGCTTTGAGTTCTAGTTAGCCCTCACTGGCTTCCCTCTACTGGCAGCCCTGGGAGAGATAGAGCTTCCTACATTGATAATCTCTAGGAGCCTCCACATCCCTTCCTTGTTCTTAGGCCAAGCCCACATCTCTGTATCAGTGCCTTGAAAGCCAGCCAGTGAAAATCTTTTAAATTCTGTTTTGGAGAAACTCTGATGATTCAGATCCGAAGGGTCTCTCTCCATGATGTGAGCAGCTTACATATGCTTTGGCTTTAAGTCTTTTTGGAGCAGAGTAGAATTAGCACACATGAGTTCTTTTCCAAACATAACATTCTCTTTTATGAGTTTGCAATGATTTCTCCTGTTTGCCCTGCTTTGAATGGTCTTCTTCAATGATGAGTATGTGCCCTTGTAAAAGAGAAAAGGCTCTGGTGATAACAGCGAACAACTAGTGATCATAAAATGACAGAGAAAAGAAACTGAGATTTTATTTTAAAGTATATAGCAACTTGCCTTAAATTCTTACCTTCCTTAGAAACAATTTGATTTATCCACTAAGTAATTTGGATGATGAAAAAAGTTGAGATCAGGTGCCCTACCACATTGTAAACATATCTATCTTCAAAAACACCTCATAAATCTACAGATGTCATATATGCAGAAATGAAAGATTTTTTTTTTACATATTTGTACATGTAGAAAGATACTAGTTTTGTTTCAGAATGCATTTTAGATACTAAAATATTTTAGCTGACAGCTTGTAACATCAAAGAAAGCTTACTCAGATCCACTACACCCCAGCACACTGTAAATTCCCAGGTCTTGCCAATATTTATTGCAGATAAATTCCTTATCAGAGACTTAAAAAACAACAACTAGGATCAACAATCACTTATCTTTTTCAGAGATTCTCCATTAAAACCAACAAAAATTTATCACATTTTCTATTTTAGAAGATAATGCAACATTTAGGAAAACAACTCTTTGTGAAATGCTTTGAAAACTCATGGTGCCCATAGATTTTAAAACATACTTGAGTGATGTTTAGAAAAATAGAGAATATATATTATCTGGGAATAAAATGGAATTGAAAAATAACTGCTAGGGCTTCCATTGTGTGTGGTACTTTAGGATAACCGCTTGACTGCTAACCACAAGGTTGGTGGTTCAAATTCACCAGCCACTCTTTGGAAACCCTATACAGGGTCAATAAGAGTCTCATACCCATGTGAAAGTTGGACAATGGATAAAGAAGACCATAGAAGAATTGATGCATATGAGTTATGGTGTTGGAGGAGAATATTACAAGTACCATGGACCTCCAAAAGAACAAATCCGCATTGGAAGGACAGTCAGGGAGCTTCTTTGAAGCCAGGATGGCTAGACTTTTGTCTCTCATGCTTCAGACATATTGTCAGAAAAGACCCGTCTCTGAAGAAGGACACCTTGCTTGGTAGAGTGGAGAGTCAGCAAAAAAGAGGAAGACCCCCAATGAGATTGATTGGTACCGTGGCAGTAGCAATGGGCTCAAATATAGCAACGATTGTGAGGTGGACACTGGGAATGGGCAGTGTTTTGTTCTGTTGTGCATGGAGTCGCTGAGTTGATACCAACTTTACGGCACCTAACAATGACATGAGTGAGAACTGCGGCAACAGCATTTAACAACAACAACAAGGATAAGGCGTTTGCCAGTTATATGTAAACAGCATTTAGCATTTCCTTTATAGTTCATCTTAAAGATATTGGGAGTTTAGTCCTCTATTTTTAAAGCCAAGTGGCCACACTTTTGTGAGTTTATACAAAATTCTTGATACTTTACCAACTTACACATTAAATTAATCTTCCTATTTTCTTTGTATAATTAAAATTAAAAAAAGAATACTAATATATTTAAAGGAGCTCTGGTAGCGTAGTGGTTACGAATTGGGCTGCGAACCGCAAGGTCAGCAGTTTGAAACTACCAGCTGCTCCGCGGGAGAAAGAGGAGGCTTTCTGCTCCGGTGAAGATTTACAGCCTCGGAAACCCTGTACAGGGTCGCTATGAGTCAGAATCTACTCCACAGCACATAACAACAACAATATATTTAAGACAAAATTATAAACCTATTTCAGTTTACAAAATCAATATGATATAAATATGTAATTATAATTAGAACATCAAGGTTGTTTTGATTTTTTTAACCTCTCTAAGAAACTGACTTTTTTTTCTATTTAGGAAGGCAGATATCAAATAAGATATTTTCCTTTATTCATAGAAGTCTTTGTCTTTGTATTACCTGTTATTTCTCAAATTTGGTTTTTGATTGTGAAATTAAAATCCTTTCAATGAAGTTACCCCTTAGACTACAGCTTAGACAAATAACTCAAATACCCTAGTAACTTTTGATTCTAGGATGTTTCTGATGATAACAGATGCCCTGTAGAAGGAGAATTAAATGCCACTTTACCAAACATGATGTCTTTTTCTAGGGACCGTATCTAGCTGTGGCACTGGCCTTTCCTTGATGTTATTAAGTACCATTGATGCAATTCTAATTCATAGCAACCCTGGATAGGATTTCCCAGGAATGGCTGGTGGGTTTGAACCACCAACCTTAGGGCTCAAATCGACCTTGCGGCCCAAAGCATTATCCTGCAATGTCACGCTGGGACTCCTTCCTGATTAATGTTGTTGTTGTTACGTGCCGTCAAGTCGGTTCCGACCCACAGTGACCCTAAACAAGGTTTCCGAGGCTGTAAATCTTTACGGGAGCAGATAGCCTCATCTTTCTCCTGCGGAACCGCTGGTAGTTTCGAACTGCTGACCTTGTGGTTTGCAGCCCGATTTGTAACCACTACGCTCCTGATTAATAGTGATCTGTAAATGTAAGAGCCTTCAGAAGGCAAGAAAATACTCTCAAAAATTAAAAAAAATAATATAGCTAAAAAAACCCAAAAAACCCTTTGATGCCCTGCCTCATCTACCTTACATAGGACCTGCTCCTTCTGCCAGGCAGGTGACTGAGACACACCTGCTTCTAGAAGGTAAGCCCAAGTGCCTGCATGGCATGCTCATCTGGGCCCCTTCTGCGTACCGTGCAGCTTGAGAAAAAACTGCCTTAAAGTCCCTGGCTGCCCAGCCCCAGGCATGTTTGCAGGGCCCAGGGTAGCAGCAGCTGCCAGACGGGTGGACTATAGTCGTATGAGTCTAGTTCTTGCTTAACAAAGTGTACAGAAATGGCATTTACATTTCTCTTATGCTTCTTTGAAGTCATAGGACTTAGGTGCCTTTTTGTTTTGTTTTGTTTTATTTTTTTAAATAAAAAAACAAAAATTTAAAAACTAAAACACTTTGAATACTGATTTTAGTAAAAAATATGATGGAATTAGGAAGATGAGAGAAGGGAAGTGTTAGTTAGGAGTAGGTAGGGTGGTAGTGGAAAGGAAGTCGGGGAGGAAAGGACACAGGAATTACTGTTTTTCAGTATAAGCCTTGCCCATGGACGTCACCATGTGTTGCTATAATATCATGTTGTTGTCATTAGGTGCTGTTGAGCTGGTTCTGACTCATAGTGATCCTATGCACAAAATAAAATACTGCCCGGTCTTGTGCCATCTTCACAACTGCTATGTTTGAGCCCATTTCTGATGCCACTGTGTCAGTCCATCTCCTTGGTGTCTTCCTCTTTTTTGCTGACGGTCCACATTACCAAGCATGGTGTCCTTTTCCAGGGACTGGTGCTTCCTGATAACATGTGCTAAATATTAAGGATGAAATCTCACCATCCTGGCTTCCAAGGAGCTTTCTGGCTGTACTTCTTCCAACACAGATTGGTTTGATCTTCCAGAAGTCAACGGTACTTGTAATATTCTTCTCTAACATCATAACTCAATGGCATCAATTCTTCTACAGTCTTCCTTATTCACTATCCAACTTTCACATGCATATGAGACTATTGAAAAGACCATGGCTTTGGTCAGGTGCACCTTAGTCCTTAAACTGATATTTCTGCTCTTGAACACTTTAGAGATGTCTTGTGCAGCAGATTTGCTTAATGCAATGTGTTGTGTGATTTCTTGACTGCTCATTCCGTGAGCGTAGATAGTGCATATAAGGTGAAGTCATTGAGGACTTCAATCTTTTCTCCTTTATCCTGATATTACTTACTGACCCAGTTGTGAGGACTCTTGTTTTCTTTATATTGGTATGTAACCCATTCTGAAGGCTGTGTTCTTTGATCTTCATCAATAAGTATTTTAAATCCTCTTAACTTTCCACAAGGAGTCCCGGTGTGACGCTGTGGGTTAATGCACCAGACTGCAAAGCCATTTGAACTGCAAGGTCGGCGGTTCAAGCTCACCAGTCGCTCCTCAGAAACCCTGTATAGGGTCGCTATGGGTCAGATCCAACTTGATGGCACTTAACAACAACAACAGCTTTCCACAAGCAAGATTGTGCCATCTGCATATCACAGATTGTTAATGACTCTTCCTCCAATCTTGACGTAATCCAACTTCTTTGATTATTTGCTAAACATACAGATTGAGCAAGTATGGAGAAAGAATACAACCCTGACATGCACCTTTCCTGATTCAAGACATTCAGTATTGCCTTGTTCTAACAACTTCCTCTTGGTCTATGTGCAAGTTTCTCATTAGCACAATGAAGTTTTCTGGAATACGTAATCTTCACAATATTATCCAGTTTGTCATGATCCACACAATTGAAAGTCTTTGCGTAATCAAAGACTTTCTGGCATTCTCTGTTTTCAGTCAAGATCCATCTGACATCAACATTGATATCCCTGTTACACATCCTCTTCTGAATCTGCCTTGAGTTTCTGGCAATTCGCTGTCAATGTACTGTTGCAGTTGTTTTTGAATTGTTTTCAGCAAAATTTTACTTGCATGTGATATTAATGATACTGTTTGATTATTTCTACATTTTGTTGAGCTATTTCTTTTCAGAATGGGCACAAACATGGATCTCTTCCAATCAACTGGCCACGTAGTTGTCTTCCAAATTTCTTGGCATAGATGAATGAGTGTCTCCAGTGAAGAATCAGTTTGTTGAAATATTTCAATTTGCAATCCATCAATTCTCAGTGTCTTGTTCTTATCCAATGTCTTCAGTGCAGCTTGAACTTATTCCTGCAGTACCATTGACTCTTGATCATATGCCACCCCATGAAATGGCTGAACACTGACTATTTCTTTTTGGTACAGTGACTTTGTATATTCCTTCCATCTTCTTTTGATGCTTTCTGTATCATTCAATATTTTGCCCATAATAATAAGAATTCTTCAATATTGCAAGTTGAGACTTAAATTTTTCTTCAGTAATGCTAAATGTGTTCTTCCCTTTTGGTTTTCTAACTTCAGGTCTTTGCACAGTTCATTATAATACTTGACTTTGTCTTTTTGAGCTGCCCTTTGAAATGTTCTGTTCAGCTCTTTTATCTCCTCATTTTTTCCCATTTGCATTAGCATCTATGTCTACTCTAGAAAGCAAGTCTCAGAGTCTCTTCAGTAATCCATTTTGGTCTTTTCTGTCTTTCCTGTTTTTTAAATGACCTTTTGCTTTCTTCCCGTATGGTATTCTTGATGTCATCCCACAACTCTTTTGGCCTTTGGTCATTAGAATCTAATGCATCAAATCTGTACTTGGGATGACCTCTAAATGCAGGTAGGATCTCTTCAAGATTATATTTTGACTCTCATGGACTTATTTTAATATTCTTCAACTTCAGTCTGAACTTGCATATGAGCAACTGAAGGTCTGTTCCACAATCTGCCCTTGGCCTTGTTTTGGCTGATGATACGGAATTTCAAATTGATGATATGTAGTCAGTTTGATTTATGTGTATTCCATCTAGTGAGGTCCATATGTATAGTCATCTTTTATGTTGTCTAAAAAAGAAATTTGCAATGAATAAGCCATTGTTCTTACAAAATTCTATCATGTGAGCTCCAACAGTAAGCAATAAGATCATATTAAATAAATTATTAAATAAAAACATCAAAATGTGAAGCTGTTTCTTCTCAGTACATCATTCAGCCAGGTGTATATGCTTCTGAAGGCAGTGTTTCCATCTGTATAACCCTTCCCCGAAGATTTCTGCACTCTTCAATTTATACCATGTCAAAACAGCAGTTTTGCATCCTCAAGGAACTCAAATTGTGTTTCCTTGCATTGTTATTTGAGTATGGAGAACAAAAAGAAATCTGAAAGGGCAAGGTGAGGGCTGTAAGGTGGATGGTGTAAGGTTTGCCAATGAAATTCTCATAGTACAGCTCTTGCTAGCCTCGAAGAATGAGCAGGCACATTTTATTGATGGGAAAAAATTCCTCAGTGCAACTTTCCTAACTTATTTCTCAGTACTCTAGTTCACAATTTTCTTAACATTTCTCCCTAATAGGCCCCATGATTGTCTTGTGACTATCTATCAAGATGAACTCTTCGGAATCCAAAAAACAGTCGACATAACCTTCGGAACTTACTTCTCGTCCTTGAATTTAACTGGTCCAACAGATCCCCTCAGAAGCCACTATATTGATTAGATCTTTTAAATTTTGAAGGCTCCCTAAGGAGACAAAGCAAGTGCATTACTGAGAGAACATAGCTCTAGCCTTCCTCTGATCACAGAGACATGTTTAAACACATTTTGTTTGGAATAAACCCAGGCAAGTCTGAGCTGGATCCCTAGGAGCAATGCTTTTTGACTTTTTCTCATAGCACTATTTATCCTATAATAAAAATAAAATGCAATTATAAAAAAGTAAAATAAGAATAAAAGAACTCTCAAGACGTTTGGTTTAAACCAACTGTCCTACATTGTTCTAATACAAAAGATGGAATTTATCATTCTTCTCTATTATAGTAACTTTCCAGGTTGGAAGGACGATGAGAGTCCAGGACAAATGAGCAAATTGCCCTATGCAGTCCCACAAGCTGGTTTTAGCTCCTTGGGAAGAAAAAAAGGTTGTTCATAGACTCCACTTATCTTAATGCATTCTGGCCAAGGAGACATTTAAATAATGAGGGTATTATAGACCCTAAGTAGCCAATCAGAAGCCAAGACTCGTGATTAGTTCCAGAATGTGCTAAAGGCCTAATGCATCTCTATTTAAAATAGTCTTTAAATTATGCATTAAATAAAACAGAATGTACAAGATGCATTTGTTTTGAATTCCTCTGTCTGATGTTTAAGATAGCTCACCCAAGGATGACAAATCCTCAGGCCAAATCTATGATGAGCTAAGAAAGGTTTTTACATTTTAAACAGTTGAAAACAATAAAAAGGAGAATACTATTTTATGACACAAGATAACTATATGACAGTTGAATGTCAATGTCTATAAATAGTTCCTGGCACATACCAACAGCTTTCCGTTTACATCTTGTTAATGAGTGCTTTTACTCTGATGGCACGGAGTTGTGACAGAGTTTGTAGTTGTGACAACGTTTGTAAGGACCACAAACCCAAAAATATTAACGATCTTAATCCTTTAGAAAAAAGTTTGCTGCCCCTGGTCCATGACAATTGAGAAAGAATCCTTCCAAATAACTTCCCAGTATTTTATAGTTATCTTTTATATCTACCTAATTCAACAACAGTATTTTTTTGTAACATCACACAGTGTTGTGAGTTGATTTAGAAAATATATTTTTTTGCTCATTATTGTTGAGAGTATAAACAACAGAACACATACCAACTCAACAGTTTTTACATGTATAATTCAACAGTTTCTGTACATACAATGTAGCGAAACTGTTTACAGTCTTCGACTTGTGTAACTACTCTTACTTTCTTGTTTTGAGCTGTCCCTCCACCATTCATATAGCTCACCATCCCCTAGTTGCTGTTCTCAATTTGATCCTATATGCTGTTGTTATGTGCCGTGGAGTCAGTTCCGACTCATAACGACCCTGTACAGGGTTTCTGAAACTGTAAATCTTTACGGGAGCAGAAAGCCTCGTCTTTTTCCCATGGAACAGCTGGTAGTTTCGAACTGCTGACCCTGAGGTTCGCAGCCCGATTTGTAACCACTACACTACCAGAGCTCCTTTTGATCCTATATGGATAGGTCTTAAAAGAGCATCATGCTTAAGGAAGACATTTTTTACTATCAGCAGCGATATTTTCAATGTCTCAGCATTATCAAGTCTTTGCAAAGTAATGCAAATTAGTTTTTACAGAAAATTTTCTCTTTTCTCACCTTTACTTCAGAAGTTTACAGAATATTAAACTAAATCACTGATTATAAAAACAAGAACAAGTGTAATAAACAGAGCCCAACAAGTGACCACTGGTAAGCAGGCCACTCAACGGCTAGGAGAACAGAGCTTTGGTGCCTGGAGAGGGACATGGTTCTGAGCATACCTTGGGCATCAACAGTGCATTTTATTCAAAAAAAGCAGAGCACAGGTCAATGTGGTAAGTGGATTCAATGGCAGTTATTTAAGAGATTTCACAGTGTAATAGTACTCTGGCTATACCAGGGGCTTGAGTTTCTGTCTTCCAACTGAGGTACAAACTCCCTAAAGGCAGGGAAATGCTTACATTTCTTTTGTATTCTTCCAACTGTGGAGCACTGTGTTGAGCACAAGACAAATGTTCAATCAATACCTGTTGAAAGGTAAGTGATGGAGTGTCCTGCAAACTGGAGGTAACAAGTCCATAGCCACAACGAAGGATTTTCTCTATCACTGCTTTTTAAATCCTCAATCTGCTTTGATTTGTGATGCTGTTTTCTTTTTTTGCAAGTATCCCAAATGACATGCCAGCTTACGTGATTCATCTTTCTATTTCCTTGTCTATTGCTTCAATATTGGACGTCTGCCTAAGCAGCAAAATTCAAAGAAAGCCTTCTGATCAGAATTGCTGACATGAAAGAAGACCGTAAGGTTGAAATGACCTCATAGTGCATAAAGCAATGTGAGTAAAAGCGGGGACAGTATTTTTTATTCAAGACAAAAAATTAGAATGTCCTGAAAAGCTTGCTTATTTTTGGGTGAGATGGGGGAGTTTGCCTAAAACTCAAGTAAAAAAGTGCCATTCATACTGACAACAAAAATAACTGGCTTAGGTCAAACTGTCACATCTAATGTGTATAATTCTTGTTTCATTATTTTTCTTTCTAGATATCTACGGGTATGATTAAGAATCGACAATGGTGCAATCTAGTCTAAGTTGCCTATTAATTCTAAGAGGAAAATGCTTTTGTGTTGATAATCAAGCTAACATTTTACAACATTTCAATGTATGTTGTTAGGTGCCATCACGTCGGTACTGACTCATAGTAACTCTGTGCACCACAGAACGAAACACTGCCCGGTCCTGTGCCAACCTCACAATTTTTGCTACATTTGAGTCCATTGCTGGTGTCAGTGTATAATTACTGCCAAATGTGGAATACATGTAATTTGGCATAGGGAAAATTGATAAAAAATAGGTTATTTATTATTATTATTCCTTACTTGTCCTATTATTATAGGAAAAATACATCTTTTTATAACTTAAAAAAAGTACATATTTTTATAACTTAAATCCAAAGCTGGAAAAATTATGTCTAGTTTGTCCACATTATTAGTATGGTGCAAAGATGAATAAGAGTTGTCTGGTGTTATTGTTGTTATATCCCATCAATTGGTTCTGATTCTGTAGAGAGTTTCCAAGGAGCAGTTGGTGGGTTTGAACCAATTTTGTGGTTAGCAGTCCAGTGTGATGTAAGGCACCACACCTGAATAATCATGAGGGGATCCAAACAGTTTATGGAAAAATGAAATTACATCATATATATATAATATATATCTATATAAATAAATATATATTATGTATTTATATATTAGTGTGTATGTTGTATGTATTGTATATATATTATATTTGTTATTGTGTGCCATGGAGTCAGTTCCAACTCATAGTGACCCTGCACAGGGTTTCTGAGGCTGTAAATCTTTACGGGAGCAGAACGCCTCATCTTTCTCCCGCAGAACAGCCGGTAGTTCCGAACTGCTGACCTTGCGGTTTGCAACCTGATTCATAACCACTACGCTACCAGAGCTCCTTATTGCTGTTGTTGTTGTTAAGTGCTGTTGAGTCGGTTCTGACCCATAGCAACCTTTCCGGGGAGCACCAGCAATGAGAAACAACAACATATATATATGTAGATTCCTGGTGTGGTGCTGTAGGATCAGCACTGGACTGCAAACAACAAGGTCAGCAGTTCAAACCCAGCAGTTGCTCCTTGGAAACCAGATTTAGAGTTGCTATGAAGTGGAACCAACTCTCCAGCACTTTACAACAAGAAGGATCTTGCTTATGTTTAAATTTGGGGGGCTCAGTGTCCTTGGTTATAAAATGTGGGTATTGATTAGATTATTTCATATTCTTTGGGATCAAAAATTACATGACTAGAAATAAACCTAAAACTCTTGTTAATTACTTTTTTTTAATTTCACTTTCAAAAATGCCAAAATATTAAATAATGGCATTTTTATACTTACTAAGAATTCACCCACTTATTTCACATATACCCAGAATACTGCTGCATATTCCTTAGCAAGGAAAATGGGTAAGTTCGATCAGCTTAGGAACCGTGGTTAAACGCTGAGCTGCTAACCTACAGATTGGTGGTTTGAAACCATCTGTGTGATCCTACGAAGGCTGCAACCAAGCTAACTCTATGAGGTAGTTCTACTCTGCTCTGTACGACTGTTATGAGTTGGAATCCACTCAATGACACACAATAATAACAACAATGACAACATCATAAACCTGCTTTTGTTTCTAAGTAAAGAGCTAAAGCAACCCCATTCCTCCTTTAAGTAATTTAAGAAATCCTTGTTACTCAACTTTAGTATTCCCCAGTTTTGGAGTTCTGGTGTGGCGTTGTAGGATAAGCACTGGACTGCAGGGTTGGTTTGAACCACAAGGTCGGCAGTTCAAACTCACCAGCGGCTCCTCGGAAACCCTCTACAGGGTTGCTATGAGTTGAAACCGACTCAACATCATTTACAAGAACAATAGACATGAGGGAAAGAACCCCGTGGCATAGTGGGATAAGAATTGGTCTAACTACAAGGTGGGTGGTTAAAACCAACTGGTTGCTCCATGGGAGAAAGATGAGGCTGTCTGCTCCAGTAAAGAGAAATAATATTAGAAACCCCACAGAGTCACTCTACTTTGCCCTATGTGGGTCAATGTGACTTGGAATTAACTCGTTGGAAGTAAGTTTTTTAGAAGGGGTAGGGCGGCAGTTGAACCCCCAGCTATTCCATGGGAGAGAGACGTGTCAGTGTGTTTCTCTAATGATTTTATGGCTTTGGGAACTCTGCGAGACAGGGTCACTATGAATTGGGATTGACATATGGCTGTGGATTTGGTATTTATATGGGGTGGTGGTGTTTGGAGGTAAGGGTGGGGAAGGCAGTGGTGGTTTGCCGATAGAGTCCTTACCTTCCATGTGTGAAACCTGGCTCAGTCCCTTGCCATTCATTCTACTTCAAGCACAGCCACGGCTCTGTCAGCTGAGGCTTTCATGTCGCTATGATGCTTAATAAGTTTCAGTGAAGCTTCCAGATGATTATTAGGAAGAAAGACCTGGCGATGTCCTTTCAGCCAATGAAAGCCCTGTGGATCACAACAGTTGGATCTGATGTGCAGGGGGTTGCCTTGAATTAGATGTCAATTCAATGACAGCTAACAGCATCAGTTGGGGTGGGGCTGCAATTCATAAAACAGCACAGATCTTCTTTGTCTACGTTCCAAATAGATGACTGATAGCAGCTGAGAAGAAGAAGTAGCTCACTATGAGAATAAAATAGACTTAACTGTGCCCAACCTTGTCCATCGGTTGCAGGCTCTTCCAGACTAGAGTGGCCTACTACGGCAAGTCAACGGCACAAAAGAGCAGAAGAGCAGTAAAGCTCTCTGTGACTAGGTCCTGACACATGGAGAGAGAAGGGGGGCAGACTCAGGCATGCCTGGCTATCTTGTCAAATTTACCGATCCAGTAAGTGCCACCAACTGACTTCCCCAGAGAAGAAACAAAATGAAACACACACACAGCGTCCCTATAGCACATCACCAGTATGAAAGGAATTCTCTTTTGAAATCTGTGATCACAATCATTACTAGCTATGTTCCCCAGAAATGAACCTTTGTGAATTTTTTTAAGTCTTAGAAAATGCCAAGATATGTCATGTAAAACAGTTGAATCTAACTTTGTAAATAGATTTGTCTGTCATTAAGCTTGATTTTACATTGACAGATGCTCTAAGCAAAGACATGTACGCAGTGTATTTAATGTTAATATTCAGTATTAACCGTCTTTAATATTGCTATTGTTTGCTTTAACATCTTAGTTTTAACATTTATAGCTGTTGTTGTTGTTGTTAAGTGCCTTCATTGGGTCTGACTCATAGAGACCTGTATAGAGTTTCCAAGACTATAAATTTTTGTGGATGCAGAAAGCCTCAGCTTTTTCTCACGGAGCAGCTGGTGAGTTCAAACTGCTTACCTTGTGGTTTGCAGTCCAGTGCTTATCATACCAAGCTACAACACTCCATTGTATTTAAGAAGAATTAAAAAACAGCAACAACAACAAAAACTTTGCCTCCCCCCGAACAATATATATACATATATATATATATATATACAATTTTTACAATCTGAGTTCATGCAGTTGTTTTAGAAGAAACTTAAAAAATGGCTTTGAAGTCTTCTGGAACAATGTTTAGGTCTGTATCATTTGAGAATTAAAACCCCACAGTGGGAATTGCTTCTGTGGAAATGACCTGTAATGATCTACAATATGGAATGCAATTTGATAGAATGATAATGTTGGTACAGTTTTTACAGTGACTAGATAAAGACTAGGAGCTCTGGTAGCGTAGTGGTTACGAATCGGGCTGCGAACCTTAAGGTCAGCAGTTCGAAACTACCAGCCGCTCTGCGGGAGAAAGATGAGGCTTTCTACTCCCGTAAAGATTTACACCCTTGGAAACCCTGTACAGGGTCGCTATGGGTTGGAACCGACTCGATGGCACTTCACAACAACAACAGATAAAGACTTATAATTAAATAATAACAAGCAAGATAAGAACAAAATGGTCCCAGTCTTAAATACAATGTGGCTTTCAGGGCTATGTGTAGAAGTATAGGGAAGTAGGTTTTATCTCAATATAAAGATGAACTTTCTAATATTAAGAATCATCCAAGACTGAAATTAGCTGCTTTAGTCAAACAAAGGCTATAAAATCACTTAGTGGTGGTACCTGAAGGGGAGCCACTCATGTTTGCGTTGTGCTGGATGACTTCCAGGTTCTCCTCCAATCCCAATATTCTCAAACAGTAACGTAATCATGTAACTATGTAAACTTTTTAAAAGTTATTTTTTCCTTTTAACAGTTCTACTTATAATATACTACAACTATTTAGCATGCATCAACTTATAACAATAGAAAAGAATCGAGAACATTTCAAATGTATTAGGGAAAAGGCGATCATCTGAAAGATACATTTACAAATGAAAACATTAAGAACAAACTCTATTTTCTAAAGAGATTAAAAAAGATCTTTGCCAACATCAAGTGTCTTATATTGCCTTTATTCTTTTGTTAAGTCTAATAAAATTTTCTGTGTACTACTCATTCAACAATGTTGTTCATGATTCAAATTTTATTGGTTAAATTATTTGACTGATTCTAAAATTTATATAGGTGGACTCATGAAGCTACCCAAAGAATAGTGGTTGTTGTTGTTAAGTGCCGTTGAGTCAATTCTGACCCATAGCAACCCTGTATAGAGTTTCCAAGGAGCAGCTGGTGAGCTTGAACCACCGACCTTGCAGTTCAAATGGCTTTGCAGTCTGGCGTATTAACCCACAGCGCCACACCAGGACAGTATTAAATGGGTTGCCTGGTCCTGAGGCTGTGTAATGTGGATGAGTTCTAGTGAGGGTCCATGCTTTGTTAGCCACAGCTCTGTTGGATGAAACAACATAGACATTCATTTCTTGAGGTACAATGATCAGATCAAAAACCAAACCCATTATCATTGGCTGGATTCTGACCCATAGTAGCCCCATAGAACAGAGCAGAACTGCCCCAGAGAGTTTCCGAGATTGCAAATCTCTATGGAAGCTGACTGCTCCATCTTTCTCCAGAAGAGTGACTGGTCGGTTTGGTTAGCAATCAAACATGTAACCTCCGAGTCATCAGGGCTCCTTTCCAACAGTCAGGATACACAACTCAGTTCTTTATCAGGCTATGCTGAGTCTTATCAGAAACACACTTCCTAATTCATAGTAAATGTCATTCCCTCAATGACAACAAGGAGGAGCTATTTGGTCTTTACTCTGTCTCAACCCTCTCCATGGAATGGAAACATTGCACCCACTTGTACTGAGTTTGCTGTTGTGTCTATTGGTCTGCATATGTAAAGAGTAAATAAATATATATGTATTTTAAGTTCTTTAAAGAAAACACAATTCTTAGATAATTAAGAGTTTAAGCTAATGAAGATTGCTCTGCCCTTCATTCTCATGATACTTTCATGAGCTATTTTGTGTGTGTGTGTGTCAAATATTAGTCTGGATATTGCTACAATTAACATTTATTTATAAATGAGGCATTCTGCTTCTGCAAAGATTTACAGTCTCGGAAACCTTATACAGGGTAGCATGGGTCGGAACTGACTCAAAGACACTTAACAGCAACATTTATAACCCTTTCACAACCATGAGACCTATATTGCCCGCCTACATTTTCAGCCTCTCAGGTTTCTTGAGAAGCTGTGATCCGAGGTGTAGTACATACCTGAAGAAGACCTTTATAACTGTAACTGAATGAATCAAAGGAAATGGGCCTTACCCAGACAATCCACTTAGAACATAGGTGTTCCACATAATTGTAACAAAATCCATATTACCTACAAAAATTTTTTCCCTTGATCTCAGCATACTTTATTGAAAATATATGGTATCAACAAAAGATTCAAAACAAGAAATTATTTGGTCATGAACAGTTTAAGTAAAGATTTCTCTTGACATGTGGGTGGTTCTCATCAAATCAGCTGATAGCCTTTTAACAGCAAACACTGGCATTTCTTGAGGCAGAAAGAGCTCTGCGTTAGGAATATAATATAGATACTCTTCACCTGTCTCCTGACCTATCCATTTTGGACTTGTAACACAACCCCTTAAAATCTATCCATGACTTTCTCTCTTCTATTTCTCTGGAGAACCTTTACTAATATGGATGACTTGTAAAATTAGCCCAGTCATTACTTCGCAAAGGCCTGTTTCTGGGCATGAGAACTTGTGTTTATAAACTGCTCTTCTATTTTGAATATAAAAAGTTTTGAATCTCAACCTATCATCTAAACTGAAAAACCTCCTTTCTCCCAAGTGGTCATGTCAAAACAAAGTTACCCATATCACTTTACACAACTGGCCCATCAACTCTGCATTTTTAGGGGCCAACATTGTAAGTCTAAACACTGCTGCTAGTTAGGTGCCCCTGAGTCAGTTCCGATTCATAATGACTCTGTGTACAACAATATGAAATATTGTTATATTTGAGCCCATTGCTGCCGCCACTGTATCAATCCATCTCATTGGGGGGTCTTCCTCTTTTTCGCTGACCCTCCACTTTACCAGGCACAATGTCCTTCTCTAGTGACTGGTCCCTCCTGATACCATATCTGAAGTATGAGAAATGAAGTCACATCATTTGGGCTTCCAAGAAGCATTCTGTCTGTGCGTCTTTCCAACACAGATTTGTTTGTTCTTCTGGCAGTACAGGGTACTTTTTAAATTCTTCTCTAACACCATAATTCACATGTATCAATTCTTTTAGGTTCTTCCTTATTCATTGTCCAACTTTCACATGCTTATGAGTTTATTGAAAAGACCCTGGTTTGAGTTAGATGCACCTTAGTCCTCAAACTGACATCTTTGCTCTTAAACACTTTAAAGCGGTCTTGTGCAGCATATCTGTCTAATACAATACATCTCTTAATTTATTGACTGCTGCTTCCATGAGATAGAGGGAATTTTCTCTGGTGTAAAACTGTTGAAATGGTGAACATACATCTCTTGGTGGTGCATTTTTGAGAATAAAAAACCCGGAGGTACAGGTTCTGCATGAGCACCATTAAGTGCTCTGGAATTCCCATTCTTTGTAATGTTATCCATTATTTGTTATGGTCCACACGGTTGGGTGCGTTTGCTTAGTCAATGAAACACAGGTAAACATCTTTCCGGTATTCTCTGCTTTCAGTCAAGACCCAGCTGACATCAACAATGTCCTTCTTCCCAGACAGTTTTCGTCTGGACGCTCTGATGAAATTGGTCTGCTGAAATGAGTACCTGTGATGGTATTTGAAATACCAGTGGCCTAGCCATCAGCGAGCCAGCACAGTACGACAGATAGATGAGTGGTGGCATTATTTTATAGACATATATTTTGGTATCATCCTAAGATGGCAGTCTGTAAGAACACATTGATCAAATAATATTAGATATAACACATCCAAATAATATTAGTTTCAACCAAATGAAATCATCATTCCTATAGGTCAGAAACAGATGACTATTGTCAATTCAATGTAGTTTAACATAATGTAAAAATCTGTATTTGTTTTCTGTTATTATATAAAAATGATTACAAATGTAGCACCTTAAAACAATACCTCTTCTTGATCTCACCGCGCAGTGGGTCATAAGTATGGGCAGGTTCCACTGTGTTCTCTGCTTAGGGGCTCCCTTGTCTAAAGGTTTTGGGGAAGAATATGTTTTCAGATGCAGTAATTTGATTAGCAAATTCAGTTCCTTTTGGTCATTGGTTGGAGATTATTCCTCTATGAAACTAGAAAAAAATCTTTAGTAATCGTAATTACTAAATTGCATTATATGGCAGAACCGCTTTTGCCATGTAATGTAGTATAATCAGAGTTAGCATGTGTTGGAATCATTTTTAGAATTTGGTCTATGATGTGTATTAAACATAACCCCAAATGTCTTGGTTGTAAGATCTTCACTCAGTTGCCATGATTGAATTAGCCATAGTCTGAGGACTGGTCTCCAGGCAGCAGATGATGAAGAGAGGTTGGGAAATAGTTTCAAAATAGAAAAACCTTAAAGAATGTCTTTTGAAAATGCATTCAGTGCAGCTAGTGCTCTCCTTATACACTTCGATTTTAATCTTAGTTCCATTCAAAATTTAAAGATCACACCCATGCTATTTCACAGGTCAATATTAAAAATGGTTGGAAAATGTTATGATAAAAATAAAATTAGCATGATGAGAATCCAAGAACACTTCAAGAGAATCCCTCCTGTATCTTTAGCTGGTACCTCTTAAAAAATATTGTCAAGAGCTAAAATTATTGGTACATTGATGAAACTGAAGAATTATAAGACCTTTGATTCTCAAGTTTGAAAAAATAAGTATTCATTTCTCCTACTTAGCGTCAAATGAATAGATTGAATTTAACAACATTAGGTGAACATCTGCTGTATATTCCTCACAAGTTGTAGGGGGTGTGCTCTACATAAAAGAAAACAGAAGACTTTAAAATGAGAACCTAAGACTGGAAAGGTAATACAAATGGTAATCCCGGCAACTGTTTATTGAGTGCTTACTGTATGCCAGACTTTATGCTCTAGATAAGTTGTTGTGATTGTTGTGAAGTGCTGTCGAGTCGGTTCTGACCCATAGCAACTCTGTGTAGGGTTTCCAAGGAGCAGCTGGTGAGCTTGAACCCCTGACCTTGCAGTTCAAATGGCTTTACAGTCTGGCGCATTAACCCATAGGCTAAAAGTGCTGTAGGCAGTTGTGGAGTGCAGTGACTTAGAACACGGGCTTCAGAATCCAACTGTCTGGCCTCACGGTCATGTTTGATCACTGGCTTGATAATCATAGATATTGGACAGAGTTTCCCAGCTTCTCTGTGCATCTACAGCATGGGTATCTTCAATCATCTACCTTGTTGAGTGGACTAAATGAGATAATCCATGAAAAGCTCTTACACGGTACCTGACACATAGTCAATGCTCACTGAGTATTAGTTATTTTGATTATTGAAGGAAAGGAGGGTGAGAGAAAAAGATAGGAAGAATATCAATATAGGCAGTATGGCCAAGAAGGACTTATAAAGGAAGTGAGGTTTGAGTTGGGTTGCGTTAACTTAAATTCTATAATTCATAAAGTAAGCCAATGTATTCATTCTAAATTAAATAAAATTATTCATACAAGGTTTTTTTTATTTTATAGAAATGAGAAACTGATTATATCGACTTATTTGGATGGTGAATGGGGCCCATAACAATCCATACATCTTGCCTGTTTACAAAGACCAGGTCTGTATTAGTTTCTTTTTCTTCAGAGATTAGTAAACAAACAATCGACCAACAAAGCACTTTGGACTCACAAGCTACTGTGCTGGATAAACAGCTTGGTTTCATATTGTTGTTGTTGTTATGTGCCGTGGAGTCGGTTCCGACTCAAAGCAACCATGTACAGGGTTTCCGAGGCTGTATAACTTTACGGGAGCAGAAAGCCTCATCTTTCTCCCATGGAACAGCTGGTAGTTTGGAACTGCTGACCCTGAGATTAGCAGCCTGATTTGTAACCAGACTTTCCCATCATTATTTAATTGGCAAATGCCTTGGTCATTCCTTGCCAGCACTATCTGAGCTAAAATGAACAATGATCAATTCATTAGGTTCAGCCTTCAGTCAGAAGAATGGGAAAATACCACAGTCATTTGTTGTTGTTGTTGATAAGTGCCATTGAGTTGGATGTGACCCATAGCGATAGCGACTGGTGAGCTTGAACTGCCGATCTTGCAGTTCAAACGGCTTTGCAGTCTGGCACATTAATCCACAGCGCCACATCAGGACTTTAGGTAGTCATAAAAAGTCAGGTTTTATAGCCACCCAGTCAGTCCATTCAATTAGCAAGTTATTGTTTATGTATTTTCTAAACTGGAGTTGACTAATCTAAGACTGACCCTAAATGTCTCCAAATCAGATCAATTAACCAATAGTCAATTGACCAATTCAATGTCCCCAATTGTCCTCTAAGGAGCTGTTCCTTCGGCACTTTCTGTCTGTGTTCTTCAGGCCTGACTGACCTTTGGGGTAGGATTTTGACTCCAGTCTGGATCAAATCTGGGATTATGATCAGAACTGGTTTTTGTTACTGGTTCGTAGATGGGCACACATTCCAAATTCTACCAGTGGAAGTTTTTCCTGATTTTGCTAGAATTAATTAACAATTGTGTTTCCACGGGAATTGCTAAAATGTTAAGTTGCAACTAGTCAGTAACTTTACTTTGTGTAAGAAGGGTCTCCTGGAGAACGAAGACAATACAAAGAAAAATTTTATTAGAGATGGAGAGACTCAGTCTTGAAGATGTCATTTGAACACCTATATCCAGAGGCTTTGGAAAATCATCCCTCTGGACTGCTAAGTTACTGTTTATGTTTTGTTTAAGTATATTTGAGTTTTAATTTCTGCCACTTGCAACCAAAAGGGTTCTGACTGACAGTTCAGCTCATAGAGCCTCAGATTTAATGTCCCCACTTTTACTGACCATTAAGATTGACTAGTTAATTTTAGTCCCAATGATAAAATCGTAGTAGAGGAAATCTCTATCTGCAGTCCAGTGATCTGTGCTTAGCATTAGACAGACTTACAGAATTCAATTATGGCTGTTGTTAGAGGTGGCCTTGGTGGCTGGGTGAGAAGGGAAGTTTGCATCAAAGAGGAACAGAGATGCATATCAAATTCATTTGGTTCAATCCTTATGATTGTTTTAAAACAAGAAACATTTTAAGAGGGCATTTGCTCTAATCATTGTTGTAAGTGCTGTTGAGTGGGTTCCAACTCAACTCAGGGTTTCCAAGGAGCGACTAGTGAGTTTGATTTGCTGACCTTGTAGTCCTGTGCTTATCCTACAGGGCCACACCAGAAGTCCCATTTAATCCTTTTCTAATAATGTAAATATGTGTGATTTTTAGAAATAGGGAATAAAAACATTAAATTTTTAAAAAGAAAGTAAAAACAAAAACTTTCCTCTTTTATGAAATTCAGTGGCTACTAAGAGTTTTTAATCCCTAACTAATTTTAGTTAGCATTTACTAATGGAAATTCAAGCACAAAAATGTTTACTCTAAGTTATTTAAAATAAGGGCCTAGTGTTCCGATGGTACATGAGGAACCCAAACTTGCTTAGTCACCCTTCCTCTCCATGGTTCATAGTCTCACACTCTTTAGCCAAATTCCCACAGCCAGCACTTCTGATCTATTTCAGTCACTACTACCTCTCTCTAAGCCACCAGTGAGCTGAGCTAGAGGTGATCTAGACCAGCTTTTATTTAGAATAGTGTGTTCCCAAGAAGTCAATAATAGTAAAGCATAAAAAGGGGAGGGGAGGAATCTAATTTTATGAAAGTTCCCTAAACAAATTGATAGTGATTTTGACATACCTAACAAAATGTACACCATCTTTTGTTGTTGTTGTTGTTAAGTGCCATCGAGTCGGTTCCGACCCATAGCGACCCTGTACAGGGTTTCCGAGGGTGTAAATCTTTACGGGAGTAGAA
>NW_006408628.1:4000607-4001687 GCF_000296735.1 Chrysochloris asiatica
GCACTTCCAATATTCTCCTCCAACACCATAATTCAAAAGCATCAAATCTTCTACGGTTTTCCTTATTCACTGTCCAGCTTTTGCATGCATATGAAGTTATTGAAAATACCATGGCTTGGATCAGACGCACCTTAGTCCTCAAGCTGACATCTTTGCTCTTCAACACTTTAAAAAGGTCTTGTGCAGCAGATTTGCAATCTGTCATTTGATTTTTTGCCTGCTGCTTCCATTAGTGTTGGTGGTTAAGCCAAGAAAAATGAAGTCTTTGACAACTTCAAGCTTTTCTCCATTGATAAGAATGTTGCTTATTGGTCCAGTGGTGATGATTTTTGTTTTCTTTATGACACACATAGAAAGTGGTATTTACATGGCATGCATGGGTCAGTGGTCTGACCTGGACCTCTGGCAGTGACAAAGAACTCAATATCTTGGAATATATTCCTATTTTCAGATGTGCTTTGGGCCTTGGTACACTATCTGGGAAGTTCTAGAAAAGTGTACAAGAGAGGACTGAGCAGAAGCAGATGCTGAAGTCTTAGGCAGGGGCCAGACTGGACAAGATTGAATGATGAGTATGATGTGGGGAAGGATAAGTTGGGGTTGTTGTTCTTAAGTGCCTTTGAGTCACTTCGTTGTTGTTGTTGTTAGGTGCCATCGAGTCGGAACCGACTCATAGTGACCCTATGCACAGCAGAACGAAACAATGTCTGATCCTGGGCCAACATCACTACTGTTGCCACACTTGAGTCCATCGATGCTGCCACCTGGCCAATCCATCTTTTGGGGGGGGGTCTTCCTCTTTTTCTCTGACCCTCCATTTTACCAAGCATGATATCCTTCTCTAGCGATTGTTTCCTCCTGACAATATGTCCAAAGTATGAAAAGACGAAGTTTGGTCATCTTGGCCTCTAAGGAGCACTCTGGCTGCACTTTGTCCAAAACAGATCTATTGGTTCTTTTGGCAGCCCATGGCACTTTCAGTATTCTCCTCCAACACCACAACTCAAAGGCATCAATTCTGCTACTATCTTCCTTATTCACTGTCCAGCTTTTGCATCCATATGAGGTTATTGAAAATAC
>NW_006408628.1:4001787-4009383 GCF_000296735.1 Chrysochloris asiatica
AACCCTGTACAGGGTTTCCGAGGCTGTAAATCTTTACGGGAGCAGAAAGCCTCATCTTGCTCCTGTGGAGCGGCTGGTAGTCTCGAACTGCTGACCTTAAGGTTCGCAGACCGATTCGTAACCACTACATCAAAATTACTATCAATTTGTTTAGGGAAGTTTCATAAAATTAGATTCCTCCCCTTTTATACTTTACTAATATTGACTTCTTCTCCACAACACATAACAACAACAACAAATATATATTTATGTAGTATGGTGCTGTGGGTTAATGTATTGGACTGCAAAGTTGTTTGAACTGCAAGATTGGCGGTTCAAGCTCTAGAGGTTCTCTGTAATGTACTGTTGCAGCTGTTTTTGAACTTTCTTTAACAAAATTTTGCTTGCATGTGATATTAATGATATTGTCTCATGATTTCTGCATTCTATCAGGCAATGTTGTTTGGAATGGGTACAAATATGGGTCTCTTCCAGTCAGTTGACCAGGTAGCTGTCTTCCAAATATCTTGACATTGTTAAGTGAGTGCCTCCAGTGCTAGGAGAGATTTTGGAGTTTATTTAATCCAGCTCATGGTCAGCAGTTAGATACTACCAGTGGTTCTGTAGGAGGAAGATGAGGCTTTCTACTCCCATAAAGATTTAAAACCTCAGAAACCCTTTATGGGGTTGCTATGGGTAGGAACTTAACTACAAACACAACATCTTTTATAAAGGAGGAAAGTCAGACTCAGAAAACGTAAATGATATACTCAAGATCAAATCTGAGCCTATACCATGCTTTTATGCAAATATCATGCACACTGCGTGTTTTTTGAAAGCCACACAACCCTCGCGCATAGTCTCCTTGTGCATATGTGTATGTGTTATATGTGAACAGTACAGAAAGTCCTGAGAACCTCATCCTAAAATTCTTTCATGATATCAAGCATCATCTTCCTTAGAACAATCATTTGGAAAATTTCCTCCATTGATCGTGGAGTAAATGAGGTTCCAGGAATCAGCTTTCGTACCCTTACTTCAATCAGCAAACTTGTACTTTGGTCTGTTTATTAATTAGGTTGGCCCATAGATTTTAATTGGTAAACATGTTAGCTGCTAAAAAGTAATTTGTAAGTCACATTTTCATTTTAATCTAAGTTGTCCTCTTTCCCATTAAAGAAGACACAGCATGGTACCGCGAGTGCACTAGAAAAGTAGAGCCTTCCCCTTATCGTCTTTTAGGGTGAACAAGAGGGACTTCCAAAATATGGGGTCCTGGCGTGGCACTGTAGGATCAGCACTGGTCTGCTAACCACAAGGTTGGTGATTCAAATCTATCAGCTGCTTTTTGGAAACCCTTCAAAACATCAGTATGAGTCAAAACCTGACTGGATGATATTTAGCAACAACAACAACAACAACAACACAAAATGTGGATTGGAGAATGAGTTAATCAGACTTTCATGCAAAATACATCCTCTTTCAAAATAGCTCAGTAACACCATGTATATAGATATGGGAAATTGTTACTGAACATATTCTGAGATATTCACAAATGATTCAGTAAAACAGTTACTGCAAAGAACTTTACTTATTATACCAGGATCCGATGGATCTTGGCTGAAAGCAGAGTATACCAGCAATATGTTTACCTGTGCTTTATTGGTTACACAAAGGCTTTTGATTGTGTGGATCATGACAAGCTATGGACAACTTTGCGAAGTGTGAGTATTCCGGAACACTTAACTGTGCTCATGAGGAATCTGTGCATAGACCAAGAGGCAGTTATTTGAACAGAACATGGGGAAACTGAATTGTTTAAAATAAAGAAAGATGTGTGACAGGGTTCTATTCTTGCATTATACTTATTCAACCTGTATGCTGAGCAAATAATCCAAGAAGCTGGGTTCTATGAAGAAAAACATGGCAGCAGGATTGGAGGAAAACTCATTAACAACCTGTAATATGCAGATTATCATCTTGCCTGCTCCTTGCTTGCTGAAAATGAAGAGGACTTAAAATATTCACTGATGAAGATGAAAGAGCAAAGCCTTCGGAATGTAAAGAAAACAAAAATCCTCTGGACCAATAAACAACGTTCTTATCAACGGAGAAAAGATCGAAGTTGTCAAGGACTTCATTCTTCTTGGGTCAACTATCAACACTCATGGAAGCAGCAGTCAAGAGATCAAACAACGTATTGCACTATGCAAATCTGCTGCACAAGACCTTTTAAAAGTGTTGAAGAGCAAAGATGTCAGCTTGAAAACAAAGGTGCGCCTGACCCAAGCCATGGTATTTTTAATAACCTCATATGCATGTTAAAGCTGGACAGTGAATAAGGAAGATTGTAGAAGAATCATTGCTTTTGAGTTATGGTGTCGGAGGAGAATATTGAAAGTGCCATGGTCTGTCAAAAGAACCAACAGATCTGTGTTGGAAGAAGTGCAGCCAGAGTGCTCCTTGGAGGCCAGGTTGCCCAAATTTTGTCTCTCATACTTCGGGCATATTGTCAGGAGGGACCAGTCACTGGAGAAGGATATCGTGTTTGGTAAGGTGGAGGGTCAGAGAAAAAGAGGAAGACCCGCAGCAAGATGGATTGGCAAAGTGGCAGCATCGATGGGCTCAAGCATGGCAACAATTGTGAGGTTGGCCCAGGACCATAGGGTCACTATGTCTCAGTACCGACTTGATGGCACTTAACAACCGCCACCAGATACCCAAAGATATGAAGTCCTGGTGTGGCACTATAGAATAAGCATTGGCCCACCAGGTGGTTTGAACTGCAAGGTTGACAGTTTCAATCTACCAGCTATGAGTTGGAACCTACCTGACGGCACTTAGCAGCAACAACAGCCCCAAAATGTAACTCACACGTTCCAGGACCCAACACTTACTATATTGCTAGGAAAAGTTCTGTAATGTGAAGCAACAAGGAAAATGAAACAATTTAATAGGCAAAATAAGATAAAAACAGAAATAACTATAGATCGAAGCAGAATATGTGTGTTAAAAAGGATATAGAAATGACCTACTTTAGGAGGCCTAGAGCAGATAGAGATTACTTTCAGAAGACTTTAGGCAATTGATGTGATTGATTAGCACCTTGAGAGGTGTATATGACACCAACTGATAAGTGAAGATAAGAGAGAGCATTCTAGGAAGGAAAAGTAACTTGACCAAATACATGGAGTTTAGAAAAGATTTGCTCAAGGACAAAATTTGGACACTGAATTTGGATGTGGCCGCAGATGCTTGAGAGGTTGATTATAAACTTGAACAGTAAATTATTAGGAGGCTTTGAATGCCAAGATAAATAAGCTTTTGATTGCTTTTTTAACATTTACAAAACATACAGAAGTAGAGACTGATAATGAATCCTATGTTTATCATCCATCTACCACAATGATCAGCTCATAGTCAATCTTATTTCACCTTTGTCTCCTCTTTTCCCTTCTCTTCCATGTCTCAAGTTTACGTCATTATCTCATTTCATCTATAAATATGTCAATATGTATATACAAAAATAAGGACTTAAAGGATTTTTAACTATTCTATGCTGTTGTTGTTGTTGTTAAGTGCTGTTGAGTCGGTTCCAACCCATAGCGACCCTTTACAGGGTTTCTGAGGCTGTAAATCTTTATGGGAGCAGAACGCCTCATCTTTCTCCCGTGGAGCGGCTGGTAGTTTTGAACTGCTGGCCTTAAGGTTCACAGCCCGATTCGTAACCACTACACTACCGGCATTCTATAGGTAATAGGAAAAGAACACTGGTGCTCTGTGGGTTATTACTCATTGGGTTGCTAACCGCATGGTCAGCAATTCTAATTCACCAGCTAATTCGTGGGATAAAGATGAGGTTTTATGCTCCCATAAAGATTAACTGCCCCAGACACCCTATGTAGGGTTGCTATGAGTCTCAACTGACTTGACAGCACTCTACCTCACCACCACCACAAGTAACAGGAAGCCTTTCCAATATTTTTTACTTGGGGAGCAGCATGTTCAGAGCTCTACTTGGAACAGGACAGTATAAGCCCCTAATACTCTGGGTTGTCATTTTCATATATGCCACATGAGAATTATTTCCTATTTTCCAGATTTAAAATATGCTATATAGTCCCCCATGCTGGAATTTAAAAGTAGATATAAGTTATACTTTCTTGATCAATATTTCCCTTGTGGAGGCTTTGCCATCTAGACATTTCAGTTTCATACTTTGCCATTTTTTATTCATTGAGGTTTATGGCAATAATGTAAGTGTGAATTTTTTTATTTCTCCTTATATATTAAGGAGCTCTGGTAGTGTAGTGGTTATGAATTGGGCTGCTAATCTCACAGTCAGCAGTTCAAAACTACCAGCTGTTCCGTGGGAGAAAGATGAGGCTTTCTGTTCCCATAAAGATTTGCAGCCTCAGAAACCCTGTGCAGGGTCACTATGAGTCAGAACCGACTTCACAGCACATAACAACAACAACAACTTATATATTAAATGTTCATCTTCTATTTTATTATGTAGATAATAAGACAGTCTTAGTAGTAGCATAGTGTTTGGGGGGGGGGAAGGGGAGAAAGCTTTCTTAACCCTAAAAAATTGACATTTAAGTTCCTCATCTCTTTAAGAAGCAAAATATATCACACATATTATTCAGGTGATATGAAAAGACAATGAATACATGTCAAGTGACTATGTGGGTGCTCATTTCTCTGAACAGTGCATCTTCATTCACAGAAGCATTGTAAAACCATGAAAGACTGAGATAGTTTCTGAGTGAGAAAACTTTCAACAGAATGGGCATTGTGAACAGAAACTAAAATAAACACTATCTGGCCTCAGGGTTCATGTTGAATATTTAAAGTTGGAAATTCTCATTTCAGGGTACATTTTTCTTTAACCCAGTCATCCTAAAGTGGAATAGCAACACTCAAGGAGAGATAAGAATGTCCCGTCTGGACAGTGGAGTTTGCTGCCCTTCACGCTGCTGAAAGATTTATAGAGTATGGTAGAGGTTTTTAGATCTTGAAAATGTACAATGCATCTTCTGCTTTTAATTTATGCTTTAAAGAGTTACACAAAATGGAAAGACCAAATAACTCACTTTCAAGCTAAAGTGCTCACATTTTCCATCTGGCACATTGTTATGAAGAACATGTCCACATTACATAATAGTGAATTTTTCAAACCAATGCTCGCCAGCCATCAATTTATAATCAGAAATGTCACATGGTGCATTGAAAAGGAATCACAATTACACATGGCTGTTATATTTGCTTCCTTATGTTTTTTAGTTGAAACTTCACGCTTCACCCTCCTTTTTTTTAGTGATTCCTGTAAATTGTATGTAATGGTTAGGAAAAAAAATCAATGAATAGAGCCAACAATTTGGCAATAGTATAAAAAATTCTTTGAGTAATTATCACAATGGTATTTAAAAAATATTTTCCTTAATTTTTGGATGAATTTTAAAAATCAAATACAAAATTGCTAAACAATAGATAATTAAAAAAATTAATAGCCAAATCTTTCCTAATGTTTGAAACTTCAGACAAACCATCAGGAAGTAACATGAGCACGTTATGCTAGCTGTAATTGGTCAGGTCAATTCATTATACTATAACATTGTCCACAAAAGACAATGCTCTACATTCCACTGGTGTCTTAAAAGGTTGCAAGCAGCCAACTAATGTACAACTATTGATCTATCCTTGTCCAGAGCAAAGAAGAATGGAAAAAAATCAAAGATTCAAGAAAACAACTATTTCAAAGGACGACTTGAACTCCATCCTTCAGGAGCCTGAGACCAGAAGAACTAGATGAAACCTGGCTAGCACTACTGACCACTCTGAAAGGGATTCCAATAGAAGGTTCTGGGTAGAGTGGAGAAAAATGGGAAACATAATTCAAACTCATTAAAGACCAGGCTTACTTGTCTGAAAGACACTGATGGAACCCCCCAAGACTATGATCTTTAGACATCCTTCAAATCTGCGACTGAACTCACTCCAACGGCTTAAATTTCAGTCAAATAATGCTTTGTTGTTAGGTGTCTGTCAAGTTGGTTCCAACTCATAGTGACCCTACACACAACAGAACGAAACACAGCCTGATTCTGTGCCATCCTCACAATTGTCGCCATGTTTTATAGTCTATAACTGCTGCCACCGCGTCAGTTCATCGTGTTGGGGTTCTTCCTCAAAAGTCCTGGACAGAGTGGGAGAAAAATGTGGAAGAAAACTCAAAATCATAAAAAATACCAAGCTTACTAGTTTGAAAGGAAACCTGCTGTGGTATTGTAGGATAAGCATAGGACTACAAGGTTGGCAGTTCAAACTCTGCAGCTGCTCCTTGGAAACACTATACTGGGTCACTATGAGTCAGAACTGACTCGATGGAACTTGACGACAACAACAGTGGTCTGACAGAGACTTTTGGGACCCCCGAGATGATGTATTTTAGATGCCTTTCAAGTATGGAACTGAACTCTCCCCTGTGGCTCAAAATTCAGTCGGTAATGCCGTTGTGTTGTTAAGCACTGTCAAGTCAGTTCCTGCTTATAGGGAGCCTGTATAGGACTTCTGGGGGCAGCTGGTGAGTTTGAACCACCAACCTTGTTATTAGCACTCTAAGGCTTATGGACTCTCCTATGAGGAGAACAATGGCATCATGGTGTTATGTACTCCGTTGAAAGATCAGTCAGAAGAGGTCAAAAGGGCAACCTTTGCCCAGGGAGAAAGTCAGAAGGCCAGAAGGGATGGGAAGGGATGAGTAGCAATGAGCAACAAAAGGAGGAAGCAGGAAGGGTGCTGTTACATTGTAGGGATTGTAATCAGTGTCTTGAAGTAAAATGTGTATGAACAGTTGAACTGAAAAACAATTTGCTATGTAGATTTTCACCCAAATCACAATAAACTGTTAAAAACAAACATTATCTAAAGATTGGTCTTTGAGCACGCTTTTTGAAAAAAGCATCCTTGTTGCTCTATAGGCTTTCAGTTTTAAAAAGTAGATTTGTTTAGATCCAGAGGGAGAGCGGCTGTGTGCTGAAGACCTGGGGGGTATGGGGAAGGATTGCATGGAGGTGATTGTAACCATGGCAATGAGACAATATACGATAGAATGAATGTAAGACTGATGTTCTCCCATGTAAACTATCACATAATTCACAATAAAACATTAAAAAAATGTAAATATAAAAAATAGTACATGTGCCAAAACTAAGACTCAATGGGAATACACGCTCTGATTGGTGACTACGTTTGTCACGGATAAGGGGAAGTGAGGGAAAAACAGCAATGAAACGGCCAGCTAAGCCCTACAATGTTCAATAGACTCCTGTGAACCCTACTGGAGACCTGGTTGGCCAGCAGTGTGGCAAGACCTGGGGACTCTTGGGCTCAGAGTCAGTGACATAGCCACAGAGGACTTGAGTGGAGAGTGAAGAGTATATACACAAGAACACCCATATGTGCAGATAATACCCACTTGACCTGGCTTCAATGACTGGATGGTCAGAGCTCAACTAGAAGAAGAAAGATGAGGGGAAAAAAGTAATCTGATACAATTTGACGAACTTGACCTACACCTATGGATGCAGTAGCTCAAAAGAGGAAACAAAT
>NW_006408628.1:4013178-4021057 GCF_000296735.1 Chrysochloris asiatica
CTCTTGATCATATGATACCCTTGAAATGGTTGAACATTAACCATTTCCTTTTGGTACAATGACTCTGTGTATTCCTTCCATCTTCTCTTGATGCATTCTACATCATTCAATAATTTGCCCAGAGAATCTTTCAATAATGAAAGTCAAGGCTTGAATTTTTTCTTCAGTTCCTCCAGCTTGAGAAATGCTGACTGAGTGTGTTCTTCTTTTTTGGTTTTCTGATTCCAAATTTTTGCACATTTTATTATAATATTTGGCTTTATCTTCTTGAGCTGATCTTTTAGCATCACTACGCTGGAAAGCCAGTTTCAGAGTCTCTTCTGATATTCATTTTGAGCTTTTCCTTCTTTCTTGTCTTCTTAACACTAAAAACAATCAAGATGGCGGATCGGGTAAATGTGCAGTGAGGAGCTCCATCAATAAAAACACGGAATACCAGGCCAAGCAGGCTCAGGGGATGGTGCTGGAACTCTGAAACACATATAAAGGAATATTTGGAGGATTGGAGGGCTTACAGCTAGGGGAATTTGTAGGAGAATCAAGAAATCCATTGTTTACTAATTCAAGACTCTCAGCTATTCCTGGAGCCGCCATCTTGGGAGAGAACATCTTGATTGTATCAGGATTGATATTGAAATTTAAAGTGACAGTTTTGACATAAAACCAAATGGCCACCACTTGTCTGTCTGTCGTGCTGTGGTGGCTTGAGTTGCTGTGATTCTGAGGGCTATACCACTGGTATTTTAAATAACCATCAGGGTCACCCATGATGGACAGGTTTCATGTGAGCTTCCAGACAAAGACAGACTAGGAAGAAAGAGTGACAAACTTCTTCTGAATCTTTATTCACTGAAAACCTTATGAATAGCAGAGAAACACACTACCAGAGCTCTTTATAATAATGCATTTGTTATTGTTGCTATGTGCTGTGGAGTCAGTTCCGACTCATAGTGACCCTGCATAGGGTTTCCGAGGCTGTAAATCTTTATGGGAGCAGAAAGCCTCATCCTTCTCCCGTGGAACATCTAGTAGTTTTGAACCTCTGACCATGAGATTAGCAACCCCGATTAGTAACCACTACACTACCAGAGCTCCTTATAATAATACATACAACATAGAAAATATGTGCTAATCAACTGTTTCTTATCAATAAGCCTTCTGGTCAAATTTTGAGGAAATGAAATAGTTATACATAAATTTTTGAAATTGAGGATTTTTGTCAGTGCCCCTAACTCTCACATCAGTCAAAGGTCAACTGTATCGACAGATGTATATGTATGTGCTATAAATATATTCACAAATATAGTAGATCACATAGGAGATTATTCATGAAAATGTCTCAGCCTTAACCAAAAACCTTAATTCAGCCATTAGCTACTTGGAATGACTTGCTGGACCTGGGGGTTTAGAACCATAATCTCAGGGACCATCAAGGTCAATTGGCATAACACAGTCCACAAAAACAATGGCCTATATCCTAGTCCAGGTGTGGCGCTGTGGGCTAATGTGTCAGACTACAAAGTCATTTGAACTGCAAGGTCGGTGGTTCAAGCTCACCAGCTGCTCCTTGGAAACCCTATACAGAATTGCTATGGGTCAGGATCGACTCAATGGCACTTAACAACAACAACAAAATATCTTTTTGGGTAAGTAGTGACTGGGGTCTTAAAGCTTGTTCATCTAAGGCGCAACTATTGGTCTCTTCCTATCTGAAGCAAAGCAGAGTGAAGAAAATCAAAGGTATGGAAAAATTAGTCCAAAGGACTAGTGGACCATTCAAAATAACTTTCATGATCCAAAAACCAGAAGAACCAGATGGTGCCTAGCTACTCTTGCTGACCACTCCGTAAGGGATCACAATAGAATATCTGAATGTTGTTAGGTGCCGTGAAGTCAGTTTTGACGCATAGTGACCCAATGCACAACAGAAAGAAACACTACTTGGTCTTGCATCATCCTCACAATTGTTGTGTTTGAGCCACTGTGCCAATCCATTTTGGGGGGGATTTTCCTGTTTTTCGTTGACTCTCCACTTTACCAAACATGATATCCTTCTTCAGGATCTGGTTCTTCCTGATAAACTGTCCTCAGTTTGAAAAATGAAGTCTTTCCATCCAGACTTCTAAGGAGCACTCTGGCTGTACTTCTTCCCACACAGATTTGTTTGTTCTCTTGGCAGCCTATGGTACTTTCAATATTCTTCTACAACACCATAATGCAAATGCATCAATTCTTCTATGGTCTTCCTCATTCATTGTTCAATTTTCACATGCATAGGAAACTAATAAAAATACCATGGCTTGGGTCAGGCACACCTTATTCCTCAAACTGACACCTTTGCTCTTCGACACTTTAAAGAGGATATTAAAGTGCAGAAGATTTGCCTAATGCAATGTGCTGTCAGTTTGTCCTTTGGTGGCTTGTGTTTTGCTGTGATGCTGGAAGCTATGCCATCGGTATTTTAAATATCAGCCGAGTCACCCATGGTGAACAGGTTTCTGCTGACACTAAGACAGACTAGGAAGGAGAGATGGACTACTTCTGACTCTTTAGCCAATGAAAACCTTATGAACAGAGTATCTGAATAGAGTGGGAAAAAATGTGGAGCAAAATTCAAAATCATAAAAATGATAGAGGCTGATGAAACTCCTAAAGAGTTTCTTTGTACTCCCTTTCTGTGTACTCCCTTCAGGCCTGGAACTGAAATCTCCCCCATAGTTCAATATTCAGTCAAACAGTAGAGAGGCCTATATGGTGAAGCAATAACACCAGGACGTACGCACTCCCTAGAACAATCAACCATAGGAGGAGATCCAAAGGTAAGTATTTGCTCAAGAACAAAGCTCAGAAAGCAGGAAAGGACAGGACAGAAGGGTGGATGGTGGTAAATACAGGAAAAAAGAGGGAAGATGCTGTCACATTGTGGGAATTGTCCTGGATGTTACAAAAAATGTATACGAATTGTTGAGCAGAGAACAAATTTTCTCTGTAAACTTTCACCCAATAACTATAAAAATTAAAATAGCAACAGCAACAAAAGGATCATGTTCACTTAATTAAGAATAAATTGTAAAGATAGCAGATTAAGTAGAAAAAACTACAATCGAAACAAGATGTATGAAGTATTAAAATAATTTTTATTGTGATATATCAAGTCACATACATTAGACATAATGCTAAAACATTATTAAGCTTTTTGCCTCAATTTTACAGTCAGTAAGATATTTTCTTCTGAGTATAGTTGTTGTTGTTATGTGCCTGGAGTCGGTTCCGACTCCTACAGATCCTGTACAGGGTTTCTCAGGCTGTAAATCTTTACGGGAGCAGAAAGCCTCATCTTTCTCCCACGGAACCGCTGGTAGTTTCAAACTGCTGACCCTGAGATTAACAGCCCGATTCATAACCACTATGCTACCAGAGCTCCTATGAGTATGTAGAAACCGAACTTTAAAGTTAACAATTAGATTTTTATATTAGTTAGTATTTGACCTGAATGCAACACAAACTAGCTATAATTTCTAGGTAAATGTTGCCATTTTATGAAACTCTTTTCTATTTTACCTGATTTTTAACTCCAGTTCCTTCAATAAAGAATCAAGGCTGAATATCTTAACTTCTGTTATTTCAACAGATTAGCTTTCCACTCTGCTCATTTCAAGATTGAGTTGGTAGCATCCCTATGAAAAATCTCTTATTATACATACTCACTTGGGAAAAAAAAAAATCACGGAAACGTTTTGCAAAAATTCATTGACGTTTGAGAAGTAATTTTCAGAGGTAGTTTCAACAGTCTGTAAATAGTTGAATCCACTAGACAAAAACAAAAACTTACAAAACACATAAGATATTATAAGCTCTTAGAGTTTTCAAATTTACACAGGGTTTCTTTTCACAAATTCAGGCATAATTGTAACCTTCTCATCCTCACTTTTTGTAAATCCTTCCTGTTTCTGTGCATGATTATGTGTGGATTCAGTCTAGACGTGCCAACCAGCAAGCAACCATTTTCATAGTTAAGTGAGTTGTCTGTGTATTGATTTTCTATTGGTCTCTTAAACCCTATTGTCTTCTTCCCTTGTGAAGGTCCAATTATACACCACAGTGTGTATCGCATTTCAGAGATAGGACTTTAAGGCTCTGTTCTGAGTGGAGATGCTGCCAATAGAATTCCCACCCCCTGCTGTTCTGCATGATTTTCTTTTGCCCCAGACCAATTGTCTCAGTTTCACAATTCAGTCTTGATAAGGGAGTCTTTAAGAAATTCTTCCATGATGACAGACATGTTTTTACTCCTAAAATGTTAGTGAGACTCTTAATGCTGTTAATTTTTAATTAACATGCCTTTGCTCTGACACCTCCTTCAAGGATACATATTTATTCTTTCAGATTCCATTAACTTCTCCCAAATAAGAAATGTCACTCTTACCTAAAATTTCTAATATATACTATTAAAGCTATTGTCATGAGAGCTCTGAAAGTACATATTCAAGTGTGAGGAAAATGAACTTGCTACAAAAAGCACTACATAATGCAGCTATCCACTAAAGCAGTTCCATTATTTAGGAAAGTAAAGTTCTACTCCTCAGCGGATTCCTTCCTTCCTCCCTCCCCACAGGGGTCTAACAGGAATCTTTCTCAAAATAGTGGGTTTGGGAGGAGCTAACAACTTTATCTGACAGGCTGGGGTCAGGTTTGCTACTTCCTGATTCACATTTTATACAGTTCAAAAACAATTTAAAAAGGCAGATACGCTTTTGACTGAAATTAAGGAAAATCAGCTAAATGATGCTGGTCAGGTCTTTTCCAATTGTAAGGCTCCAAAATGCAACTCTCAATGGTCTTAGTAATAGAGGGACTGTGTTGGTTCCTATAACAGGCATCAGACATAGTGGGATACAGATGCTTAGTGGGTATCATTGGGGTGACCTCTTCCCAATATTCCTGGCTCTGCCTTCCTTAACATTGGCTTGTTTTCAAATAGTCTTCTGTCCGCCTCTAAACACACGGTGAATCAATTCCCACCACAAGTTCCAGGCTTCTAAGCTATTAATTTAGCAATCTCAGGAGAAAATACATTTCTTTTCCCACTGATGGGATTTTTTTTTTTTTCATCAATGGATAGCATCAGTTTTTCCTGTCTACATTCTGAAGCAACTGGGAAATAAGAAAAATAATAAAGGCCCTTTTTTATTGATAGCCACCACTTGTCCATCAGTTTCTCATACTGTGGTGGCTTGCATATTGCTGTGATGGCAGCAGTATTTAAAATACCAGCAAGGTCACCCATGGTGGACAGGTTTCAACAGTGCTGCCAAACGAAGACAGACTAGGAAGAAGGAACAAGTGGTCCACTTCTGAGGGATCAGCCACTGACAATTTACAAATAGCAGTGGAACTTTGTCTGATAGAGTGACAGAAGGTGAGCCCCATAGACACTCAATACAGCTGGAACAAGCTGTCTCCTCAAAGTAGAGCACATGTTATCAGAAGGGACCAGTCCCTAGAGAAGAGCGTTATTATGCTTGGTGAAGTAGAAGGTCAGCGGACGAGAGGAAGACTCTCAATGAGATGGACGATTTCAATATCTGCACCCTTGAGCTCAAACATACCAATTGTGAGGCTGGTACAGGACGGCACAGTGTTTTGTTCTCTTGTACATATGGTCTATGGGTTGGAACCAACTCATCAGCACCTAATAAAACCAATGTTGATAAAGAATAGGTTACAGAATGTCAGGTGTCAATATAGTCATGTGGGCTTCTCAACAAGGAACCATAGAACAGGACATGTTTCCCTGACTAAGGCAGTGTTGCACTAGACTGGGCCTCCCAGAGGGACCTCTGTGAGCAGATGGCAGAGAACACACCTGATTCATTCTTTTTTTAAATTTACCGATAGGAGAAGTTACTCTTCTCTTGGGAAGAATGGGGGGGGGGGGTAGGGAAGAAACACAAAAGGTGTTACAGTGAGTGGAGTTCCTTCCACACAGAGGGAAACATCATGAATGTGGAGAACGTTCCTAGCTAGTTGTTATGAATTGAATTCCTGCATTCACTAAAAGAATGTGTTGGAATCCTAACCCCTGTTTCTCTGAATGTAATCACATTTGGAAACATAGCTTTCTTTGTTATATCAGTAAGGTACTGCCAGTATAGAGGTGTATCTTAAATCTGCTTACTTTTAAGATATAAAAAGAGCAGATTAGGAAAAGCACAAGGGAGGGAAAAATAGATACCATTTGGAGATTGCCAGAAATGGAAAGAAATATTTCCCTAGAGATAACAGAGAGAGAGAGGTGTCCTACTTTAAACTTCTAGCCTGCTAAAGTGTGGGAATACCAATTTCTGTTCATTAAACCCATCTACTTATAGTATTTCAGTAATACTTGTGGTATTACAACAGCACTAGAAAATTAGGAATTTGGAAGTGGGGAGCAGGGCTCTAACAAATACCTAAAATTTAGAAGCTGGCTGGAACTACATAGTGTACAGAGGCTGGAGGAATATTGATATGCTTCATAGGAAACCCCTAGTTTGCCTTGAAGAGACTGTTTGTAGAATTATGGACATTAGGAATCATGTGGTGAGGGTTCACAAAGAATGAGACCTGTGATAAATCAGATATTATTATTATAGATGTATTACTAGTTCTGAACACACTCCCCACCTTTTTCCTTCTACCTCCCCCCACCACCGCCACACACACAAACAGTCAAGCTTCATTACCACTAGGCACTTTGAGAGTATCATAACAAATCTCATTTTGCCCTTTTTAAAACATAAAAATCCCCCTCACCTAATATCTCCAGTTTTGGGTTAAGGTAACAATCTCTTAGTCAGACTATGGGATGCTTCCTTTCTGAGGTCTTTTGACACTTGCAGTCTATTTATAACCTAATCACCAGACTAATGATTTAAATATATGTCAGAGCATCTCATTCTTTTTTTTAAAAAAAAGTTTTTATTGTGATTTGACTGAAGGTTTACAAGGCATGTTATCAATTTTACATTCAACAAATCATACTTCGTTTCATTGCAATGATTAAAATCCCCTATGTGTGCCATCGATTAATAGTGTTTACCTCTATTCCACTTTTATGCACTTATTTATTTTTTGACCTTATTTATTTATATTTAAGTTTTTATTGTGAATTGAGGGAACGTTTACAGGGCAGATAATCAGTTTTACATTCAACAAATCATACTTCGTTTCATTGCAATGATTAAAATCCCCTATGTGTGCCATCGATTAATAGTGTTTACCTCTATTCCACTTTTATGCACTTATTTATTTTTTGACCTTATTTATTTATATTTAAGTTTTTATTGTGAATTGAGGGAACGTTTACAGGGCAGATAATCAGTTTTACATTCAACAAATCATAACCTTGTTTCATTACAATGATTATAATCCCCTCCATGTCGTATCAGATAACCATGAGTATTTCTCTCTATTCACTTTAGCTCTTTTTTTTTTTTAAACACTCAGGCATATATAATAATTTATACCACCAAAGGGCACATTCTGCAAGTCTGCCTCCTGGCCATCAGCTCTTAGTCCCTTTCTTCCCATGAATCTAGAGTCCTCCCTCTCTCCATGTCCCCATCTCTGCCTCCATTTCTGGTGTCGCTGCTTCTCTGGATAAGGTCTCTCATTCTGCTTGTGCTCTTCTCCCTTGATGGTCCTAGAGACCTTTGTTTCTGGACAGTACGACTAACCACTCTCCTGTTTTTGATACAAAACTTCTACCTTTACAATTGTGACAGTCACAATTAGTCATGACAACAATTGTTGTTGTTGTCAGGTGCCATCGAGTCGGAACCGACTCATAGCGACCCCATGCACAGCAGAACGAAACAATGTTCGATCCTGGGCCAAC
>NW_006408628.1:4021157-4022015 GCF_000296735.1 Chrysochloris asiatica
AAGTGAAAAAAAAAAAAAAAAAAAGTAGATTTGTGCCCAAAATGTTCCTAAACTTCTAATTAACAGAACGAAAAGGCAGAAAGACTGAGTTCTTACTATTGATCCTGACCTCCATGAGGTGAGTTGTTGATTCTTATTTTAAGTACTTAACTTTCTTTATTTCTGAATAAGAGGATTTAAATTATATAAGCAACTGAACAAAAGAGAACACAAACAACAAGATAGTAATTACTATTATTATTATTTTCCTGAATCTGGGGGAAATAAAATTGTCAAAATTAATTCTTCCACAAAAATTTATTGCATGTCTACTATATGTCAGTACTGTTCTTGTGGCTGGGGACATAGTAGTGAACCAGCCCAGTCCCTGCTCCAATAAGTATATAGTGAGGTGGGTCTGGACATTGATGAAAATAATGTTAAAGTGCTACAGATATTTCAAAAGGTGGAGTAAAGTGTTCTGAGAGACTAAATGATAGGGTGTGTTAGGCAAATATGGGTAGTCAGGGAAGGTCTCTGAGAACAATTAATGTGAGAATTGAGTTTCAGGATGAGTTGGATGAAGAATGTTGCAGGTAGTGGGACCATCATGAACAAAAGTCCTGAACTGGGAAAGAGAATGATGCATTTCTGGAACAGAAGGGTGATGAGCATGCGTAGAGCAGTGCTTTTCAGTGAATTCCTATCATGACATACATTGGTTGCTGTTGTTGTTGTTAGGTGCCATTGCATCAGTACCAACTCATAGTGGCCCTATGCACAACAGAATGAAACACTGCCCAGTCCTGGGCTAACCTCTCAATTGTTGTCACACTTGAGCCCATTGATGCTGCCACTTTGCAAATCCATCTCGCTGGG
>NW_006408628.1:4032885-4039732 GCF_000296735.1 Chrysochloris asiatica
CAAAGGCATCAATTCTTCTACGATCTTCCTTATTCACTGTCCAGCTTTCACATCCATATGAGGCTATTGAAAACACAATGGCCTGGGTCAGGCACACCTTAGTCCTTAAGCTGACATCTCTGCTCTTCAATACTTTAAAAAAGTTCCTGTGCAGCAGATTTGCCCAGTGCAATATGTCGTCTGATCTCTTGACTGCTACTTTCGTGAGTGTTGATAGTTGATCCAAGAATTAGTCATGACAACAATTACTCACTATTTAATACTAAGAATCTTATCCCCATCTCTTTTCACCAGGCCCATCTAGACAAGATGAAAACTATTCAGTGGGGACTCTTTCTTCCCACACACAATCTTAAACTCCCTCTTTAAACCTTGGAAGCCAGTCACTTCATGCCTTTATCTTCCCCTCATTTTAGGTAGCCAATGTCTAAGTTGCCCATTCGTATCTTCCCTGTGTATAGAAAGGATAGCATTGATACTTGATATGAAGACTCCTTCCCTCTCTGTTGGTATGTAGAGTTACTACCTCCATGAGTATAGGTCAAGTTCATCAAATTGTAGCAATTTACCCTTGTTTCCTTTATCAGTTTTCTTTTTTTATCTTCCTCTAGTCAAGTTCTGATTATCAAGTCATCGAGGCTAGGCCAGATGGGTATTATTCACATGTTTGGGCATTCTTGTGCATCTCCCCTCACTTCATATCAGCTGGATGCTTTACTCTCAGCTCTAGCCCTCCGTGGTTATGCTCTTGTCCATGGGCTCAGGAGTCCCCTGGTCTCACCACACTGTGGACCAACCAACCCTTCCTCTTCTGTCTCTCATCTCCAGTTCAACGGAAGTCTATGGACTGTGGTTGAATTCAGCCCACTTCTTCATTGCTGTCATCTTCCACTCATCATTAGATCAATGTGACTGTCAGCAAGCTTACATGCCTGTTCATTTGTTCCCTTTGAGTTTCGGTCTTAAAGGGGGATTTGTCCTGAAGGAATTTGATGGCTTCCCTTGATGGCTTCCCAGTGAACAGCTTGCTTCACCTCATTCTTTTGCTCAGAAACCTTCGAAGTCTCCTCAGTCCATCTAAGATAAAAGTGAGGCTCCTTACTGTTTGTTACCTGCAGGCCTTATGCCACCTGCTCCCCTCTTACCCTCCTATTCTCTGTGCTCCCTCCTGCTCCCTTTCTGTCACACCGGGCTCCTCACTGTTCTTCAAAACAGGCCAGCTTGCTCTTGCCTCAGAGATTTTGTTTAGCTGTCTGTTTTCTACAGAAAGTGCCTCTCCCAGATCATCCTGACTTCCTCCAAGTCTTTGCTCAAATGTTACCTTCTCAGTCCTGGAGTGGCCTGTGGGTTAATGCGCTGGACTGCAAAGCTGGGTTGAACAGCAAGGACAATGGTTTAAGTTTACCAGATGCTGCTCAGAAACTCAATACAAGGGTTGCTATGGGTCAGAACTGACTCAATGGCACTTAACAACAACAAGGACACCTTCTCAGTAAGCTCATCCATGATACTCCGGTAAATTGGCACATTTCCCCTATAGTGGTGGCTGTGTGCTATGGTGTCTGACTCATAGCAACCCTGTATTGAGTTTTCTGAGGCTGTAAATCTTTACTGGAGCAGAAAGCCCTATCTTTCTACCCTGGAGCAGCTGGTAGATTCCTGCTGCTGACCTGGCAGTTGGCAGCCCAATTTGTGCATAACCTACTACATTACCAGGCCTCTTGGTAGACAGAATAGTGGCCTCAGTTGTGCCCATGTTCAAATCACCACAACTTGTGAATATGTTACTTTATAGACCAAAAGGGACCTTGCCGATGTGATTAAGTTCAGGACCTCTGGATGGATTGATTATAAGAGGGATGCTGGAAGTCAGTCAAAGAAGGGTATGTCGTGACAGAAGCAATCGTCAAAGTAATTTGATGGCTGGAAGAAGGCCATGAAATGACAAGGCTACAGACTTCCCTAAAGCCTCCTTAAAGAACACAACATCTCTGGCATCTTGATTTTAGCCTACTTTGGAACTGTACAATAATACATTTGGGTTGATTCAAACCAAGCTTGTGGTAATTTGTTACAGTAGCAATGGGAAACTAAATCCCCAACTGCTACTCCACCCCCAAACTCTGTACTCCCCACACTCCTATAGAGCATATAGCGCAATAAGTATTTTACTCATTTATTCTGACATTTTCATTTGCTTGCTGTATGTTTGTTATTTGAATCTTTAGTGTCTTGGCCAGTATCTGTCATGTACTAACCAAAGCCAGACCAGTTACCAATGCATTACTTTTGATTTATGGCATCCCACGTGTCAGAGTAGAATTGTGTTCCAATAACCTGGATTGGCTGATTCTTTGGAAGGAGAGCTTTAGGCCATTTTTTTTCTGAGGAGCCTCTAGAAGGACTCAAAGCTCCAACATTTTTGGTAGGTATTAAAGCACATTAACCTTTTGTACCAACCAAGGACTTGTCATATATTGTTGTTGTGTGCTGTCAAATCAGTTCTGACTCACAGCTGTTCTAAGAGACAGAGTAGACTTGCTCCTTAGGTTTCTAAGGCCGTAAGTCTTTACAGAAGCAGACTGTCACGTCTTTCTCACACAATGAGGCTGCTGGGTTCGAACTACTGACTTTTCGACTGGCAGCCTAGTGCCACCTATGCTCCTTTGTCATATACAAAGAGTCGTAACAATAGAGAGTATTTAATAAATGGAAGGATGTATTCAACTTTAAAAATTCTGTCACATCTTATCATTCTTAGTGGTTTTTCTTTAGCAACTTAAAAAAATCTTTTTTGATAATAAGGTAATTTTTCTTTATTAAAAATTTCTTTCTATAGTGTCAGTTGTTTCAAATGTAGTATAATGGCCAGTTCTCTACATTCATTTTTGGAGTGAGTTAATTTTTTAGAGGAATGTTAGCAGTTTCATTTAGAAAGTCCACCCCCACATTTTAAATATTTTTAAACAGAAAAAAAGGGATTTTGCATTTTAGATTTTTCAAGGAAAATACTTCTCATATTCCAAAAGCATTAGTAAATTCAGAAATAATGTCCTTACCTAATAAAGAAAGCAATCTTTAAATTTCCTGGCCAAATATCAATTTCCTGAAGTCATTTAGCTTTAAATCCAAGGACCTCAAGTTTTCTACAGAGTTCAAAAATATGTTTCTCATAGATTTTGGGGAAGTAAATCATTGTAGAATAGTTCTCTCTGCCCCTCCCTAGCATCACATAGCTTTTTCTGTATTTCAAATAGAGGAAAGGACAAAATGGACTTCATTCTGATTTTTATGAAATCTGCCATGAACTAGTTAATCACTGTGAGCGCTAGTCCTTGGTTAGCTTAGGGTTTCCCACTTCCTGCCTATGCCTTCTAAGCAGTGTGTGTGGCCATTCTGCTCCATGCTTTCTTGAAGTTGCCATGGTATGACCAGTGGTTCAGATGCAGTTGTTTGCACAGCTTGTCTCTCAGGCCATTTAACAATGATACAAAGATCATGCTTCCTGTTCAACTTGAACTTTCAGCCTGGTAAATATCTTAACATGCTACACTTAGGACATCAACCGTCAGAGCTTGTCATCCATCCAGCCATATATTGAATTTCCAAAAGAAGAAAAGTATAGGGAAGCAACAACGAAACTTAATGAAGCACTTTTCTTAGTTAGGGAATGCTTTCCTTTCAGAAAGTAACTTTTCTAGATAGAGTGTATTACTTCAACGTCTTTCGTAGGAAGAAAAAAGACAATGTTCTGGGTTTGAGATGGCAATTTAAGCACATCGATTTGAATTGTTCTCTTTGAAAATTATCAAAGAAATGCAAGGAAAACTCTATCATTGCTGAAGCCTGGAAAAAAAATGTCATCAAGCTCATCAGCAACTCTTCGTGTCGGACCCACTTGATGGCACTTACCAACATCTACATATTAAAACTGAATGGACTTCATGAGAAATATAATGCAGGCAGATTGGGTTGAGTGATGGGCTAACCGAACAATAGTTTTCTGTCTAGGAAAATGCTGGGCATTCAAGTAGGTGGCAGAACTCCACTAGCATTGTATAGCTTAGGGGGCATGGACTTGGAGCAGGGAGGAGTATGCTTTGAGGGGGCTTAGACAGTGGCCACAGGCCACACAGAGCGCAATTCTGCCATTTGCTGTAGATGGCCATTCCTAGGCAAGATGCCAGAGCTCTCTTACTTAGCTGGCTTCCTGTGGGGACAGTAGTGCCAGTTAGAAAGGGACAACACTGTGCCAGCAGGCTGGCTGCCATAGTAAAGGAGCAAATGATTACTCTCAGACTGCGCGGACATCTCCCTGTCTGCCTAGGAGCACCTTTTCTAGTCTACAAGCTAATGAGCTGCTAAGTTGAGTCCTCCTGTGGCGCTGTGGGTTAATGCGCTACACTGCAATGTCAGTTTGAACTGCAAGGTTCCTCAGAAACCCAGTACAGGGTCACTATGAGTCAGAACTGATTCAACATCACGTATCATCAACAATTTGAGAAAATAGTGTAAAGTTTTCCTTTTCCTTTATACCTATTTTCTTTGATCAAAGATTTGAGTAGGAATTCTTGCAATTTCTGACAAAAATACCACAAACCATTTGTTGTGGTTGTTAAGGGCCATCAAGTGACCTTGTATAGGGTTTCTGAGGAGAGGCTGGTGACTTTGAACTGCTAATCTTTCAGTCCATGGTTTATTTTACAGTGCCACACGAGGACACATCAAGTTGGATCTGACTCATAGTAGTAGTTAGGTGTCACTGAGTCAGTACTGAATTACAGCACAACAGAACAAAACCCCACCCAGTCCTGGGCCAACCTCACAATTGTTGCTAGTTCTGATCCCACCGCTGCCAACAGTGTGCCAATCCATTTCAGTGGGGTCTTCCTCTATTTTCTCTGATCCTCCACCTGACCAAATATGAGATCCTTCTGATAATATGTCTGAAGTATGAAAGACAAACTCTGGGCATCCTGGCTTCCAAAAAGCACTCTGGCTGTACTTCTTCCAACACAGATCTGATTGTTCTTTTGTACTTTCAGTATTCTCCTCCAACACCATAACTCAAGTGCATTAATTCTTCTACTGTCTTCCTTATTCTCTATTCAACTTTTGCATACATATGAGGTTATTGAAAATACCATAGCTTGGGTCAGGTGCACCTTAGTCCTCAAGCTGACATCTTTGCTCTTCAACACTTTAAAGAGGTCTTGTGCAACAGATTTGCTTAATGCAATATGTAATTTGATTTCTTGACTACTGTTTCAATGAGTGTTGATGATTGATGCAATCAAAATGAAATCTTTGACAACTTCAAACTTGTCTCCATTTATATGGATGTTGTTTATTGGTTTGGTGGTGAGGATTTTTGTTTTCTTTACATTGAAATGCAACCCATACGTCTTCATCAGTAAATATTGTAAGTCCTCTTCACTTTCAGTAAGTAAGGTTGAGTCTTCCTCCAATCCCAATGCTACATTTTTCTTCATATAATCCAGCTTCTCAAATTATTTGCTCAGCAATACGGATTGAGTAAATATGGTGAAAGAATACAACCCTGGCGCACACCTTTCCTAATTGTAAACCATTTGGTGTTCCTTTGTTCTGCTTGAACAACTGCCTCTTGGTCTATGTACAATCAAGTGTTCCAGAATACTCATACTTTGCAATGTCATTATTCACACACTTAAAAACTTCTGAGTAGTTTATAAAGCACAGGTAAACATCTTTCTGGTATTTTCTGCTTTCAGCTTAGCTCCATCTGACGTCAGCAATGATATCCCTCATTTCATGTCCTTTTCTGAAATATTTACTGACTCAGAGCCACCTTGCATATGTTGTTGTTGTTAAGTGTTGTAGATTCAGGTTCTGACCCATAGTGACCCTGTATAGGGTTTCTAAGAAGCAGCTGGCGAACTTGAACCCTAGGCCTCCTGGTTCAAGCGGGCTTCGCTGTCTAGTGCATTAACCAACGATGCCACACCAGAAGGATGGAAGTTGGGTGGTTCTGCAGCATCTTTATTGTGCCCATTGTTGTAGCCACGTGTCAGTCCATCTTGGGAAGGGTCTCTCTTTTTTGATCATCCCCTACTTACCAAGCACGATCATCTTCTTCAAGAACTAGTTCCTCCTGATAACACGTCAAAGTACTTGAGATGAAGTCCTCACTTCTAAAGAGCATTCTGTCTTTACTTCTACTATAACAGGTTTCTTCGTTCTTCTGAAGTCCATGGTATAGACAATTGTTTTTTAGCCAGTGCTGTAATTCAGATGCATCAATTATTATTATTATTTTTTAAGGTTTTGATTGTGGATTGAGTGAAAGTGTACAGGGCAGATCATCAGTTTAACATTCAACAAATCATACACCTTATTTCATTACATTCCATAACCATCAGTTAACAATATTTCTCTCTATTCACTTTAGTTTTTTAAAAAAAAAAACAACAACACTCAGGCACATATAATAATTTACACCTCCAAAGGGCACATACTGCATGTCTGCCACCTGGCCACCAGATCTTAGTCCCTCTCTTCCTATGAATCTATAGTTCTCAGCCACTACCCCTCTCCATGACCCCATCTCTGCCTCTGTCTCTGGTGTCACTGCTTCTCTGGATAAGGCCCCACATTCTGCTTGTGCTCTTCTCCCTTGATGGTCATAGGGTCCTCTGTTTTTGGACTGTAAGATTAACCACTCCCATGTTTTTGTTACAAAATGTCTACTTTTACAGTTGTGACAGTTGCAGTTAGTCATGATAACAATGATTCACTATTGAATCATACAAATCTTATCCCCATCTCTTTTCACCAGACCCAGCTAGATAAGATGAAATCTTATTTT
>NW_006408628.1:4040632-4068721 GCF_000296735.1 Chrysochloris asiatica
ACTCTGCAAAGGCTTTGCAAGAGGCCTATTTCACTGGGCAAGTTCTAGAACCTGTTTTAGGTATTCCAATCAGTTATTGGCTGAAGACAGGCTTACAAGTCTTCTGTAATCATGTTTCCTAACATTCCTTTGTATCCCACTCAAGTGTCTATTTTACAATAGTAGGCAAGGGAAACCAATATTCATAAGACAGTCAAGCATTTTTGTATTATTTTCCCTCTTGAAGCTATGCCTAGATTCCTGTACCACAGAGCCCTGTTGTTCCAAGGTTGAGTTTGCATCTCTATTTACCTTTGTCCCACTTAGCCCACACAAACCTGTCTCAGTGTTCCCCTATTTATCTTGTTCTTCTGCCTCCTCCTCTCCCCAGCACCAGAACTAAACCCCTCACCCCAACCCCACTGTTGTGGTTACCTTATATTCCATTAACTCTTGTCTCCATTTAAGACAGTCTATTTTATCCTGTAATCTACCTGAGAGTCCCACCACCTGGATCTCTGATCCTCTGTGTTTACCTTCTTTCACATTGTAATTGTTTTGATCATAGACTGACCTCTCAGATCCTCTGTTTTTATAATTTTATTCTGTTTTTGACTCTTCCATTTGTCGATTGAGTTCAGGGTGATGCTGCTGTGTATGTCATTCTCTGGTTGTTGTGTGTTCTTGTTGATTCTCTGTCCACAGAACTTCCTTTAGGGTGTTTCTCATGGCCAGGTTGACTTTGGCAAAATCCCTTAGTTTCTGTTTATCCTGGAATGTTTTGATTACACCATCATATTTGATTGACAGCTTTGTTGGGTAGAGGATTCTTGGTTGGCAATTTTTTCTTTCAGGGTTTTATATATGTCTCCCCATTGACTTCTTGCTTACATGGTTTCTGTTGAGAGATCTGAACTTAATCTGATGTACTTGCCTTTGCATGTTACACTTCTCTTTTCCCTAGCTGCTTTCAGGATTGTGTCTTTATCTTTGATTTTGGAGAGATTGATTATTATATGTCTTGGTGATTGTCTTTTAGTATCTATCCTTCCTTGGGTTCATTGAGCTTCTTGAATGCTTATCTTTTAGCTTTTCAGGATATCAGGAAAATTTTCTTCCAGAAGCTCTTCAACTATCTCCTCTGTGAAGTTGTGTGATTCTTCCTATTCCAGAATGCCAATAATTCTTAAAAGTTATTCCTCTTCATGTTGTCCAACATGAATCTTATGTCTTCTTAAGGTATTTTTTTTAATGCTTGTTTGTGTTTGATCTTCTATCTTAGTAGTGTTGAGAGATTTATCTTCTAGTTCACTAGTTCTGGCTTCTAACTCTTTGATTCTACTCCTTTGCCCTTTCAGTGTATTGTCCAATTCTGATATTCTATTATTAATCATCTGGACCACTTTCTGTAGGTGTTGAATTGTTTCCAATGCTGTATCTATCTTATTTTATTGTTCCTAGTGCTTTCCTGATTTCTTCCTTATTTTTCTCAACTCCATTGTATAGTGTTTTGATACATTTTATAATCATTTTTCTGAATTCCTTCTCCAGCATTTCCAAAGCCTGCCCAACTTCCAGTATGGAGTGTTGGTCTACTTCCAGCTCATTTGCCTCTGTCACTTTATCTCATTTCTGGACATGTTCTGATATGGTCATCTGCTTCTGTTTTATGGGCATCTTCACAAGTTATCTCTCACCTTAATTGCCTCCAGATAGATGTGATCAGGAGATGGGCTTCCCTTCCTCCTGAAAAATTTCAAGATGCCACTGTCAGTCATTGTGATGTAACTCAGGATTTAATTTTTGGCCTATTTCCTTTTTAGTCTGCCTGTCCCACTCCACAATCGCTGTTCTGGCATTTTTCCTAGTGAAAACTGTTGTTCTGGGCTGGTTATGGCCATTTCATGCTACCGATTGGTTTTAGGTGGAAATTGTCACTTTAAATTTCCAGGAGATCTGTGTGCATGCATAGTAGAACCCTACAGGTGGGGGGTGGGGTATCCACTCACTCAGGCACCACTGTAGTCACCAGAATGCAGGTGCACACCCAGTGAGAGACCAATGAACAGATATCAAAAACAGAATGTCCACACCTTTATCTCCATGGTTGTGTCAGGTGTCTGTGGCTGCTTTGATTCATCCCCTGCTTGGTCTCGCACAAGATGGTGGCTTCAGGAGCAGCTGAGCATCTTGAATTAGAAATCAATGGATTTCTTGCTTCTGCTATAAATTCCTCTAACTGTAAGCCTTCATATCTTTTTTATAGAGGGTCTGTATGGTATTCTGCCTAGTCTGCCATCTTGCTGGAAGTCCTATAAAATAATTTTTATGAACCTTTTGCTGTTTTTGCTTTTCCTTAGAAATTGCTCATTTAGTTGTTTGGGTTGAAATAGTAGTTGATTGAATACAGCTGCAACCACGAATGAAGATTTATTAAAAGTTGCTGTTGTTCATTGTCGTTGAGTTGGTTCTGACACATAGCAACTCTGTATGGGGTTTCTGAGGAGTGGCCAATGGGTTTGAACCACCAAACTTGTGTTTAGGAGTCCAGTGTTTATCCTACAGCTTTATCACATCAGGACTCCATGTTAAAATTGGGGGCATTTTAAATTTACACTTGGTTGATCTCAGTACAATGTATTATTTTAATCCTAGAGTTTGGCACTGTACATATCCTCTTTCTGCCTGAAGAATTGGCTAATAATGGAACAGAAAAGATCATCAACTTTTATTCAATAGATACCCACAGCCATTTTATCACTTCCGTCTCTGAGCAACCCTTTATGGCAGAGTAGAATTGCTGCTTAGGGTTTCTGAGATTGTACATCTTTACAGGCTCAGATAGCCTCATCCTTCTCCAGCGGAGCCACTCCAGTGCTTACTCCATTGTGCCACCAGGGCCCTTTATATGAGGGCGTTTCCAAAATTTCATGGAAAATCCCACTGTCTTTTCATTCCACTTTTTCATGAACTTTTTTTTTCCACTTTTTAAATCTGTAAACTGCTATTGTATTAACAAGATATTATCATGCTGTTTCTTTTGAAGTTTGCAGAGCTTAACCAGAAAGATAGACAGCTCTTCCACTCACTCACTTGCTGTCTCCAGGATCAGACAAGTCATTCACTGTTGTATTACAGAATCATTCATTCAACAAACGTTGACATAAAACAATAGCTGTTTGAGTTTTCAGACAATAAAGCTAAATTTTTTAACAGAATGTTTTAGAATATTCCAATGAATTCTTTTTCAGGTCCAAGAACAAGTTCTGAAGGGGAGGCATAATATGGATGATTTAGTTCTCTAGTATGGAACAATCTAGTCCTCTGCAGAGAATCACCACACATTATGTTCCAAAAGCACTTATAAATGGGTCTGACTAGGGACTATTAAGAACAGAGCTGTTTTAAAGACTTGAAATACATTAAAAAAAAACAAACAAAACAAAAACTTTATCGCTCAGCAAATAAAATACATTATTCAAACATGTATTCTCTACATAATCATCGAGATAAGGCTATCAATGTCAAAATATTTTCTTCACTTGCTTCTATTCATGTCTTCATGACCAATTCTTCATTTCTCCATTCCAAATGTTGTATGCTACACTTGAGGTATGAGGAATTCTTAAATACCACAGGGCAAATGACTTGAACATTCACCCACAGCTCCCTATAGGATGAAATTTTTGGTTCCACTTGTAAGATGCAGTTGTGATCCTAGTTGTTGTTGAGTATGGTGGAGTCCATTCCGACTCGTTGTGACCCTGCACAGGGTTTCCAAGGTTGCAAATCTTTATGGGAGTAGAAAGCCTCATCTTTCTCTGGAGGAATAGGTGGTAGTTTCGAACTTCTGACCTTGAAGTTCGCAGCCAGATTCGTAACCACGCTACCAGAGCTCCTTTGTGGTTCTAGTGTTTTCATAACCATCCTGTGACAATTTTTGGACATTTATCATGCTGACCTTTATACATCTTCACAGCTCAAGCTCTGTTGTATCTCATTATACCAGTCGTCCCATATATACCTCAGAGCATCCTAACTCCATAATCTTTCCAAAATAGAAATGGCAGCCATTACCTTGATGCACCCTGCAACGGAGCCCCACTGGCTCCTCCTCCGACGCCGTCCACACGACAGAGTGTCCGTCCAGCACCCTCCTTGTTCCGGAGTAGCGCCGAAAAGTTTTTCGTGAACTTTTGAAGCCTCTTCATGTACTTGGATACTTTGGTATAAAAAGGTGACTGAAATGTAAATCTTTGTATAAAAAGACTCTCCTTCCTTTAGTCTTGTTGAGAATAGGTAAATTTCCTTGTAACTGCATTTGCTGTTAGTGCTTGAGTTTGGCCAATGAGAACTGTGGAAGGCAATTGAGGTCATGAGTTTATTCTCCTTCCTTACTTCCTGTCAGGTCACTGAGGGCTGGCTTTGTCTCTCTATCAAAGGACCAAGCATACAGCTCCTATTAGAAAACAATCCATCTAGCTTTGTACCTGGATTCTAATAATGCCTACTGATGCCTTAATCGTGCATAGAACTCCACAAAGTACTGGCTACCAACAAACTTATGATGACAAAAATGATTCATCCCAAATCATACAGCATAAACATCTTCAATAAACATATCTTGTTGGTCTTAGGGTAGATTAGATTTATGAGCAAAACAATAATTATTTTAAGCCTCCACATTTAGAAGTAATTTATCTCAGAGTCATAGATAACTAGATAGGACAGCGGTGGTTCAATGGTAGAATGCTTACTTTCAGTGTAGGAGACCTGAGTTCCATTTCTGGCCAATGTGCCTCAAGCACAGCTGCCACTCATCCATCAGCAGTGAATCGTATGCTGCTGTTATGCTAAGCGGGTTTCTAGAGAGCTTCCAGATGAAGAAAGAAGCAAAGGCCTGGTGATCAAATTCTAAAAAATAGTCGGTGTATCACAATAGTGTGACCCTACTGTGCATGAAATTGTCATAAGTCTGGGTCAACCTAATGGCAGGTAATAACAGTGACAAATAACTAGATGATTTCTTAACACTATAAAAATCACATGGCTCATAGAATTTGAATTTCATTGACTATCAAAAGCCTAATGCTGCCCCATAATAAATAATTCCAGACACACGTAACACATTTCTCCTTTTATTGAGTATAAAGTTAACTTTATGTTCCTTTGTGTAACTACCTTGAGAATAAAAAAAAGGAAGACCACTTAAAAACAGGAAGCAGCCAAATAATTATTGCTCTATGGGTTTGTGAGTCCTCGGAAGTAAGAGAGGAAAAAAAAAGGGTCGGAAGGAAATGCGCCCTTGGCACAAGCCACTCACATTTGCACAGCTGTACCCTGAAGAAGTCCTGCTGTGGCACTGTAGGGTAAACACTGGACTGTGAACCACAGGGTCGGATAGCAAACCCATCAGCTGCTCCTTGGAAACCCTATATAGGGTTGCTATGAGTTAGAACTGACCGAACAGCACTTAACAAGTAAACAAAAGCCCACTTGGGCACTACAAACCCACTTGCTGCTCCTCAGAAACCCTATACAGGGTCACTACGGGTCAGAACGAACTCAACAGCACTTAACAATAACAACAACATGGGCAATGAGTGTTCCAATTTGTTCAGACAGAATATATGCTTAGGATACATTTTCTAACATTTGACACTTTCTCTGGAAGTGGTACAATCTCTCCTGGAATCTCTAGGGACAGTCAGCCCTGGACATCAACTTTAAATGTCATTCTTTTAGTTACACCATCTGTAAATAGAGACATATCAAGAACATTACCCAAATGGCATTAATGCTGCACAGATAGAAACACAGTTAATGACAAAGGCTTACAGAAAGAATTTCAAACAAGGCTTGGATGTGTATCAGTGCAAATTAAGAAAGCATCTGGGAGACTTCTGACTTTAGATGCTGTAGTCATCTGGTCAGAAACCATTATTTCCCCATTATGCATAACTCAGAAGCCCTGATAGCATAGTGGTTAAGTGTCTAGCTGATAAATGAAAGCTTGGTGGTTTGAATCCACCATCCACACTGTGGTAGGAAATGTGGCAGCCTGCTTCAGAAAAGATTTAAAGCCTTGGAAACTCTATGGGAAAGTTTTAACTTGGCCTATAGGTTCACTGTAAAATAGCATGGAAATGGTGTTTGACCCTTAACTCCATAAAGAGGAGAGAGAATCACTATCTGTATCAACTGTCAAAAACTGATTTCTATGAAGCAGAGGTCAGGCATGCCTCTACCCGGCAACCTTTTTACCAATTCTGACATCAACCGTCCCTCCCAGGGAGCTCCCTACTTTTCTGCTGGGATCAATAATTTATTGCAATGGCCACACAGAACTCAGAGACAATACTCAGAGTTATGGGGTTTACTAGGGAATAACAAGTTACACTTCAGGTTCAGGAATGTTCAGAATACAGTTCTTTATTCAGGACAGCCTCTTCTCAGTCATGCTTACAGATACACCTCTCCTCTGCCTTGGACATTAATTTTGCATCCCTTCCCTCAAGCCCTTCAAACCAGTGTCACAAAGATCTTTGAGCTCTGCCAATAAATGCCTAGAGGCACTGCACTCCACCAGCAAGTTTTCTGCCCAAAGGCATTCAGCTTTCTTACTCTGTGGTCTGGGATAAAAGGCCACGTTTTGCAGTCTTTCGCCATCTCTGGTGTCATAGATCTGTGATTCCTGGATCAAGAAGATTCAGCACAGGAATCTTGGGTCCAAAATGTGCACTTTACTCTTCTCTCTTGATGGCAATGAAATCTCCCATCTCTACCTCTGTGATGGCTCTTTTTAAGCTTTGTGGATTGACAAAATTGACTAATTCCCACATTAGGGCTCCATACATTATATTTGGAGTCCTGATGTGGCACTGTAGGATAAACACTGGACTGCAAGATCACCAGCCGTTCCTTGGAAACCCTATACAAGGTCACTATGAGCCAGAACTACCTCGATGGTACTTAATAACAATTCCATATTTGAATGGCCCCACCCCACAAAGTGCCATGTTTCTTATTTACACCATTAGCAAGAAGTCATCTAATCCTCTTGGCAGAAGCACTTCACATTTGTACAGTTCTAGCTGGTCACTTGGTGGGAGTTACAAAGACCATAGCTTTGTTTGTTTGTTTAGTTAAGTGCTGTCAAGTCAGTTCCAACTCATAGCAACCCTGTATGGGGGTTTCCAAGGAGCAGCTGGTGGGTTTGAACCACTGACCTTGTGATTCAAACTGACCTTGCAGTCTAGTGTATTATCCTGCAGCACTACACCAGGACTCCAAGACCATAACTAGAAGGGCTGTAGTAAGTACTTCATTGAAGTACAAGTGTCAGAATCAACTTGACAGCAACAGATTTGACTTTTGGGTTAAGCATAGCTCCTTCACCCTAAGTAGAAGGATCAATGGTAAGAGATTGTGACTTATTTTCAACGTAAGAAATTCACCTTTGCTAGGAAGTGAGTGATGAGATACGAAACCAATAAACAACATTATAAGGAGATCAGCTCCACAGAATATTTCTTTTTTTCTAATAAATTATGAAACTACCTAACAATGGTAGACATTTGAGGAAGAAAAACAGTAGGAAATGCAGTGCTCTGAGAAGATTTAATCTTGCTTAGCTTTAGATCACATCCGGTATTGCACATACTTAGCTCAATTGGCTAAATGCTGAGAGCAGGAATAGAGTAACCCAAGAAGGTACCCGTGGAAGTTCTCATTCCAAACCCTTCCTCATCATTTGTATGTCTGCTATGTCCTTGTTTTATTACATTGTCAGTACCACCCCCCCACCTTACAAACCCATTAGTATTTTAACATTATAATCAGATATGAGAAGTTTTGTAAAGCAAGGATTTTTCTTCTCACAGTATTTCTCTGTTTTTCTGTGAATTTAGTCTTCCCTTGCTCCCAGATTTAGCACCTTTTGCAAGTAACTTGTCTTGTTTGATCTCAGATTTATTCCCTACTCCCTACTCATTTCTCTATCAAGGAGAACAGTATTCCACAGTTTCTTCTGCACTCTGGCTTCTGGAGAGCTTTGGTTAACAGGAGGCACAAGTGAGAAACTGAGGGCAGGAGGAAGGAAAATTGTGCCTTTGGCAACATCTCTAACAGATGATGAGTCTCCTCTGTGGTGTCAGCTCTCATTGGATGGATAGTCTGCCATGGATCCACTCTGCATTAAATGATCTGGACTTTGAAACTTCAGTAACATCGATGTCTCTCTTCTTCCATCTATGAGTGGTTGTTTCCTGTTTTCACTGACCTCTGTTCTTCTCATTCTCTTCTGTTTGCCCACTCAAACCTTCTATTACCAGTTTAACAAATGACCTCTATTAAACACCCCCAGGAAAGGTGTGTACCAGGCTTGTATTCTTTCAGCATACACATTCCATTTGTAGGTTGAACAGATCATCTAAGAAGTTAGATTATATGAAGAAGAGCGTGGCATCAGGATTGGAGGAAGACTCATTAATAATTTACAGTATGTGGATGATACTACCTTGTTTGTTGGAAAGAAAAGGATTTAAAATACTCACTGATGATCAAAGACCACAGCCTTCAATATGGGTTGCACCTCAATTTAAAGAAAACAAAAATCCTCACTACTGGATCAATAAATAGCATCATGATAAATGGAGAAAAGATTAAAGTTGTCAAAAACTTCATTTTGCTCAGCTCAACCATCAACACTCATGAAAGCAACAGTCAAAAAATCAATCTATGTATTGTATTGGGAAAATCTTCTACACAAGACCTCTTTTAAGTGTTTAAGAGCAAAGATGTCAGTTTGAGGACTAAGGTGAGCTGACCCAAGTATTTTCAATAGCTTCATGTGTGTGTGAGAATTGGACAGTGAATTAGGAAGACCCTAGAAGAATTGATGCATTTGAGTTATAGTGCTGGAGGAGAATATTAAAAGTACCACATACTGCCAAAAGAACAAACTGATCTGTGTTGGAAGAAGTACAGCCAGAGTGCTCCTTGGAAACCAGGATGGCCAGACTTTGTCTCTCAGACTTCAGACATATTATCAGGAGGGACCAGTCCCTGGAGAAGAATATCATATTTGGTAAAGTGGAGGGCCAGAGGAAGGGCCCCCAATGGATGGATTGGCACAGTGGCAGCATCAGTGGGCTTAAACGTATAACAATTGTGAGTTTGGCACAGAACCAAGTTGTGTCATTCTTAAGGTTGCGCTTAGGGTAGCTATGAATCAGTACTGAATCAGTACTTAACAATAATATGCTCTGTTCCTTAGAACAAAATGTTTATTTCAAACTTGTAGTAAATTGCTGTCGTGACTGGATGTAGACAGAACGGCACAGGCATAAGTTTTAGTGCAATGTTTCACAGGTATCTTGGGAATCTTCTATCATATTGTTGGAGAGGAGACTTTTCTACTGTTCTGAATAGCTGATATTACTTTCTACTGTAATGAGACAGGTTTTCTTCTCCAAAATATGTTGATAAATGAAAATGTCTATGAGTCCCCAACATAGTTTTCAGTCATATCAATTGTATAATTCTGATAATCTTGATTTATTAGAGATCACAGCAGTGATATGAAAAGATGTGTGGAAAAATACTATGAAAGGGGATTAATTCTATTTTTAAACCGTTTTCATGTATCACCTCCTACTTATGTGTTGCTAACTATAATCTAGCTTTCACCCTCAACTATCTACTTTTGTATTTGAAATCCCTCAAGGAAGCCATCAGTGACCTACCATATTAAACCCAATTCCTTAATTCCTTTTTTTTTTTAATTGAAAATGTATTTTCTATAAGGAAATCTGGTAGCATAGTGATTACAAGTCGGGCTGCAAACCTTAAGGTCAGCAGTTCAAATCTACCAGCTATTCCACAGGAGAAAGATGAGGCTTTCTGCTCCCATAAAGATTTACAGCCTGGAAAATCCTATAAAGGGTCCCTATGAATTGGAACCGACTCCATAGCACACTCACTGCTTCCACCACAACCACGATCTTAGCTTTTCCAACACTGCATTATTCTATAGATAGCTAATTAAGGACATCATTTTCCCTACCTAATATGTTATCTAGACCATCAGAGCATAGCAAATAGCAAAAAACAATGCAAAAATCTGAGTATTTGAAGCCATAAAGATCTAGGTTCAAATCTCAACTCTTCCACATATGTTGCTTAACACTGACTCTCTATTTCAACATGGCATCTCTAAAACATGGATAATATAAGTACTGTTGATTCCAGAATGAAATACAACAACAACAACACTGTAACTTTCATGTAGTATAATGTAATTGATGCTTCTTAGAAAACCAATTGATTATGCCTTTCTTCTATTAGCTATAGAAAAAGTCCAGACTCCTTAGCACAGCATGCATGGCTCTGCCTAGGAGACTGGTTTCTTTCAGTCTTAGTTTTTCACCCTCATCCCATGGTGCAGAAAACATAGACGAGCTTGCTCTTTTACAAGTTTGGCCTGCTCTTTTTGACCTCCATATATTTGCATATCTAATTCTTCATCTATAATGTCCTTTACCCTCCTGTCTGAATAACAGGCCCCGTTTTATTATTCAAAGCCCTATTCAGTTCTAACCTCCAGGTCCTGTGGCCTTACGCTAATGGATTTTGAACAGCACACATTGTTAAGGTGGTTTTCTATTCTTGAGGACTTTGCCCTTCATATTCTGGAATTTTCAAGCTTTGAGAGTATGCTCCTCTAGTGCTTAAGAAGTAGGTAAAATGTAGAGTCACAGACATTGTAAGGTTCACTTACGTTCTATTCTGCTAACCCTGTGGTCAAGGACATGCTATTACATGTTAAGAACAGAAATTACAGTTAAAACTGCTCATTATAATAATTCTTGACACTGGTGAATTTGTGATAAGTACTCACATAGCATTTATGATGGAAATGGGAATTTTATAACCTTTAAGGAAATCAATTTGCTTATATGAGGGTAAGTCAAAAAGTATTGCTATAAAATAATAGCAATTGTTATTAAACTAAGCTATAAAAACTTGAAGCTAATTTTTTCTGGACATTAGATTGTAAATGCATGGTTTGGAGCTGACATACATCATTTCCATTTAGACATTATTGGCCAGAACTCAACCACATGACCCTACCTAACTACAAAGCTCTGAGAACTGTATTCCTCCAGTATTTCCAAGAGGGAGAAAAGGAATATGAATATCAAAAAGTATTAATAGTGAATGTTTCATTATCCCTGAGAGGAAATATAACAAATAATTTCTATTTCTCTGTATGTTTCTAAACCTTTCATTTTTCTCCCAAACCTGCTACCATTAAGTGTATTCCAATGCATAAAGATTCCATATAGGGTTTCTGAGATTGTGAGACTTTATGGGAGAAGATACCCTGATTAATGTTACTCCCATAAACTGACTAGTGCGTTTGAACTGCTGACCTTGTGGTTAGCTGCCCAATCCACAGTGCTACCAGGGCTCCAGTAACTGTGCATTATCAGAATAAAAATGTGCATCTAGAGCTTTCATTATTTTTATTTTAAAGCTACATATTTAACTTAGATGACATGAATTTATAAGTGGGTTAGGTGTTGGCCTACTAACCACAAGGTTGGCAGTTTAAACACATCAGTCATTCTGTGGGAGAAGACGAGGCTCTCTGTTCCTGCAAAGATTTATAGTCTAGGAACCCTATAGAGGGTGGATATGAGTTGGAATCTACTTGATGGCAGTGGGTTTGGGCAAAGTGTTTCCTTGGACATTCAGTCAAATTTGGTGCAGGCATGAGTTGCTACAGCAAGAATTTACTATTAATATCATAAAATGAAATCTATGCAATATGAACAATCCTTTGGTTCAATTGTCAAAATTCAAATATCTAACTGGGAAGGACTTTGATTATCCCACAAATTTATCAAACATTGTTTGAGAAACTAGGATGTTGAATGATCTTACAAATCATGTTTTTGGTAGAAAGAGATGGAAAGGTAGAAATATCTGAGGGCCAGGATCCTAAATTTCAAGTCCTCTTCTGTTAGCACCCTTTCTGTAGCTCTACCACAGTCAAATTGCCATTGTCTTTGAGTCATTCACACAGTTCTCTTCTTACTTGATGTTGTTGTTATGTGCCAACAAGCTGGTACTGACTCATACCAACCTTATGCAAGACAGACCAAATCACGGCCCAGTCCTGTGCCAACCTCACAATCATTGCTATGCTTGAGCCAATTGCTGCCGCCATTGTGTCAATACATCTGGCTGGGGTTCCTCCTTTTCTAATACAACCCTTCATTTTCCAAACATGATGTCCTTCTCCAGGGACTGGTCCCTCCTGGTAATATGTCCAAAGTATGATAGGTGAAGTTTGACCATCCTGGCTTCCAAGGAACATTCTAACTTTACCTCTTCCAACACAGATTTGTTTGTTCTTTTAGCAGTCCATGGTATTTTAATATTTTCCTCCAACACAATAACTCAAATGCATCAATTCTTCTACAGTCTTTCTTATTCATTTTTCAACTTTCAAATGCATATGAGGTGATTGAAAATACCATGGCTTGGGTCAGGCACACCTTAGTCTTCAAGCTGACATCCTTGCTCTTCAACACTTTAAAGAGGTCTTGTGCAGCAAATTTGCCTAATGCAATATGTTTAATTTTTTGACTGCTGCTACCGTGAATGTTGATGGTGGAACTAAGCAAATTGAAGTCTTTGACAACTTCAATCTTTTCTCCATTTACATGGACGTTGTTTATTAGTCCAGTGGTGAGAATTTTTGTTTTTTTTTTACATTTAGGTGCAACTCATACTGAAGACTATGGTCTGTGATCACTAAACATTTTAAATAATCTTCACTTTCATCAAGCAAGGTTGCACCATCTGCATACTGCAGAGTGTTAATGAATCTTTCTCCAGTCCTAATGCCACATTCTTCTTCACAAAATCCAGTTTCTTGGATTATGTGCTCAGCATGTTTTGTTGTTAAGTGCAGTGGAGTCAGTCTTAACTCATAGCATCCGGGTCCCAACTCAGAGCGACCTGGTATAGGGTTCCCAAGGAGTGGCTGCTGAGCTTGAACTGCCGAATTGTGATTCAAACCAACCTTTTCATTCAGGGCACTGACTATCCTGCAGCACCACACCAGGACTCCATGTGCTCAGCATACAGATTAAATAAGTATGGTGAAAGAATACAACCCTGGTGCACACCTTTCCTAATTTAAAACCATTCAGTGTTCCCTTGAACACCTGCCTGTTTTTCTGTGTACAGGTTCTTCATGAGCACAATGAAGAATTCTGGAATACTCATTCTCCTCAATGTTGTTCATAACTTGTCATGATCCACACAATTGAAGCCAATAAAGTACAGGTAAACATCTTTCTGGTATTTTGTACCTTCAGCCAAGATCTGATGTTAGCAATGATATCCCTCATTCCACACCCTCATCTGAATCCAGACAGTACCTCTAGAGGTTCTCTGTAATGTACTGTTGCAGCTGTTTTTGAATTTTCTTTAACAAAATTTTACTTGCATGTGATATTAATGATATTGTTTCATGATTTCTGCATTTTATCGGGCAATGTTCTTTGGAATGGGTACAAATATGGGTCTCTTCCAGTCAGTTGACCAGGTAGTTGTCTTCCAAATATCTTGACATTGTTAAGTGAGTGCCTCCAGTGCTTCATCAGTTTGTTGAAAGAATTCAGTGTGTATTCCATCAATCCCCAGAGGTTTGTTCTTTGCCAATTCCTTCAGTGCACCTTGAACTTCTTCTTCAGTATCATTGACTCTTGATCATATGCTACCTCTTGAAATGGTTGAACATCGACTGTTTCTTTTTGATACAGTGACTCCATGCATTCTTTCCATCTTCTTCTGGTGCTTTCTACATCATTCAATATTTTGCCCATTGTTGTTGTGAAATGCCATCGAGTCGGTCCCGACCCATAGCGACCTTGTATCGGGTTTCCGAGGAGCAGCTGGTGAGCTTGAACTGCTGATCTTGCAGTTCAAATGGCTTTGCAGCCTGGTGCAGTAACCCACAGTGCCACACCAGGACTCCATTTTGCCTATAGAATCCTTCAGTATTTCAAGTCGAGACTTGAATTTTTTCTTCAATTCCCTCTGCTTGAGAAACACTGGGTGTATTCTTTACTTATGGTTTTCTAACTTTAAGTCTTTGAACATTTGTTACAATATTTGATTGACTTCTCGATCTGCCTTTTGAAATTTCTATTCAGCTCTTTTATCTCTTCATTTCTTCCATTTGCTTTAGTATCTCTATGTTGGAGAGCAAGTTTCATTCTCTTCTGACATCCATTTTGATCTTTTCCTTCTTTCTTGTCTTCTTAATGACCTTTTGCTTCTTTCCTGTATGATGTTCCTGATGTCATCCCACAATTCTTTGAGTCTCAAGTCTATAGTGTCTAAAGCCTCAAATCTGTTCTTGAGATCATCTTTAAATTCAGGTGGGTCATGTTTAAGGTTACATTTTTGCTCTTTTGGACTTGTTTTACTATTCTTCACCTCCAGCCTGTAGTAGCATATGAGTAATTGATGGTCTGTTCCATAGTCTGCCTCTGGCCTTGTTTTGGCTGTTGCTATGGAGCTTTCCCAATGTCTCTTTCCACATGTGTAGTCCATTTGATTTCTGTGTATTCCATCTAATGAGGTCCATGTGTACAAGTCCTCTTTTATGTTATTAGAAAAAGGTATTTGCAGTGAAGAAGTCATTGATCTTGTAAAATTCTATCATGCAATCTTCAGCAACCTTTCTATCACCAAGGCCGTATTTTCCAACTACTGATCCTGCCTCTTTGTTTCCAACCTTTGCATTCAAATCACCAATAATTATCAATACATTTTGATTGCATACTTGATCAATTTCATTCTGAAAAAGCTTTATAGGCTGATGCATATATTTGAATAGTGATATTAACTGGTCTTCCTTGTGGTGGTGGTGATACGTCGTGGGGTAGGTTCTGAGTTGTAGAGACCCTGTAGACGGTTCCGAGGCTGTAAATATTAATGGGAGCAGACAACCTCATCTGTCTCCCACAGAATGGCTGGTAGTTTCGAACTGCTGACCTTGAGCTTAGAAACCTGACTCATAACAACTAGGCTACCAGAGTTCCTGATCTTTATAGGCGCATAGATATCATGCTATCACAGACAGCATTGTACTTCAAGATAGATCTTGAAATAATCTTTTCAATTATTAATGTAATGCCATTCCTCTTCAATTTGTCATTTCCTTCATAGTAAACCATATGATTATCGGATTCAAAACGGCCAATACTAGTCCATTTCAGCTCATTATTGCCTAGTATATCAATATTTATGTATTCCATTTAATTTTTGACAATTTCCAATTTTCCTAGATTCATATTCATATAGTACATATTCTGAATTTTAATGTATGTTTATAGCTGATCTTTCTTCATTTTAAGTTGTGGCCCATCAGAAAATGTAGGTTCTGGAGGCTTTGCTCCATTTATGCCATCATCAAATCTATTTTGAGGAGGCATCTCTTCCCCAGTCATAATTTGAGTGCCTTCCAACCTGAGGGCTCATCTTCTGACACTATATCTGGCGATACTTCGGTGCTTTTCAGAACGTTTCGGTATTCAATATTCTGGTGCTATGTGACAGTGTTCACTGCTAGTCATACTTAAGGTTTTCATTGACTACATATTTAGAAGTAGTCTATTTCTCCTTCTTTTTGCTTGGAAGCTCAACTGAAACCTCTCCACCCTAGGTGACCCCTCTGGTACTTAAAATACCAGTGGCATAGCCTCTAGAATCACAGTACAAAAAGCCACCACAGTATGAGAAACTGACAGATGAGTGGTGACTTCTTACTTGAGGATAGAGAAGTCTTAGGAAAACATGATGTTGGAAAAGTACAACGGTCATTTCCTTCATGCACCTTCAATGTCCAGAGGTTAAAATTTAGTATGAATGTTATGTTTTATTCTCACAAAGTATGAGGAGGCTGGTAATCTTCTCATTCATCCATTTATCCATCCATCCATTCACTCAAGTATCCATTCATGCATTCATCCAGCCACCATCATAAAAAACTGAAGCTCTACAATGAGCAAGGAACTAAGCCAGGTATCTCTAAGTTTGCTATTTTATGTACTACATAACAATTAAAAGTCTCTTTAATATGCACACCATAGAGATAAAGTAATCTTATTTGCTGTAGAATAGCCATTTTATGAACAGACTTTGCTCAGACTCTAAAGTTGAAGTAACATCATGATTCTGCGTATCAATTTGCAGCACTGAAGGACAAGGATAGATTTGCACTGCCTGTTGTTCACTGCCATTTTTTAGTGCATGCCTACTTCAAACCTCCTAATCTCAAGTTCTGAAAATTTTGCTAAATTAGTTAAAAAAAAAAAAAACCAAGCAAAGATCATCAAGTCTATCACAAGGCAATTACCAGTCCAAGGCAATAAGCCAAAGTCTTAGAAAAACTTTAACAGCTAATGATAACCTACTACTCACAATATATATGGTGATAACAAAGAGCTTCATTGAACACAAGGTACAATATTCATTGATTTTGCCAGTTGAGCCAGTTAGACTGATGGAGTATGGACACAGAGAAGCTGCAGTGGTGATGTTGCTATCTTAGAAGAAGAACTGGTCTCCTCCTCACTGGGTTCATCCAATCAATGAGTCTTTCTATACTCATTAGAGTTTTTACATTAGTCCATAGGCATCCTTTATTCCTACCTACTAGAAAAAGATATCATATTGGTAAAGTTGAAGGACAGTAAGCACAAAAGAAACCCTGAATGACATAGATACAACAGTCACAAAAATGCACTCAACTATACCAATCATCGTGAACATAGGGTGGTGGTGGTAGTGGCAATGTGCTGTGGCATCGGTTCTGACTCATAGTGACCCTGTATAGGGTTTCTAAGGCTGTAAATCTTTACTGGAGCAGAAAGCCGCATCTTTCTCCTGTGGAACATCTGATAGTTTCAAACTACTGACCTTGAGGTTAGCAGCCCAACTGGTAATCACTACTCTACCAGAGCTCCTAACATAGGTTTTCGTTGTTGTTGATAGGAGCCATCAAGTCGGTACCAAGACCCTGTGTACAATAGAACAAAACACTGCCTGGGCCTGGGTCAACCTCACAATTGTTGCTACTCCTTCTCCCATCACTTCTGCCACTGCGGTAGAGCAAGGCAAGATTTCATTGTTTTACCCAGAAAATAGTCATGAGTGGGAGCTGATTTGAAGTAACTAACACCAGCCGCTCCGCGGGAGAAAGATGAGGCTTTCTACTCCCGTAAGGATTTACACCCTCGGAAACCCTGTACAGGGTCGCTATGGGTCGGAACCGACTCGATGGCACTTAACAACAACAACAACACCACCACCCTTCATTCCCATATTATTTAAGCAAAAAGACCCTAAAAGACAAATTAGATTAGCAACACATTTTACTCTATAATGTTGTTAAGTGTATAGGATTTCTGAGGAGCTGGTGGGCTTCAACTGCTGACCCTTTGGTTAGTGACCCTCTATAGGGTCTCCAAGGAGCAGCTGGTGAACTTGAATCACCGACCTTTCAGTTTAATCCGACTTTGCAGACCAGCACATTAACCCATAGCGCCACACCAGGACTCCTATTCTATAATGTTGTTGTTGTTGGTATGTGCCGTGGAGTCCGTTCCGACTTATAGCGACCCTGTACAGGGTTTCCGAGGCTGTAAATCTTTACGGAAGCAGAAAGTCTCATCTTTCTCCCGCGGAAAGGCTGGTAGTTTCGAACTGCTGACCTTGCGGCTCGCAGTCCGATTCGTAACCACTACGCTACCAGAGCTCCTTCTATAATACTCTAGTTAAAATTAGAAAATTACCTTTATGTCATTTTCTGTTAATCAGAGTGAGAATTACAGGTTATTTCATATCACCCAGAGGTTATTAGCGTTACACAAACATTAACATTTCATTACCTTCCGTTTTGAGCACAAAATGTCACTAGACACAAATGTGAAGTGCATAGGCATCTTTTATTGTTGTTGTTATCTGCTGTCCAATTGGTTCTGACTCAAATCAACCCTGTGTATGGCTGCTGAGGCTGTACATCTTTGCAGGAGCAGAAAGCCTCATCTTTCTCCCGAATCTTACATTGGTGTTGCTCAGTACCGTTGAGTCGGTTCTGACTCATAGTGACTCTGTATAGGTTTTCCAAAGAACAGCTGGTGAACTTGAACCATTAACCTTGTGGATCAAACCAACTTTGCAGTCCAGTACATTAACCCACAGTGCCACACCAGAACAGGAAAACATTAGTTTTTCAGTTTAAGAGGAAAATAAAATCTCTTAAAATGTCTTGTTAGTTTTCAATTAGAATTTTAAATTCTGGATTAGACACCTCAAACAATCTTACCAAACGGAATGGAATTTACCATCTCCCCAGTCTGTCTGGTCTTTCTTGGTCTTTTGGTCACATTCTTGCGTTTACCTGGCTTGTTGTACCTGTAGTGCTTGGAAAACCAGAATATAGAACTGTATTCTGTGTGTTTGTGATGATTTCATCAACCTCACCATATTAAAAAAGACAGAGAATCCTAGATTTTCAAAATGGTCTGGTAAAGTAGGCCAAAATTTCTAGGTATTTTTGTCCCACTCCCCTTTTTTTGAGGAGACTCAGAAATGTATTCACTGGATAGTTAGGCCAAATGGCTTTATTGAATACATACAGGAGGTTATACAATATGCAAAATGTCATTTTACATTCAGTCTGTGGACAGCACATTCATAGATTTTTATTTCTGACACTTAAAAGAAATAACTGCACTTTTACTAAAATGTAATTGCTATTGTATGCTAGAAAGAAAATCAAGATTTTTTGTTTCTTTTCAGTTAGTATTTCCTGGTGATAATAACTTTGACCATGAAGTAAAAGAAACAAAAGGGTCCTTGTATTCTTGAAAGTATTTTTTATTATATGTTGTTGTTGATGTTAAGTGCCAATGACTCGATGATCACTCTTAGGAACCCTGCTTAGGGATTCCAAGGAGCAGTTGGTGGGTTTGAACTGCCAATCCTGTTGTTCACAGTCCAGTGCTTATCCAATAACACCACACCAGAAGTCCACAATATAGATATGCTCATTTTAGGCAATGGAGTGTGCTTTTGTACTAGAATTAACCTGATGATATTTGAGGCTAATATCAGTGCATACTATTTGAGGTTAGCATTCCTTAGTAAGGTTCAATTTACGTAAGAAAACAGTGTCCAATAATTTACCCCAAAGATCTGTCTTGCAATATTATTTTCTAGCAACAAGTGATATATACCTGTAAACTATTCAGGGAACCTAACAAAAATTCCTTCTGGAGCTGGGAGACTATCATATGAAAATTGGGGCATTCTGGAAGCGGTTTGGCTTAAAGGGCAATGCTAACTCTCTTTCTATGTTTTGCACGTTTTCTGGTTATCTCCTTGTTCCTCTGTGAAGAGAAGAAAGGTCTAGTCATGAGAAGAAGTAAATTCAGCTTTCTTCTGATTAAAAAAGAGAGAGAGAGAGAGAGAGAGAGAGCGAGAGAGAGCGAGAGAGAGAGAGTTCGCAGTTCTCCTCAGATCTAAGCTGGCTTACTTTGGCTTACATTTTTATTTGCTTTTTTCTCCACAGCTTTGTTTTCTTTGTGCTTGTTTTTGTTTTTCTGCTTCTTCTGAGTCATATGTTGACATAACTCTATGAGAAGCCTGGGGTTTGGAGAGACATGGACACTGAGTCCAGGTACACAGAGATTTTTGTCTGATAACACCACAAAAACTCTGCCTGCAGACTTCCTACACTTGAGACATAAGATTTTCAAGCACCAGTTTGCCATGCAGGTTGGCGGTGAATGTGCTAGTCTGCTTGTGGTTTGTCAGGGCTGTAATGTCTCATCTTTATTCCTTTGACTCTTGGGCTTAATTCTCGCTTGCCACACTCACAAATATAGCTTCTTTTGAAGTGAAGAGTCTAGGAGATTTTTCTCCTCCAGGCTGTGGAGAGAATTAAAAAGCAGACTGTTTTATTCCAAAGTTTATGTTTGATGAAATACAACTTGCAATTTATCATAGAAAGAAAAGCTTCTCAAATTTTGAACTGTTGAAAGTTTAAGTCTGAGGTTTTGCTACAACTTTTTGATGACTTGATAACTTTATTTCCTTTCTTCTTTGTTGCTTCACAATTTGGGAGTCCATGTACCTAACGCCATTGTTCCTGTTTGATATCTTCAAATGTGAACAGTGATGGACCTTCTTTCCTTAATTAAACCTCTTGGCACATTTTTGCTGAGGTTCTTTTCACAGTTGATATAATGAGGGGCTTCACGAAGTTCATAGAAAATGAAATGAAAAGAGAATGATTTTCCCATGAACTTTTTGAACCTGTTTATATAGATATTAGATACAATAAATGATAGGGCAGGAACCAGAGCAGGGAAAATGAAAGGATACAAAGAGATAAGCAGAGGGAATGAATAGAAAAGACAATAAAAAACAAAACAAAACAAAAAAACTCTAGAGACAGGTAGCAATGTACTCCGGAATAAAATCAGCCATGTTGCTGTTTACATATGCTGTTGAGTATATTCCCAATTTACAGCAACTCTGTGGAATAAAGTTGAATTTCCCATGGGGTTTCCAAGGCTGAAATCTTTACGAGAGCAAGTTGCCAGGTCTTTTGTCCTGCCTTTAAGAACCATGCAAGACCACATAAGACCAAAAGGGCAGCAGTTGCCCAACAATGAAACTCAGAAGGCAAGAAAGGACAAGGAAGAAGGATGAAGCACCATGGGGAATCTGGGATTGAAAAGGAATGGCTGTTACAATTAGGAGATTGCAACCAATTATGAATAAAACAAATTATGAATAATTTGGTGTGTGGAAAACTAATGTTCTCTGTAAAATTTCACCCAAATAACAATAAAATAAGTAAGAAAAAGCTGATGAGAATGAGAGAAATAGAGAGAAACTTTAGAAGGACACTAAATAAGGTTTCTGCTTTAAAGAGGGAACATTTCCTTAAGTATAGTTAACAATTTGACTTCTTTTATGAAACAAAACAACTAAAACTGGTGAGTTTACATAAAGAAATTATCTACATTTTAAGACAAGCAAGAGATATGCTAAAATGAAGAACACACACACGCTGGTGGGGTTTGGGAATCAACATTTAACCATGGAGGAACACGAGCCTTCAAAGCTAATGTTTCGGAGTTCATAGAACACCTCCTTGTCTTTGATTTAAGCCACAGGTTGTCTGTTATTTGGCTCTAGAGCCATCTTTAGGACTCTGTTAGACGTGGTCTTGCTGAAGACAGGAGCTTCAGGCAAAAAAAAGGATAGGCTTTCTCTCTTTTGATGTTTATGCTATTTTAGCAACAAAACACACCCAACATCTATGCCTTATAGTAGAAGAGTCTTTATGAGTACTTAACATAAGTAGATGGATGGTTAAATAGAAGGTACTTTATCTTACTCAGCACTGGTCAGTTTTATAAGAAGGTACTTTCTAGTTTGGGGCTCCACATCTTAAGAGAACTCTGAAATTTGGAGAGAATTCAGAAGAGACTGTGAATGTTGATGAAAGGGTTGGAAAATGGAACTTATAAGAAAGAGTTAAAGAAATTGGAATTGCTTATCTTGGAGAAGAGAAGAAAGGTAGTCTAATAATAGTCTGCTTGTTTTTGAAGGTATATAATATCTATGATGGTTACCAGCTGTTTTCCTTTTCCATCAAAGGGAACCAGAGACCAACTTCTCACACTGCATAAATCAAATATAAGAACAAGTTTCTTGTTTGTGGTCATGGCAGTGTTAAAAAGATACAGTGGTAACTGTGGACTGGGTAAGAAAAAAATTCTGGAGTTGTTTAAATATAAGAGAACTGTTTTAGGTCTTATATTTTCTGAGGATTGGAAGATAAAATGTAAATCATGGTTCTTAGTGAAGCATCATGTTATAAGAGTCTGTAAGAACAGAAACCTATTTTCTGGACAAAGTATAGATAATGGCCAAGAGCCATAGAGACTATAATCTTCTTTCCAGGGAGTAAATGGAATCAAAACAAGAAGACATGCTTTCCTCAGGGACTTTAGATGTACAAACCTTTGCATGATGATCTCCTTTCTTAGAAAAATAGTACTCCTAATTGGCATATAGAAAGGCAAAATAGGAGGGAGCAAAGATCTAAAAATATAATAGATACTAAAATTATATAGACACCAAGAACCCCAGTAAGAATTATACTGGAAAGGAAGGAATCCCCAGCTTCTTTTTACCCTTTATTTACTTATTTATTTTAATTCCTACCGGCTAAGGAGTTTTGGTATCGTAGTAGCTACAAATCGGGCTGCCAACCTCAAGGTCAGCAGTTTGAAACTACCAGCTGTTCTGCAGTAGAAAGATGAGGTTTTCTGTTCTTGTAAAAATTTACAGCCTTGAAAACCCTGTACAGGGTCACTATGAGTCTGAACCAACTCCACGGTACACAAGCACCACCACAACCACCACTGGATAACTTAATTCTTCTAGTTGATCTCCAAGCACATCTGCTTCTATGCAAATATTTTTTGTGTGAATCAGTATGATTCAAACATTTCTCATCTCCCTAATCCACAGACTAAACTGATCAATTAAATAATACTATTAATAAAATCTGTATACTCATATTGGTTATTTGGTTCCTTCAAGGAAGACAGAAAGCTAATCCAATTCTTAGGCACATCATTTCTATTTTCTGGAGAGAATATTTTATTTTTTGACCTTTTATTGTGAATTGGGTGAAGGTTAACAAAGCATATCATCAGTTTTGCCTCCAATCAATCCTACCCACTTCATTTCATCTCACTGATTTCAATTCCCTCAGTATAACATCACTTACCCCACTTCTTCCTGTGTTAATTTCCATTCCTCCTTTCCTAACTCTTCTGAACTTTGTCCTTGGATAAATGCTGCCCTTTTGATCTCAAATGGCTGATGATTCTCACATGTGCTTCCTCATTGGTATTATTGCTCTCCTTATAGTCCTGTCTATTGTGGTTGTTGGTAGGCATCGAGTCAGTTCTGACTCATAACAACCCTGGATAGGGGTTCCAAGGAGCAGCTGGTATGTTTGAACCACTGACCTTGAGGTTAGCAGTCCAGTGCTTATCCTACAGTGCCACACCAGGAGTCCTCTAGATCTATCTGCAGTTTGACATTGAGTATTGAACCATTGGGAGAGTTTATGTCCAGCAACCTGGGTGTTGACAAAGGGCCATACTTTCGGGGTTCTACCAGTCTCTATCTGAATATTCCACATAATGCTGGCAAAAATGGGATTAAATATTACACTTATAAAACACTATACATATTTTCATTACATGATGTAATACAAGGGTAAGTAATAAACTATTGGTACTAAGAGGTAAGGTGGAGGGTCAGAGAAAAAGAGGAAGACCCCCAACGAGATGGATTGGCCAAGTGGCAGCATCGATGGACTCAAGTATGGCAACAGTGGTGAGTTTGGCCCAGGATCGGGCAATGTTTCGTTCTGCTGTGCATAAGGTCGTTATAAATCAGTACTGACTCAATAGCACCTAATAACAACAACACTAAGGTTTTGGAGTCCTGGTGTGGTGCTGTGAGTTAATGCACCAGACTTACAAAGCCGTTTGAACTGCAAGTCGGTGGTTCAAGCTCACCAGCTGCTCCTTGAAAACCCTATACATGGTTGCTATGGGTTGGAACTGACTGTACAGCACTTAACAACAACAACAACAAAGGTTCTAGTTCATACATTGTTGTTAAGTATCATAGAGTCAGTTAGCAGTCCAGTGCTTATCCTAGAGATTTATTCTAAACAAAGCATACTTAATCAGGTTTCTGTGATCATGTTTGTTAATGGGTGTAAATAAGCTCCCTCAGTTAAACATTTGTTTTAGTCTTGTTAGGGTGCCTTCAAGAACAAGGTACAGTCAAAACAGTGGCTTCGGAGGGGGTCTGGTGGGCCAGAAATATTCAAGGCAGAACAGTCTGCTCTGTAGGTTAAGGCAGCTGTTTTCTGGGGGTTCTAAAGGGATAACCTTGATAGATTTTCTTGAGGGACACAAGATGATTATCAGGCTTATTATGAAGTTTTAAGAAAACAGCATTGGTGAAAAATAAGGCTTAGAAAGTTTCACAGAAGAATTTTTTCCCATCACGATGATGAGCCTGGTCATTCTTCAAGGGTAGCAAGAGCTGTCCTAGAACAATTTCACTGGGAAACCTTACCCCTTCATACTCATTTTGGTTCCCAAACTCAAAGAACATTTAAAAGGATCATGATTTCAATTCCTGGAGGCTACCTAAACTGTTGTTTTGACATGGTGTAAATTGAAGAGTGCAGATATGTCAGGGAAGGGTTAGAGAGAGATCAAAACCCCACCTTCAGAAATGTATGCACCAACATGGAAGACTTGTTGAGAAAGGATAGCTTCACATTTGGATAGTTTTGTTTACTACATGTTTGTGTTCTGGTTCCTATCACACAATTAATCACGCTCTAGTCCCACTATTTCTGCGGCCATCATTGGGAGCATTTTAAAAAAATGTCGAATAGAACCGAACTGTTCACACAATTCTCTGTGAGTAGGCACACTCAGGGCTTTGCTTTTGAAATTCAGAAAACAAATCTTCTGCTAAGAAAATATAGTATGAATAATCTCCAGTGGAAATATAGCAGTACCAAAAGACTTTCAGATTCAATGTGAAGGGGAAAGTTATCAATTTTTGCATTTCACATTTCATCCTAGGAAAAGGGATACAGAATATTTGTTTAATACAGCAGTTATTTTGCTTAGATAACTCCTTTTGCAATTCATTTACTTTGTAATGAATCTAATTGCAAATAAATTCTTCATTTATTTGTTTTAAAAATTAGATGCTTTAAACCTTTTTACGGGCATTTCAAAACATTCAGAAAAGCAGACACATTATAGATCTAATTCTGTTACCTGATTATTGATTAACTCATTGCTCAATTTAAATCAAATAGAGTTCTCAATGTAAGTACAAAACAAATAGTGTTGTTGGCTGCTGGGAGTTGAATTTTCACTCATAGTGACTCCATGTGACAGAGTAGAAGTGTCCCATAAGGTCTTCTAGGTTGAAATCTTTATGGGAACAGATCTCCAAATCTTTCTCCTGCAAAGTAGTTGGGTGGGTTTGAACCTCCAACTTTTCAGCTAATATCCAAGTGCTTAACTAGTGTGCCACTAGGGTGCCTTAATAAATGTTGTTGTTATTAAGTGTCTTTGAGGTGGCTCCAACTCATTTCCGGGGACTGGATGTTGAGTTTAAGCCAGTGACCTTTTGGTTCAAACTGACCTTATGGTCAAGTGCTTATCCTAAGGCACCACATCAGAATTCCTTAATAGATGTTGTTGTTGTTGTTTAGTGCCATGAAGTCAGTTCTGACTTATAGGGACCCTGTATAGGGTTTTCAAGGTGAGTTTGAACTGCCAACCTTGTGGTTCGAACAGACCTTGAAGTCGAGGACTTACTCTTCAGTACCACACCAGAGCTCCTTAATAAATAGATTGTTGTTGTTGTTATTGTCAAGTGCCATCGAGTCGATTATGACCCATAGTGACCCTGTATAGGGTTTTCAAGGAGCAGCTGGTGAGCTTGAACCACCAATCTTACAGTTCAAATGGCTTTGCAGTCTGGCGCATTAACCCACAGCACCACACATCTATCATTATTAAATAGATTAGTAATGATCAATTCATAGTTTACAAAGTAAAAAAAAAAATAGCATCACCAACGGAAAGAACATTATGACTATGTAGTGGGCATCAGATCATTGCAGACAACATTTCACAGATGGATTAGGGCTACATAACTGGGAATGTTAACATTATAATCTACAAATCTACTTATCCCAAACTACTTCTATAGCCCTGTTGCCTAGGATACCTCAACCATTTGAAAAGTGGGGTTCTTTCTCTCAAGATTCTCAATTTTATCTTCTATAGACTGCCTCCGGCTCTCATATCATGCTCAGACACTTATCTTTCTTCTACTTTGTTCCCTAGCATCATGCCCAGTGGGGAGGAGGCCTCTTAGATTTGCCTCTCAGCAGAGAGGGATGGTGCGATTTCTGTAGACAGAAAGACGACAGATGTGGAGCAGATGTGTATAAGGATCATTTTAAGTTCTCATAAAAAAGTGACTGTGATAAATGTTTATATGTTTGGCACATATCCTTTTCTCTTATTTAAACAAAATCATCAACTTGTTTGTATTTTATAATATACTCTATATATTACACCAATAGCAATTTATGAGTATGTTTCTTTTCTCTTGAGTTTGGGAGGATGACAGTTTTACCCTTCATCCAAATTGGGGATGAGCTGATTTATATCTTTTTCTACGTTAAACAGAGTTGTTGCAAAAGGAAGAGGACACACTTTCCTTGAAGAGGGCACGTCTCAGGGCGGCAGCAGGACTATTGGAGTCAGATACCATTCCAGCTCAGCCACTTGAGCTACTTAACTTCTCTGAGCCTCAGTTTTCATGAACAAAAGGTGATGCGGTATAATGTGTTCCATTAGATTGCTGTGAGAAAAAGCTGAGATAATGTCTAGAAAACAGCTGGTGCAGTATCTGGGGCATGAGGGGTTTCTTCCCTTCCCCTCTCTGTGGAAAATGAAGCCATGGCACTAGCAAACAATTTTACATTTTTTAAAACTGTTTTATTATGAATTATGTGGTACTTTACATGGGAGAACATTAGCTTTATGTTCATCCTTTTATTACATTGCCATGGTTACAATCCCTTCCATGCATCATCAAACAACCAAAGGGTGCACCCCACAAGCCTGCCCCCTGGTTGTCATCACACAGCCCCTATCCCTCTCTGGGTCTAGAGTCACCAGCTGCTCCATCTCTTCACATCATCATCTCTGCCTCCATCTGTGCATCACTGTTTCTCTGGGTAGGATTCTGCACTCTGCTCTTCTCCTTTGATGGTCCCAGAGGCCTCCGCTCCTGGCCTGCAAAGTCAACCATTTCCTTCCTTTTGCTACAAAATGTCTACCTTTACGTTTCCAACCCTCACAGTCAGTCCTGATATTAATTATTCACTATTGTACCACATGAGTGCTATCCCTATCTCCTTTCATCAGCCCCGTTCAGACAGATTGGGTACTACTCAGTGGAGATTCTATCTTCCTCTACACCCTCTGGATCTAGGCTCCCTCTTGAAAACTTGTAAGTCAGTCACTTCTTATCTTTGTAGCTCCCCAACTCCCTCCCCCCCCCACTGCAATTTTAGGTAACCAGTGTCCAAGTTGCCCATCTCTGTCTGCCCTGTGTATTGAGGGGGTGGGAATGATCCTCACTGTAAAGATCTGTTCCCTCTTTTGAGCTACTGCATCCGTAGGTGTAGGTCAAGTTCATCAGATTGTATCAGATTACTCTTTTTTTCCTTCTTCTTTCTTCTTCTAGTTAAGCTCTGATCATCCAGCCATTGAGGCCAGGTCAAGAGGGTATTATCTGTAAGAAAACACTTTTTACATTTGGAAAGTTTTCTTTTTGAATTTAAAATAAATTAAAATTTTGTTTTAAAAAGATATCATTTGAAGATGCTTGGAAAGACTTATACTAAATTTGAAGGGCATTATTTGGGAAAGACTAATTTCAATCAGAGATGATGTGGCAGATCATAAAATTACATTATGTGACACTATAGGACAAGTACGGGGCTGCTAACCACAAGCTTAGTGGTTCAAACCCACCAGCCACTCCACAGAAATCATATACAGGATTGCTATGAGTTGGAATCAACTCACTAGCACTTAGCAACAACAAAGGACCTCAAAAATAGTTATCATCCCAAAGATGAAAACAAAATTCAGTGAAGGACCTGAATAAGGATCAGTTAAGAGAGAAGTGTCATATCTATGCCATTGGTGGAAAATAATAAAACACTGGTTTCAAGTATGTTTCCCAAATCAGGCTTCTTGTTGTTGTTGTCAGGTGCCATCGAGTCGGAACCGACTCATAGCGACCCCATGCACAGCAGAATGAAACAATGTCCGATCCTGGGCCAACCTCACC